>NW_028254820.1:0-473000 GCF_964263255.1 Lissotriton vulgaris
TGGCTGCCAACACAGTTCGTAGTGACGGGTCACTCTCGGTCCGCTCCACAACATCTCGCTCGGTTTCGGTCATGTTTGCTTCCCCAGAGAGCCCGGTCTGCCCGGGGCGAAGAGGTGGATGCGGAACGGACGACTTCAGAGGGGGACTTATCGTTGGGGACAATAAAAATCCGAACTCAGCCACCGCAGGCGGAGATCCCAACCCAGCGAACACCGGCAGGGCCCTAACCAGCCCACCGGGCCAGGGACCCCCGTACACCGCTCCAATTGTGCATTGTCACCCCTCCTTCGATATTCACCAATTCAGCCAACCATCGTCAACTCCAGTCCAAGAACAAGAACATTTTTCACCTCGGTAGACCGGACCCTGTCACACAACTACAGCCGATGTTGTTCAACTGAAACCCAGCTGGGCCAGTACTCAAGACCCCGGCTTCCAGGCTGGTCTAGGCCGCAAACTGCCACACGACGTATCTTTGTCTACCAAACTGGTAGAAATCTCGGGATTGCACCGTTAAGCTCCAGTCCGGTTCATACACACGGAGGCAGGGCGCAAAAACAGGATAAATAACCGGATCTTCTGGCAGGAGTCGGAGGTCGGCGGAGCCGGGAGCTTACGCGGCCATCTTATTTGCTGGCGTAACTCCTCCACCAAAACCTCTACTTTTAATACTTCACAGTCAATAAACATTAAGCTTCGTAAGGTTCCGCTTGGAACACGCAACCCTAATACTCAGCGAACAGGAAGGAATCGCTAACACCACTTTCACTTTCAACAGTTTACAGCCATAAAACATTAAGCTTAGGAAAGTCCTCCTTAAAACACGTAAGCCAATTAGATGTCCCTCCTATTCCGCAGAGCGGAAATGAATGGCTTACAACACTTCTACTTTCAATAGTTCGCAACCCACCAACATAAAGCTCAGGAAAGCCCTCCATACAACATGAAAGCCAAATACATGTCCTTGCAACTCTCCGGAGCACAAGTGAATTACAGAAAATATTTCTTCTTTCAATAGTTCACACCCAAATGAACATTAAGATTGTTGTTAGAACACCTTAGCCAATTAAATGTTAAATTTGTATCATGCACACATACAGAACACGCCGTCCTAAATATTAATAAATTGCCTGTAACAAAGTGACTGTATCAGTAACAAAAGTGAACATTGCCTAATAAATAAACATTATTCCACATTATATTAAAGAAAAGACGCATTAAGCTGCATTGTTCTTTTCCCAATATAATTTCCACAGCCTACTGCAACCCCCTTCCAACATGAGTGAAGCCACAGGACTGTGAGGGCCCCAGCGAACCCCTGCTATTATTTTTATTATATTTTCCGCTGACTTCTACGACTAATAATTCCTAGGAAAAAATGGAAAACTCCACCAAGTAACTAGTTCTATTAGAAACATAGTGTGGTGAACTTCTAGCCTCTGTGCTTACTAAACTGTTCCATGAACTGTTACTATGGTAACAGGCAGAAAGCCGTTTGGAGGTAGAGTTGAAAGGCACTACCTGTACAAAAACCATTATATTTACCCTGGATCCTCTACAAGACAGAAAGGAAAGCAAAGTAAAACAAAACACTGTGTTCCAGATTTACAACCCCCTTGCGCCATTTTCACGTCCAAGGCCCTCACCCCTACAAAGTGCTTTAATAATATAAACAAGTTTTAATAAAGCATTTTAGAAATTATACGAAAGTTAAAAAGTATAGAAAGAGGTACATTTACATAAACACGTGATGCACTAAAACAATGCAAATGAGAACACATGTCAACTGAAAAACATGACTTAAAAGTGGGAGGAGTGAGGGAGTGTTTGTTGTAGCACTTCTATTCTACTTTATCTGAAAGCAAAAAAAGCCCAAACATTTTAAAAAAATGATGGGGCAACACTTATATAATGTAAACTTAAGAAATGACTGCTTAAGATAAAATAAAATAAATGTGGTCCATCGCGTGATACCTATTAATGAAAAATAAAAATTAGCATTTCACCCATATGATGAATGTAAAAGACTCAACAAAAATATTTTGAAAACTTGTGCATATTTTTAAATACCTTTACAGTCAACAAATTTGTAAGCAGACTACACACTTTAAGTTAAAAACACCCTACCACAACTAGTTTTCGAAACGCATTGTAAAATAAAGTGCCTCACAAAATGGGCTACCTACATGGTGAGTGTATCGTAACGTCACATAGGAAAAAAAAGCCAATCAAAATTACCATGAGAAAGGTACACGTAACCACACAACAGCCAATCAAATGTTTTTCAAAAACTTGCGCATGGAAAGGGATTGGTCGTTAATACATCTTCTTACAATGCTTCACAATCAATCAAAAATAGGTGCTAAAAGTATCTTTTTTTAACATACGAGCAAATCAGATAACCTTGCAAGTACACACAGCGAGAGGCAATTATTAAAGATGACTTGCTTTCGCAAGACCCCGAAAGACTTCTTCCAGAATAACTACGCACTTCACTGCCAGACCCCATTTACTGATTATCCAGACTCTCAAGCCTAATCGTGTCACAAATCATCTCTCATCACTGTCTCTTCGTTTTTAGTGTATTATGTGAGGCAGCCTGCGTGTCCCTATGCCTAGAGCCCTCAAAGGCACTGGAGACTGACACGCCTCAGGGCCAGCTCCTGCAGTGTCCCGGAGCCGCGCAGCCCCCCTCCCAACATTTAAAAGCCCCGGGGGTGGTAGTAAATTAATCAAGGCTGAATACCATAGTACAGCCCACTCCGCTTACGCTACCAGGAAAACACAACAACACTACATGGCCCAGATTTCCATTGTAGTGATTTCTTAGTTCCAGGTCTAGTTGTCAGATCAGCACACACACTCCCTCATGGCTGGTATACACCCACACCACACCCATCCAGCACATACGTCTCTACACACGTGACCCTACCTATAAAAAAGACGGGGCGCACGTGCTCTACGCGATTTTAGAATTGCTCCCATCGTAAGCGCTATGATGGACATGCTTCATGTAGGCCTAAACTATCGAACAAAGGGGCCCACTACCATGTGCATGGCCTCTTTGGTCACTGAGTTAGTGGTACCCGAAGCACTGAGTGAGTGAAGAACCTGCCATGATGATTTTGGGAGCACGAGTTAGCCATAAAGATCTCAAGACTCAGCACCATATGTGAGACTTCTTAGTGGCAGAGCGGGACTGCATGATGTAGATGGTGTCCTGTCCACGAAAAGGAGAGCAGTGAGGCCTGGGTGCGCATCAGATGGAGTCGAAGGGCTGTAGCAGACTGGATACAAAAAAGCGATGCAGCGGTTTAGAAAAACGCAGTACTATCAGTGTATCAAATTACATGTATTTTTTTTCCAATAGCAGGAACGTTTTTATAACCGCTCAAACGTCTGGAATATAAACTATACAAATAGTTCTTATAAATGTGAGAAGGAACGTGTGTGAAAGGGCGATGTTATCCAACTCCACATTAGGATAGTAACAATTACCAATCATAAATTCTTTCTTTTACTATCTTTTAGATGTAGAGCTTCAGGGTGCATTATGTCCCAGCACGTGGTGAAAAACACACTGGTGATAGAAAGTTGAGCTGCAAACAAACTTTGCAGTCACTCTGTCACTTCCTCTATCCTTTGATAAAAAAATTACACACAATGTTAACTTCCTCTTTATCTTACAGGTTGTGTTTCACAAATTGGCGTCCCCCCAACAATTCTAAAACTCAATGTTCGAGGATTCTGTGATGATGCGGGGCCATCGTGAAAACTTCTGAGAAAGCTGCTTCGACACGTAGTGCACCCTCTTTGAATCACGCCAAAGCCACAAGGTGAGCAAAGAAGCTTGTTTCCGAAACAACGACAAGTTATCAGTCAAAGGAGAAAGTGGGACTATACTATTACTAACTCTTTATACTATCTTTCAGATCACTAAATTGGAGGGTGCACTATGAACCACCACGTGATTGAACACAACGGAGGCAAAAGGTGAGCTATGAGTATTTTCTCCAGGATTAACTGTTCCATCCATAACTTTGTCTCTCCCACTTTTTAATGTTGTTTTTCTCTCTTTCTCTCTCTCACTTTCTTCCACATTGTTCCTCTTTCTCTTTTAAAGTTATGGTCGCTGCTGTCCACTCTGCCGTGCACAACCTTACCTAAGTACAAGTAGTGAACTCGGTTGGCCACAGTGAAGCCTGCTTCGACACATAGTGCACCCTCATTGAATCACGCCAATGGCACTAGGTGAGGAAAGAAGCTTGTTTCCAAAACAATAACAAGTTATCCGTGAAAGGAGAGAGTGGGTAATGTCCAGCACATTCACTACCTAGAAATATACAATTACCTCCGAGCATTGAGAATAGATAGGTTACAACAGTCTGACGAACAGATCGACAAGCTTCTTGCACCACTTTTGTGTCACTTTTAACATGGGAAAAATAGCGCAAGGAGCTTGTAAACCTGCCTCTGACTTCTCAAGAAAAATACTCCCCTCCAGACTCTGCGAGTCAATGAGATGCAACAGTCTAGGTACGCAGGGGCAAGTCTACAAGAAAGTGCCGCAGCGTGGCATCGTAAGCCCTTTGGCTGCACCACGCTACGGCACTTTCAGAGTGTAGGAATGTGACTTGTTTACAATAATATGTCTCATTCCTGTGCTCTTCCATCCACTGGCGCACAAACAGTTGCCATGCGCCGGCGCAGACACCCTTGCACCATGGTGCAAGGATGCCTGGGCCAAGGGGAGATTGTTTTGTGCAGGAAGAGGCAGCTTCCTGAACAAAAACAATCACTAAAGGCTTTTTTCCTCTTTAAATGCGTGCGTAGAATGCAGCACGCATTGAAAGAGGAAAAAAAAAACAGGAAATTGTATATTTCTACGAAAACAAGCTTCTTTGCTCACCTAGTGCTATTGGGGTGATTCAAGGGTGCACTACGTTTCGAAGCAGGCTTCACTGTGGCCAACAGAGTTCCCTACTTGTACTTAGGTAAGGTTGTGCACAGCAGAGTGGACAGCAGCGACCATAACTTTAAAAGAGAAAGAGGAACGATGTGATAGAAAGTGAGAATGAGAAACAGAGAAAGAACGACATTAAAACGTGGGAGAGAGAAAGTTATAGATGGAACACTTAATACTGGAGAAAATACTCATAACTCACCTTTTGCCTCCGAGTTAGTAAAAGAATAGTCCCACTTTCTCCTTTGACTGATAACTTGTCGTTGTTTCGGAAACAAGCTTCTTTGCTCACGTGATTCAAAGAGGGTGCACTACGTGTCGAAGCAGCTTTCTCAGAAGTTGTTACGATGGCCTGGCATCATCGTAGAATCCTCGAACATTGAGTTTTAGAAGTGTTGGGGTGGGACGCCAATTTGTGAAACACAACCTGTAAGATAAAGAGCAAGTTACCATTGTGTATCATTTTTTTATCAAAGGAGAGAGGAAGTGACAGAGTGACTGCAAAGAATATTCGCAGCTCAACTTTCTGTCACCAGTGTGTTTTTCACCACGTGCTTGGACATAATGCACCCTTAAGCTCTACATCTAATAGATAGTAAAAGAAAGATGTTATGATTGGTAATTGTTACTATCTTAATGTGGAGTTGGATAACATCGCCCTTTCACACAGGTTCCTTCTCACATTTATACAAACTGTTTGTAAAGTTTATATTCCGGACGTTTGAGCAATTATAAAACGTTCCTGCTATTGGAAAAAAATATATACATGTAATTTGATACACTGTGTAGGACTGCGTTTTTCTAAATCGATGCGTCGCTTTTTTGTATCCAGTCAGCTACAGCCCTTCGACTCCCTGTGATGCGCACCCAGGCCTCACTGCTCACCTTTTCGTGGACAGGGCACCTTCTACATCATGCAGTCCCGCTCTGCCACTAAGAGTTCTCACATATGGTGCAGAGTCTTGATATCTCTATGGCTAACAACATACTCGTGATTCCATCATCATCATCGCAGGTTCTTCACTCGCTCAGTGCTTTGGGTACCACTAACTCAGTGACCAAAGTGGCCATTTACGTGGTAGTAGGCCACTTTGTTCGGTAGTTTGGGCCTAGATGAAGCGTGTGAACCACCAGGATGGGCCATCACAGCGCTTGCGATGGTAGCAACTCTAAAATGGCGTACAGAACGTGACCCCGTCTTTTTTATAGGTATGGTCACATGTGTAGTGACATATGTGCTGGACGGGTGTGGTGTGGGTGTATACCAGCCATGAGGGAGTGTGTGTGCCGATCTGACAACTAGACCTGGAACCAAGAAATCACTTCAATGGAAACCTGGGTCATGTAGTGATGTTGTGTTTTCCTGGTAGCGTAAGTGGAGTGGGCTGTACTAACGCATTCAGCCTCGATTAATTTACCACCACCCTGGGGCTTTTAAATGTTGGGAGGGGGGCCACGCAGCTCCGGGACACTGCAGGAGCTGGCCCTGGGGCGTGGCAGTCTCCAGGGCCTTTGAACGCTCTAGGCATAGGGACACGCAGCCTGCCTCACACAATGCACTAAAAAAGAAGAGAAAGTGATGAGAGATGATTTGTGACGTGTTGAGGCTTGAGAGCCTGAATAATCATTAAATGGGGTCTGGCAGTAAAGTGCGTAGTTATTCTGGAAGAAGTCTTTCGGGGTCTTGCGATAGCAAGTCATCTTTAATAATTGCCTCTCGCTGTGTGTACTTGCAAGGTTATCTGATTTGCTCGTATGTTAAAAAAAGATACTTTCTCCACCTCTTTATGATTGGTTGTGAAGCATTGTAAGAAGATGTATTAGCGACCAATCTCTTTCCTTGCGCAGCTTTTGAAAAACATTTGATTGGCTGTTGTGTGATTACATGTACCTTACTCATGGTACTTTTGATTGCTTTTTTTTTCTATGTGACGTTACTCACGTTACGTTACTGATGTCATGAGTGATGTCACTGACCATGTCATGAGTGATGTAATATGTGACGTCATCAGCAGTGCATTGCGGGCGCACAAATTATAGTTAGCTGAACTAACTGTAACGGGGAAATTTCAATTGTTTTGTATGAGTGAAATGCCCAGCTAACTATAACATGTGTGAAACCTAAGGTTTTTTCAGTGAATTTCTAAGGTTTTTTAAATGCTAATTCCTAACTATAACGTGGCTGAATGAAACCTATGTTTTGTAAGTGAATATATATATATATATATATATATATATATATATATATATATATATATATATATATATATATATATATATATATATATTACCTACTGGCAGTCGCCAGTAGGTATATATAGTTAGGATTTTTTCCCTATGGGATTTCTGAAAATTCTATGCCTAATAACTTTTGCGTTCGTGGACGGAATTGGCTGAAATTTTCAGGAAAATGGCACATTTTGTTTCTGAGCAGACCTTGAAAATTTGGGGGGGTTTTGTGGAGGGGGGGCCGAGAAAAAAGGGGGGTCCCAAAACGCCTTTTTCCCATGTTAATTTCCATAGGGCGGTTGGACTCACTTTTAGCCCGAACGGCTGAATGGATTTTCACGAAACTTGGCAAAATTGTAGGGACTGTTAGCCCGATGTGCCTTTGCTAGGTCTCAATATATGTGCTTCAGTGGATTTTGAGAAATTAACGTTTAAATCAAGATATATATCTGTAACAGCGCTCCGGGCAGCTATCCGGTTAGCGAACCTTTCGCGTAACGGAACTTTGCGATGAGAAGCTGATTGGCCCTCCGGTGTCTGTCAACATTCTAAACAGTCCGGAGCGGCCGCCATCTTGTCTCTCGGTAGGATCGAGAGACAAGAGGAGGCCAAAACAAAGGGGGAAATTACCATAAGGGGGCATAGTAGATCCTCGTTGACCCCCTAGGTTTTATGTGGAGGTTTTAAAAGGGCCTAGGAGGGTCCAAAAAAAAAAATTTTTTTTTGCGTGGTAAGCGCCAAGTTCGCGAACCGGATAGCTTTCTGGGCAGCGAACTTTATGGATAAAAGAATGAAAGACTTTTCTAATACTGTATGTTAATTGTTTGTTGTTTTTCTTGTTTTTTTTTGTTTTCTTTATTTATTTATTTTTTTTATTATGATTGTGTTTCATACTTTATTAAATTTTCTAACATTTCATTGTCAGAAATGTCATAATTTATTATAGGGTGTAATTGTTTTTCATTTTGAAGCAAGTTGTCTACTGCTTCAACACATTGTAGAAGTTCGTGGTCTCTACTGTCATCCATAAAGTCATCAAGTTTGTCTTGGCTGCTCTCCTTCAGTTCAATCGAAAATGAAACTTGCTGCTCGCCTTCCATTTTGCCTGAAATTTGGATTAAAAAAATATATATTAGTAGAGATAGGGCACTGTTGGGATTAATTTTAGATAGGCAGTTTTTATCAGTGAATTTATCTTTTGGCAGTGTATAGTATGAGAGTGGAAATAGGACTAAAAAAAAGTGTATGTGATTTAACCAAGACACTACTACTACAGAGGGATAGTGTATATGTAGCAGAAAAAGTCTACTATATTAAGTCATAGTGCACAATATATTAAATTATAACTTACCTTCACAAAGAAGTTGAAGTTTTTTGAAGCTTTTGAAATAGGAGGTACAACAAGAAGTAGTAGTCAAAATGGCTGTGTTTCCTTCTCTCCCTTTATATATATACAGGTATATAACCAATCAAATGTCAGGTAATAAAAGTAGAAAATGAAAGTAACATTTTCATTGGTTGTCAATTCCAACAATTCAGATGTGTTTTGTGAAGTAATTTACCTCACGGTACTTGGAGAGGTCTACAGGCTAAATGGCTAAATGGAATTTCAATGAAATTTGTGAGAATGGAAGGGATTGTTATGTAGTATGAGCTAATCTATATTTGGTGAGAGTGTTTCTAGTCGTTATTCTGTAAATTACTTTCCCGCCTTTTTTTAGGACCGCTTTCCGGGAAGCTGCCCGGTTAGCGAACCTTAAGCGTCACGGGAGTCCACCATTTTGTGTTTCGTTCGCATTAAGATACAAGATGGAGGGCAAATAATGTTTAGAATGGGTAGAAGGGGTCATGGTAGACTTATCTTGACCCCCTAGGTTTTCTGAGCGTGGCTGAGGAGGCTTATATGTGCGGAAAAAAATTTTTTTTTAAAAAAATTCCGCGAGGTTAGCTTTCGGTTAGCGAACCGGGTAGCGCTCCGGGGAGCGAATTTTGTGGAAAATTAGTGAAAAAAGTTAGAGAAAAATAATAATTGTGAGTGATCAGATGTAGGGTAGCTCTGAGAAGAGCTTTTGGGTTTATGGTACATTTAGGTACTTATAAGTAGGTACCAATGCAGAGTCTTAAATTCAGAATGAAAATTCTGTTGCCCTCATCTGAGAAGTGAACTCCATCTCCTCTGTAGATATCTTGCATGTAGTAACGCAAGTTATTGTTGTACAGAGAGCCCATTCCATGGTCTCTCATGTAAGCTGAAACAGATTTGTTTACATGCTTCCTCGCTTTCTCAATTTGTGGACAAAATTGGTTGGACCACCTCCATTTCTGTCTTTGGCATATATTGGAATATACCAAGGCAGTTTGAGGAAAAAGTGCCATTAATTGCTCCAAGGTGTCCTTTAAAAGCATTTCCAGACCTACCCCTGTCAAAGTGCCCAAATCATTACCTCCACAGTGCACTATTAACAGGTCAGGTTTTGGCAAATGCATAAAGGTTTTCACCAATGGTATCAATTGGTGACATTTTAATCCTCTTTGGCCCAACCACTTAATTTCCACATCTTGTAAATTGAGGTTGTGTAAATTTCTGCTCTCAGCATACCTTTGAGCCCAGTGGATGTAACTATGTCCAACAATCCAGACGTTAAACATGGTGGAAGAAGGTTGTTCTGCAGTCAGATGAAGTGTGGTAATGAAAGGGCAGTTGAAACAGTAGGAGTTTCTAAAGAAAAAAAACTGTGGATTTACAATGCTAATGATTCATTAGCAGTGATTGGTGCATTTCCATTTCTGAAAACAGAAAGTTAGGGTGCATGGATGTGTTCTTTGAAAGATGTAATTTGAATGGTCAAGGAAGAAACATTTAATGAAAGATTGCACTGGATACGCAGGTGCACTGAGAGTTCAGAGTTCAATTGAAACATTGTTGTGTGAATTTGCAAACATGAGAGGTCTTCCAGGAGGTGGTTGCTATGGAAACAAGGCAGACAGGGCAGAGGGGGGAAGGGTTTTGATTTGAAAAAAGTGAGGGAAGAGGTATGATTGGCTAATATGAGAGATATGTGAAAAGAATATCTGTATTTCTGTGCTTTCAATAGCTGCAGCCTTTGGAGTGCATCCTTTTTCTTCTGCTGAAGACAATTTGGTGTATTTCTGAGACTGTTTTCAAAACTCAAAAAATATTTGCTAAGGTGAGAAAAGATTTATTTAATTTAGATAGAGAATAGTATGATTTAAGGAGAAAATGATGAAGAAAGCTGTGTTTTTAAAATGTGGTTTTGTCTCTAGTGATATACTAATAGAATTAGTTTCAAAGAGAAATTATAATTGCATATTTGGTGTAACATTCTGGCATGCAGTTACACAAGATATTGTAATACATGGAGGCCATTTCATGGTCTGTTATGTAAGCTGAAACAGATATGTTGCTTTTAAAAACGATTTAAGAAATCAATTACATTTCTAGATATGTACTGCTAGAGCTTCATAGGTTGTTTTGGGCCATATTTATAAGGTATTTGAGTGTCTAAGATGTTGTGTTCGCCTTTTAAAATGTAAAGTGTTCCTCATGGGACAAGTGTCTTGTAAATACGCTCCCACTTGTGCTTGGCAAATTTAGATTTTGATTATGGGAGTTACCTAGCCATGTTAATAGTGTCCCAAAAATGGTGCTAGGGCATTCCAGAAAACACTTTCATGTGTCTCAAGGACATTTTTAGTCATTTCTTCATGAATGCAGGTATACAATTGATTTATATGCTGTGTTTAAAAACGAATTTTGAAATGAATTAAATTTCAGGATATGTACTGTTAGAGCTTCATAGGTTGTTTGGGGTCATATTTAGAAGGCATTTTAGTGTCTTTGAAGTTATTTTTCCCTTTTTAAATGGAAAGCGTTCCTCATGGGGCCCTGAGCAGTTCTTAGCCATGTTATTTAATAGGAAGTGGATAACATGGCTAAGAGCATTTGCTGGGAAATGCATGAATATCGCTGATTTTTCTGCTATATTCATGCATTGTGGCCGTTTTTTTTCACATTGCTTCATAGGTTGTTTGGGTTCATATTTAGAAGGCATTTTAGTGTCTTTGATGTTATTTTTCCCTTTTTAAATGGAAAGCGTTCCTCATGGGGCCCTGAGCAGTTCTTAGCCATGTTATTTAATAGGAAGTGGATCACATGGCTAAGAGCATTTGCTGGAAAATGCATGAATATCGCTGATTTTTCTGCTATATTCATGCATTGTGGCCGTTTTTTTCACATTGCTTCATAGGTTGTTTGGGTTCATATTTAGAAGGTATTTTAGTGTCTTTGATGTTATTTTTCCCTTTTTAAATGGAAAGCGTTCCTCATGGGGCCCTGAGCAGTTCTTAGCCATGTTATTTAATTGGAAGTGGATAACATGGCTAAGAGCATTTGCTGGAAAATGCATGAATATCGCTGATTTTTCTGCTATATTCATGCATTGCGGCAGTTTTTTTTCACATTGCTTCATAGGTTGTTTGGGTTCATATTTAGAAGGCATTTTAGTGTCTTTGATGTTATTTTTCCCTTTTTAAATGGAAAGCGTTCCTCATGGTGCCCTGAGCAGTTCTTAGCCATGTTATTTAATAGGAAGTGGATAACATGGCTAAGAGCATTTGTTGGAAAATGCATGAATATCGCTGATTTTTCTGCGTTATTCATGCATTGCAGGCCTTTTTTTATCACATTTGCAAGCATTTCTTAGCCATGTTATCCAATGGGAGGTGGATAACATGGCTAAGAGCATTTGCTTCAAAGGTTGTTTGGGGTTATATACCATTTTTGGGAAATTATTAACATGCCTATCTAACTCCCATAATCAAAATCTAAATTTGCCAACCGCAGGTGGGAGCGTATTTACAATAAATTTGCACCATGAAGAATGTAAAATAGCATACTAGATACTCAAATAACTTATAAATATGATCCAAAACATCTTATGAAGCACTAGTAGTGCATATTTCCAGAAATGTATTGGTTTTCATTTAATGATTTACTTCATTGGTAGGCCTTCACATGTTTTTTTACCTTGGTTTTTTTTCAGTGAAAATCTTATCTGCAACCATGTGTTGGCCTCACCTCAAATAAACAAAACAGGTGATGGACTGAATGTGGATCAATGACACACATTCACCCCAGTCCAAAGATCTGGGCCTAAACAAACCTTTAGATAGGCTACATCTTATCGTCATCCTGAATTAATGATTTAAAATATTAGGGAGTGATTTATGAGTGTTGTATGCCTGTTTTGTACCATTGAGTGTCATTTTTGTGATGCAGTGCTGGTGGAAAATATTTGCTATGTTAAATAATTAGTACAGCATTAAGTTTTAGATGACTGTTATTTATTTACTGTTTGGTAATAGTGGTTAATAACATTTTATATTATATTTTTTCACAGATTCAACTGCAGATTCTTTCATAGTTTGGAAAATGCCTTCCAGAAGTCGAATACGAAAGGCTAGAAAACGTCAAAGACAGCAGGATGATGTTTTATTGCAGCAGTCCTCTTCCCCAAATACTTGTCAAAACACCAAGAAAGGTCCGGGTAAGAGCACGAAATCATTCTTAAGAAATATTTGTAGTAAAAAAAATTTTGCTCAAAAAAATGTGTCTCTTAACAAAAAGAGAAGTAATTTAAATGGAAAGGAGAGACCCATCACAAATGTTACTGGTAGAGGAAGAGATAACTCTGTGCATGATAGTAGAAGGAAACAACAGTTTAGGGACATTCGACAACGAATGTTCCGTAATAGGATATTAGTTAATTTATTGAAAAATATTAAAAAGAAAGGCCAACAGAAAGCGGCATTTTATAGGAAGAAGAAAAATGTAGAGAAAATTATTGATCATGCTTTTGAAATCAAGCGAAAGTTGTTTATTTTGGTAATCAATAGAATTAGGAAACTAAGCAAGGTAATTTCTGATTTCAAAACAAAAAGTAGATGGAAGAGAGTAGTAAATCGTACTAACTTTTGTGAAGTTTTTTCTGGAGAATGGATGCATAGTTCAAGTTCTGAGGCATTTTTTAATGAGGAGACTTATTTTCAGGATAATGATTTGGTGCATGCAGTTGACATCAGTGGTCGAGCTTATGAAGTGAAGGATGGTTGTCCAGTTGAAAAAGAACTACTTGTGACAACAGAGACAGAAGAGGCGCTAAGTGATGAGGTTTTAGGAAGACGTCCTAAGGGTCCTGTGTACATTTGGAAGTGTAGTTCTATTTGCAGTGTGCGACAGGTTTCCATCAATTTGCTATGTGATTTTATACGGACATTTAATAAGAAAAGTTTGAAGCAGAAAATGAAGTTGTTGCAAGATTTAGATCCTTGCAGAGTGAGACAAATGACAGGTTTGCGTGGTCATTCACTGGCTTGTCTTTCCAGGAGAGTATGCCAGAGTGTTTTTCATCATTTCAGGATGCTAGCAGTGCATCATAATAAAGTGAGAAAATTAGTGAGAATGTTGTATTATGCTAAGAGTCCAGCAATTATGCTTAAACAGTTATGTGCTGCTCTTTTGCATGGTTCTGAAATAGATGTGAAGAATCTTTGTGAAGAAATTGAGTTTTGTTACTTTGGTAGTAAAGATGAGAATGTTCAAATTGACCCTGAAGTAGAGGGTAATGTGGAAGATAATGTACAGGTTTCCAGTACAGATAATTTTCAGAAGGAAATTGCCACGTTTCAGATGAAATCAAGTGAGAGGCCTAATTTCACTTGTGTATGTTGTCGACGCACTTATTATAAGAATCAGACTAAGGTAGTGGATTTATATGCAAAAAGTGAAAGGGAAAATAATAGTGAATGGAAGGATTTAGCCACATACTTGATGGTAGAAAATTATTTTGATTTGGGATCGGATCAACGTGTGTGTACTTATTGTTGTAATAAATTAAACCAAAACCAGATGCCTGCTAGGGCAGTTCATAATAATCTGGAATTGGTTGAGATTCCTTCTGAATTGAAGGATTTAAATACTTATGAATCTATTTTGATTCAAAGTATCCATCCCTTTCAGGCTATTGTAAGAATGGAGCCAAAGACAGGGAAATTGCCTCCAGCAGATTTACAGAGAGGATTAAAGGGAAGAGTTGTTTATTTGCCTCTAGATTTGAACAAAAACATTAACACAATTGGAATAGAAAAAGTGGAAGAGGAACCTCTGGTTATCTTGGTTAATGGGGTTCCGACAAAGAATAAGAAAATATGGCAAGATTTAGTGGATGTTAGGAAAGTCAAAAAGGCAACAGTGTATTTGAAGAAAAATAATAAGTACTATAAGAATGTATATGTTGCAGAAGAGGAAGTAAGTGATGAAGAGGATAGCGATTTGTGTGCTGGCCAAATTGAGAAAGTAGAGGCCTCTAAAAGTGAAGAAATATATGAACATTATAGTGTTCATCCTTTGCATTCCAAGGAAGTGATGGGGAATGCTATTGAGTTGTTTCAAATGAAACAAGCCAAAGGGAGTCCCATTAGTGTTTGGGAGGAAAGTTTGGAAGCTCGGTGTTTCCCACAGCTATTTCCCACAGGTCAAGGAGGAAGATATGATGAGCGACCTCGTGAAATTCCTGCGTCTGAATACCGGACTTTACGATTGTATGCAGAAGATCCTAGGTTTCGGCAATGCATTCCCTATTTGTTTCATCTCCTGTTTGAAAGCGATCTGTCTGGACTGTCATATGCAGTGAACCACATCTTAAAAAGTGGTATACAGATGCGAAACATCTCGGCAAGTGACTTTATGCATAAAGTCAATGTCCAAGACAGTATTTTGGATTCTCACTTAATTAATCTCATGGCGTGTCAGCGTGGTACTAATGAGTACTGGTACCGTCGTCATGGTGACTTAAAATGTATGCTGAGGAACTTAGGAACTCCGACATGGTTCCTCACTCTGAGCTGTGCCGAGTATGGCTGGGATGACTTACTTGAATTTCTACGAGAGGCAAATGGAAATATTGAAAACATTGAATTCAAGACACCTGGAGAACTGTGTTCTTTGGATCCTGTGAATGTATGCAGGTACTTCAATCATAGATTTGAAGCTATGATGTCTTTCATCACAAATAAAAAGAATCCACCTCTTGGAGAGGTGTTGGATTTCTTCTGGAGAAAGGAGTACCAAGCAAGAGGTGCCCCTCATATACATATGTTGCTGTGGATCAAGGATGCACCTAAATTTGGAACAGATCCGGATGACTTAGTGATGAATTTCATCGAACAGTATTCTACGTGTGCTGTTCCAAACGCAACGGAGAAGAAAAGTCTAAGAGAACAAGTTCTACGTTTCCAAAGCCATCGTTGTGGAAAGTACTGTCGTCGTAAATTCAGAAACAAGGACAAGTTCTACACCAAATGTCGTTTCAACTTTCCACGACCGGTGATTTCTAAAGGAAGAGTGAACAGTTTGATGTCTTCGCTGCGACATAATGTGACGAGGAAATCACCCAAGAATACATACAATTTGAAAAGGAACGAAGAGTCCAAGTACATCAATGACTACAACCCAGTGATTTTGTCCATGTGGAATGCCAACATGGATATACAGTTTGTGGCTGACAACTGTATGGCTGTGGCTCGGTATGTGACATCTTACATCACCAAAAAAGAAAAGACCGAACTGAAGGATATGTGGGAGGACATTTCCCATGAAAAGAGCCTCAGCAAGAAGTTGTACAGTTTCAGTCTGAAGATGTTGTCGCATCGAGAAATCGGAGCTTACGAATGTTCTGATCGATTGTCTTCAGCAAGTCTCTATGCCAAATCCAGGAGTCTCGTTTGGGCGAGTCTTGGTCTTGCTGCAACGCGAAATCGAGTTCTAAAACCTGTTCGGGAAATTGAGTATTTGGCAGAAAAGGAACCAAACAGTACCGACATTTTGAAGACCAACATGTTGGATACATATTATCCAAATCGAAGCAGTCACCTTGAGAATATTTGTCTATATGAGGTTCTCCAAAATTATATATTCAAGAGGAACATCAAAGAAGATATTGAGAAAGGAGTGTATGCTGTAATTGGAAGTGAGGGATGCCTGGTCAAGCAAAGAAAATGCCAATTAGTAAACCATCGAAAATTAAGTGGCGAATCTCCAGAAAAAAAGGAGTTTTTCTATTTAGCACTTTTGCAACTTTTCAAGCCTTGGCGTGCAGAAGAGGAACTGCTTGGAGATTTCCTCTGTTACGAAGACTCTTTCAATGCAGCCAAGGAGTCCATAGAATGTCCTGCTTTTTCTAAATATCAAGAAATGCTAACTTTGGAAATTGAGCAGGAAGCAACGATTGCAGCCGAGATTGCCAGAGACAGTTCTCAGGACAGTCAGAGTTCTGTTTCATTGAGTCAAGATCCACTTGGAGGACCTATTATCGAAAATGAAGCTGCCACTGCTATGAATGAAGTAGAAAGAGCCATGGCACATGCTCAGGAGGATTCAGTTAACTTACAAGACTTGGAAAAACAACTCAACGTTGAGCAGAGGAAAATATATGATGAAGTTACCAAGGAAATTGAGCACGGATTAAGTCATGAGAAGAAAGAGTGCTCGTGTACGTCGTTGAAGCCTGTCCGACTGTACGTGAGTGGAGAAGCGGGAACTGGAAAAAGTTTCCTCATTAAAGCAATCTCTTGTTATTTGCAGGAAAGGACTGAGTCATCGCTGTCTTGTGTTGTCACCGCTCCTACTGGACTGGCAGCACATAATATTAAAGGTATTACTTTGCATCGTCTATTGATGCTGCCGGTGGAGCATGACAACAAATTACAATACAACAAGTTATCTGGAGATGCTTGCTGTGAAGTTTCAAGAGTTTTGAGGAAAATGAAACTACTTATCATTGACGAAGTAAGCATGGTTTCCAATGTCATGCTTGCCTTTGTGCATTTGAGAATGCAAGAAGTACTTAAAACTGAATATGATGTCTTATTTGGTGGGAAACACATTATTGTTTTCGGAGATCTTCTACAGCTGACACCAGTAAAAGGTCAACCTGTGTTCAAAATACTCACGCATGAAGATACCAGGAAGTGCCTAGGGAGCATTGGCAACGTCAATATATGGTTAAACTTCAATTATGCAGAACTGCATCAAAATATGCGTCAGGCAAAGGATGAACATTACAAGAATATTCTACAAGATATTAGAATTGGAAAAGTGACCGAGCATGGGAAAGAAGCTTTAAATGCACGGTTACTGTCAAATTTGTATCCCAAACAAGATATTGTGCCTGAGAATATTTTTCAGAAAATTACTGAGAAGAAATCCGGGATATGTCTCATGCCAACTCTTGCAGAATGTGCCATCTTCAACAACAAAATGTTGAATTTAGAAAAGCAAGAGATTGTGAAACTTGAAGCTATCGACAAATTAGAGCATATGGGATCAACAATTATTTTGTCAGACAATTTGAAATCAAAATTGGATTCATTAGAGAAGACTATATCTAAAACAGCGGGTTTTGAAAAGACTTTGAATGTGTGTTTAAATTGCCGAATTATTTTGAGAAGGAATTTACATGTAGAAAGAGGTCTGGTAAATGGATCAATGGGTAATGTTGTTGATTTTGAGAAATACAGAAATAGAGATGGAATAGAATTTTTAAAAATTAAATTTGATGGCATTGAGGAAGTACAGCAAATTGGTCGTTGTTCTGCTAGGTTTTTGCTTGTTAAAGATTTATATGTTCGCCGTAAACAGTTTCCTGTTTGCTTGGCATATGCGGTGACAATCCATAAATCGCAAGGTTTAAGTGTAGACTGTGCATTGGTGAATATTGGCAGTTCTGTGTTCAAGGAGGGTATGGCATATGTGGCATTGTCACGAGTTAGAACTTTATCGGGATTGTACTTGATTGACTGTGATGTCACAAACATTTGTGCGGATCTAGATTGTGTTAAGGAATACAATAGGTTAAGAAGAGAGTATGCGCCACATTTGCCTCAATATCCTTTGTTTGAGAAACGTGTGGTAGGCCGCAAACGTAGAAATAGCAGTAATAGTAGGGAGGTTGTTGCAAAAAGACTAAAAGTCAATGAACCGAAAATTGTTAGCAGAAAGAAAGTGGATTCTGTTGAAGATGTTGTCGGTTTTCAATTTGAAAACAGTTCTGGTGTCAACTGCTATGCAAATGTAGTGGTTAATGTTCTCTTTTCACTAGAGAGTTTAAAAGAACAGATTCTGTTGAATTCTGAACAAATTTTATGCTGTTTGTTGAATTCTGTTTTCGAGAAATGTAGCAGTGATCGAACAAAAGTAGAAAGTGTGTCTGAAGTTCGTTATCTGTTAGATGAATGTTCAGGTCAAACAGACTTCTCTGAAAATAATCAGCAAGATTGTCAGGAGTTTTTAATGTATATGCTTGATATATTGCAAGTTGAGGGTGTAGATGTAGATCACCTGTTTGGGCTTTCTTATCAATGGCAGCATGACTGCGAGAACTGTATGGTATCAAGTACTACTAGTGTAGACTCAGAAAGATTTATATATTTAACTTTGCCAGACAGTAAATCAGTCTCCTTTAATAAGCTAGTAAATGCAGCGGATCACAACATGGAGTGTAGCCAATGTAAATGTGATATGATGTCAACATTATTTATACGTAGATATGGCCAGTATGTCATTTTAATGATGCAACGATGTAGGCCTGATGGAACAAAATTGTCAACTTTAATAAAAAATTTTGTGGCTTCTCAGCTGTCAATATCAGGGAGGACTTTTGTTACTGTAGCAATTATCTATCACGATGGTCCATCAACAACATCAGGACATTATACAGCTTACTTAAAGTCTGGAAACGGCTGGTCATTCTGTAATGATTCTGTTGTAACGTTCAAAAAAAAATTGCCGTTTGACCTTAAAAATTCTTACCTGGTGTTTTTAAAACCAAAATTTTAAGTAGAGGGAATGTAAGTCTGCAATGCTGTCTCGATTAAAAATTCAACTATATAAACCTAATGCAAGTAAGTCTGCTTCATAGTAAGCAGTATCAGTGTCATAGGAAAAGGAGAACATGACTGACAAAGAAGAGTAAGATATTAGTAGTCCAGGATTGTGAAAATAATCTCAAATATTTTATTTTTGAAAGTTGCGAAAATAGAAAATGTCGGGATTTGATTGGAAGAATTACAAGATTTGCGAATCGCGGCAACATGATTTGGCCTAGTGGAAACATGTGATATAATGAGAGAAGTTTTTTTTCTATGTAACATATTTCACGTATCGATGGAGGTTTTCTTTCAGAAAGTGGCGGGCTGAAAATATTTAAAGCACAACAGAGTGGATGCTGTTTATAGGAGATCCTTCGACGTCATTGAAAGTAAGTTAATTTTAAGAAGTTTTGAAATCAGATTTCTTAGGTTGTATGGGTTTTTTAAACACAGTCATTTTGATTGTGTTTTTTTTTCCCCGCTGTTACATGATGAATACCTTCAAGTCACTGATTTAAGTGAAATTTGATACATTCTGAGAACAGCAAAAATAAACCATTTAACATGTATAATTAATGTTATGCTTTTTGTCCTTATGATATACATTTAGAAATGTGTGGTACATATGGGTAAGGTGAGTTCTGTAAATATCAATTTTAATGCTTAGAGTGCTGTACTTCTGGGTAGTGTTTTTTTTTTATAAAAAAAAGAGGCCTCACCTCAAAGAAAGCTCTTGAAAGCACACATCTTATTTGCATCCTAAAACAATCATTTACAATGTTAGACACAATTTTATTATGACTTTACATCTTTTTTGCGCTGCTATTGCATCACTATTGTGAGACATTAGCAGTGCAAGAAAAACATCATGTTTCAAAATAGGCCTCAGTTCAGCAATATCAAGATACAGTTTCTTTCGAATATATATCTTTAGGATTGTGTAGGGAACGTAGAGAAGCAGAGACTTCTGTAAATGTCAAAGTTGTTGAAAAACTGTTTGTTTTTGAACCTTTTCCCTTGTCTTTTCTAATTTTTAAATACATGTTTTAATATTTTTTGAAATGTTTGTTCTTTGTTTTACAGATTGAAAGTATGAAAAAATATTTAAAAAAGGTAACAAGAATTATAAGGTAAATGTTTTCCACTCTTTTTACCCGCAATGCACTGCTGATGATGTCATTGACAGTATCTCTCATTTACTCTCTCTAGCTGTCTTTCTTTTTACATTATTCTCTGTTTACTTCCCTTATACTAACTCTTCTTTTTTTTTAAAAAAATATTTTTTTTAGTTCGCTTAAAGTTCGCGAACCGGTCAGCGAACTTGAAGCGAACCAAAAGAAATAGAGCTTGCCAGAGTGATAAACATTCTAGCAATTTTGTTTGAAAGGGGAGGTAGTTCTGAAAAGAACTGTTTTTTTTTGTTTTTGTTGTTTTATGTTTTTTTTGTAATTTTTTGAACATTTTTTGATTTTTTTGTATTTTTAGAACTGTTTTATGTTTTTTTTGTGTTTTTTAAGGAGGGGAGACAACAAAAAACAGGCTTTCAAAACGGCTCAACTGGAGCAAAAAAAAAGAAAATTACTTTTTGGGTGCATTAGGGCACTTATGATTTTCATATGCAATGTTCATGAGGTTGACACTCATGTTGCCATATGACAGCATAGCACCACAGTAAATACAAGACACCTTCATGTGCTGGAAGTTACGTTGGATGTTTGGCACAGTCTCTTGTGCCTCTCTTCCCGTCAAAGACAATGTGGATGTAGATCTTGCCACAGGAGTTGCCGTCGGATTGTCTTCAAGATCCCTCAACTCAGCCCGGCTGTAGTTCAAGGGATGCCACCTGCTCATGTGACGGTGCATTGTATAGTTCCCCATACTGTACTTCTTTTCTGTGCCTCTCGACAATCTGTGGTCACAGATGAGGCAGGTGGCATATTTTGCATTCACTTTCTTGGTTCCAGGAGGGATGGTGAAAAACTGCCAGATGAAACTGGTTTTTCTTTTAGAAACCCGGGGCAACTCATCAACAAATTGTTGTCCCTCTCTCTCCTCTTCTTCTTCTTCCTCATCTTCCTCCTCTCTGTTAGTCATAATTTGACTGGGTGGTCCTCTCTTCTTATGGGGAGGTGGAGGTGGTGGTGGGGGTGCACCAGCTGCAGCAACAATGGAAGCCATTGTGGATCTTCAGATAAATGGTCTTTCTCTCACCAAGATGAAAGTCAGAGTGAGGAAATAAGGAGGGGTTTACTTGATTTGGGGAAAACAAAAGTTCTGAGCCAATGAAAAGTGTTATTTTTAGGTCACATGACCTAGTCATACATCATTTGGAAACCAAAAGTGAAATGAACCAATGAGAAGTTTGATAAACAAGTCACATGACCTGTTCCGCTTACGTTACGCGGCGCGCGCCGCGTCCCAGATCGCTTCCGGTTCGCGGTCCGGAGCACTTCCGGGAGCGCTAACGCGGCGCGTCATTAGACGCATTACGCGATAACGTGATACGTCGCGCTTCCGCGGCGCGTCACTGTTCCGCTAACGTAACGTTGACCGGTTCGCGGACTAGATCGCGGCATCAAGATGAGCTAACGGAAAGCTTCCCGGTTCGCGAACTAGAAGCGAAGAAAAAAAATATTAAAAAAAAAATTATCAATAAACATCTAAATATATTTTGGGATTTAAAGAATAATACATTTTACAGCTACAGATGTTAGCTTTTAAAAAACCAATGAAATTCACTGAAAAAACCATAGGTTATAGACCATATATAGTTAGAAATTTGCATTTAAAAAACCATTGAAATTCAATGAAAAAACCATAGGTTATAGACCATATATAGTTAGGAATTCGCATTTACAAAACCTTATTTTACTCGCATAAAACCATTGAAATTCCATATATAGTTAGTTGCGCTAACTATATATCGCGCACCCGCAATCCACTGCTGATGATGTCACATATTACATCATTCATGACATGGTCAGTGACATCACTGATGACATCACTGATTACAACATCCAGTGACTGTATGTTTCTGTAAAGTTAAAATATGTTTCACATATTGAAGAATGAGTGGATGTATAAGTGTCTGGATGAAGAATTTAGTAGGTGCATGACTGACTGTATGAGTGAGTGATTAAATGTGTCTCACTGAGTGCATGGGTTAGTGACTAAACTGTCTTAATTCGTGCATCAGTATGTTTGTTGTTGTGTAAACTGCTGCTTGTGTTGATCAGTAGCTATAAGAGTAGCCATATGGGTTATTGATTGGTTGCCCAAATATTTGAATGGGAGGCTGAGTGTGTGTGTGGGTGGCTGGGAGGTGCGTGACTCTGTGCATAGATGTGTAAGCAGTTGATTCACTAGGAGTATGAGTTCAAGAGTGCATGTGGAAACAGCTATATGAGCGGTTGACTGTGCATGGGTGTGTTGGTGAGTGAATGGATTTCTCATTGCTACATGTGCAAGTAAGTACGTATGTAAAACACAATACATGTGAGAGTTGAGATATATAAATAACTGAACATAAGAGCCAGTGAATGTGTGAGTGGCTGTATCGATCACTGTGAGCTTGTATCAGGGATTATATAAGAGAGTAAATATGTGTTATTATATGTTTGAATAAGTAAGATGTGTATAACTGTATAGTTGAGGAAATGGAGGTGTGATTGATTCTTTGCATGACTGACTAGGTGTGTGAGTAAGTCCATGGATGAGTGACAGTCTGTGAGTGTCTGTTTATACTGAGTGTATGTAAGGTTATATTAGAGTCTGAAGAGGTTCATTGTATTATCACATGAGTGATGTGATCAGTGATGACAAATGAGATGTCATCAGTGATGTCATTTGAGTTGTCATCAGTGATGTCATTTGAGATGTCATCATTGATATCATTTGAGTTGTCATCAGTGATGTCATTTGAGATGTCATCAGTGATGTCATCAGTGATGTCACTGACCATGTCATGAATGATGTAATATGTGACATCATCAGCAGTGGATTGCGGGTGCGCGATATATAGTTAGCGCAACTAACTATATATGGAATTTCAATGGTTTTATGCGAGTAAAATAAGGTTTTGTAAATGCGAATTCCTAACTATATATGGTCTATAACCTATGGTTTTTTCATTGAATATATATATATATATATATATATATATAATTTTAATACAAGAAAAAGTATTGACTAACCACAGATCTAAAACGTGACTCAAAACAATAGCGACCGTGTTACAATGTTTAATGTACATTGTAAAATAAGTAAATCCAATAATAGTAGGTATTCTTAAGTTGGTTTATTAGACATAGTTGGTAGTAAGGAAGGCCCCACCGGGAGCAGGATCCAGCTGCTCAGCCCCACTCACTCAAACTGACCACACATTCAAACCATGCATACACGAACATTCCAAATGACATCACACACACACAGGCTGAGCAGCAGAGAAGGAGAAGACCAGAATATAACAGACCGAAATCGGACCGCAAAGTAAAGCAGAAAACATAATGAAGAAAAATATTTGGCCAATCACTCATGTTCAGAATTTATAAATCAGATACACAATCGAAATTAAACTGAAGCAATTGATTAGAGGAGTCAATTTCCCGCAGCTTATGCACACCCAGCCATCTTCTCAAAAGGTTCTTTTCTTCAAGAAATTACTAATGACTAATGCTGAAAACCACTAATAAAATGTGGAAACATATTGGTTGATGCAGGCTCTGGGCAATAGGAATTTGCCAGATGATAAAGAGAGCAATTCTATCCCTGGGCGAAATTCGTGTAATTTCGTATACATAAATTACATGAAACGCCCCAAAATTATGCTGAACCTAGCATTTGCCCTATTGTTTAGCTCAAAGTGCATCCTCGCATTCACTTTGGAATTGAGGATGCAATTAACACTAAAAAATAGGGAAAAATCGTGCGTGAAGAGAACAGTCACTTGAGGTCGTTCCTGTGGTTCCCATGCTCCTGCAATATAATTTTTACCCAAGTTAAATATTCATAATGAGACATGGCATGATGAGTAATCTTGGGCATTTCACATAACAATCATAACCTGAAATGTCAAAAATTAAGCAAGACTACGCCAGCTTAAGCTAAATTTGCCCAAGCCTACTAATTTCATGCAATGATAGATAATTTCAAGGCTGGTCTAATTGCAATGGCCTCCATCCCGATTCTTGAGGTAGTATTAAGCCAGGTGCAAACTCTTGTTATAACTCGGGTGCAAATTTTGCATACTGGCCTTTGTGAGTTTCGTCGGGTCACTAATGGCACAATGTGGGCAGGCAGCTAGCGCACATGCATGGTTTGCGAACCTAGTGATCTGGAATAACATTCACCGTTAGAATGCTATTCCAAATTTCCAAATCCATAAGTGGAATTGGTTCATACATTACACATCCATTAAATACAAATCCAAAGCAATTACATTACTTACCATGCAATTTGCAGCCTACAGGCTGAACAAATAGCAGCTCTCCTGTGATTGGGGTCAATATATTTCGTAGTCTTTGCATTAGTTGGATGACAAAGAGCATTAACCCTAGTATACAATGCTAAGTTCAAGGTCTCTAAAGCTCAAAGGTGTGGATGGCAAAGGTCAAGCTGACATTCTCCATGATGCATCTACCACTCCTCAACGAGCTCCTGGGGCTTAACTTGGATCATAGAGTAGAAATGTAATACAGTCTGCACAGTGTCACATTTTGTTGAAACTGCTGCTTTCAAAGCATTCTTTGAGTTCCATGATTTGTTTAGCTCAGGAGGGCTTACTCCTTTCCCCAGTTCTTCGTTTCAAATTTTGCAAAAATATCTATGCGACCAGAAGAGGAATTTCGCAACCAACAAATCTACTAATGGGTTTTGGCTGTTCGAAAACCTCTGCAGTTATCCTTAAATGTGACAATAATTCATATGGAAAATCAAAGACTGTGAATACCCAGGTTCCATTAGTATTGAGAAACCCCTTATAATGGCACTAGGCATAAATACACAAACGAAACGAAACATAACATATACTGTTTGTGACACTTTCTACCCATGTGCCTACTCCCCCATCCCTCTTCTCTTCTACAGCAAATGCACCCACCCTGTTTCCTTCCCCCTTGCCTTCTTTCCTGCATTGAAGACCTAGAGAATGCAGTTTCAAACTTGAAGATTTTTTTTTAAAGTGTGTTTTATGGATGTATTCTTTCAACTGTAAGTATTAAACCTAATTATATGATTTAACTTCATCACTTGGCAAAGACAGAACTTAAAAGATACATTATATTACATTTTTCCCTCCATTGGCAGGAGAAACGGAGACAAGGCAGAAAATGATGATACCAAGAAGATGGGAGGCAGGATGGCATGCGTGCCAGGGGTATCATTTTCATTGCACCAAAACCTTTCTTCAATACATATTTTCCTATATATGTTTCAAGCAATTAAATAATTGTTTTTTTGCTAAAGTGATTATTGTATCTGAATGTGTGTGTGTTCCGTTGTATCTTGCCATAATTGAATTAAAGTGCAACATCCTAGTGTTGTTTTAAATTCTTTGAAATACACAATATTTTTACTATTGAGCAATGTTTCAATCCCCTACACTGTCATGCAAATTCTAAATTGCTATCATGTTTAATGAGAAGGAGAGCATAGCAGTCGAGATTGCATGTCAAGGTGACCTTTCCGTTTGAGAAGCACCTTCACATTTTTAAGGTCAGATTGCTCTTTAATCTCTAAATCAGATTTAAGAATGACAGGTTATAAACTGAATTTAAACACACATTCATAATTATTCTTTACAAATCAAGAATGCAGCCCTCACTCCTTTTTCACACATTAGGTTGCATTTAAAGCAGCACCCTGCTGCGTTTCCTACATTAAGATTAGTCATTAATTCATGTAAAACAAGGATAAATATTTTGTTTGCATTCTTTGATCATACTGCACATTTAATAAATGTATGACTGCAAAATGGTACTGTTACTTACAAATCAATAATGTGTCAGATGATTTGCTAGTAGCTTCCTGAATGTGGTCTGTTGTGAGCTGTTAAATCGGATTTTTAACCGTTCGGCCATTCCATGCCTTCTTTAATGCTTAACACTTTACACAGTTGAGACATTTTTACACAGTTGAGATGAAAACATTCCTTGATTAAAATATTGGAATCGAAATACACATATTGTGTTACAAAACATTAAGCAAAAATATTTAGCAAAACTAATACTGGGTTGAGGCTGAGCTAGCTGAGCTTGAAGATGGCAGCCTTCTAGAGCGTCTCCTTGGGCTGCAATAAGAATCCATTACAATCCATCATGCGGCGGCACTGCACCTTACTGACAATTAATGCCAGTTTGCTTTGCCAGATGCTGATGTCCATCAGTGACTACGGAAATGTCTGCAGCATGAGGAGACCCTATGTTGTGACTCTGGACCATGCCTCAGCAACATGGCGCCCAGGGCCTCTCGGTGGTCCAGCAGCATACAGTGACTTGGTGGCGTGGTGAAAGCTACCTAACTTGACTAGCTCTGCATAGCGGGTATGTGGTGTGGCCCACATGTGGTCTGGTTCATCTCTCTGTTGACAGTCCCTGGCCCAGGAGCCCAGCGAACCACGGTGAGGGCTGAGAGGAGGTGGGGGCTGAAGATAGCCCAGGCATAATCAGCTTATGCTTCCTGCCTTCTTTGTGACGCTAGTCAGAATGTGGATCTTGGTCCCTATTGTGCACTATGACCCCACTTGCACCTGCTGTTGAATCGCCCTGACCCTAACTTATGCATGAATTATTCTTTTTCAAGTTACAGATGCTGTGTGGCTTGTCTCATTATACAGCCTTGGCATTGGTTATGCATCTGAAGTACTTGGCTGAGGCAGCTCGCACTGAGACTGCTTGTAGGCACTACTGACTCGTTCAGCAGGGCTGCATCCCGGGGGAGCAGGCCTGGTCAACAGGCCCTCTGCCGAGGCTTTAGTTGGTGTGCAATATGTATAATGTGTGGAATACATAGAGGGGTGATGGATTTCTGCACCAAGTCTATGAGTCTCTGATTGAGCATATTGCCTAGTGGTGCTCGAACGAGCCTCCCCCATGTGTCCAGGCTGTTTGCTGTTGCCGACTAGAGCAGGCAGTCATTGTTCAGCCAACTCTCATTCTCCAGGTGGGCCTTTACTTACTGGCATACACAATGGAGGGCTCCTGGCTGCGAGGCTTGGTCCTCAGTGGGAGTTGCTGCGCCGTGTTTGCTTCCACTGTTATCATGCTCCTAGTTCACTCAGAGTCAGGGGTAAACCCCAGAGCTGTGCCAAATGAGTAAAATAGACATATCATTGCCCAAGAATACTTTTGATCTCAGAAAGTTCACAAGGGACCACTATGGACATACGTCTGTGAATCTCCTGGGACTGACACCATCACAGAAGATATCCTCCTCATTTAGCAGGATGTGAAATGCGGCCTTCAGACCATCAATGGTAAGATTGATGCCATGACTTACTGAATGAATTACAAGACAGTGCGCTTGACAATCATGTATCTTGGATAGACATGATGGAAAGGTAAGTCTCAGAATTTTAGGATGATGGTGTTCCCAGTAAATATACTCTGTCTAAAATTGAAAATGAACTAGTGGTGATATGATCCAAAAATGAAGACATAGACGCAAGACTGAGGTTAAATAACATCTGAATAGTGGATGTGGCTGAGAACACCCAGTACTGGAAACATGAAGACAATCATGTTGAAACGGTTGACAGACCTGCTTGCCTGAGATAATATTTCCGAACTGTTAATTGTGGATCAGGTGCATTGTTCTCTCTCCTTGATGCTGATCTCTGGATCTGGGCCTAGACCCATTACCACTAGACTACTCGGTTACAGAGACCATGATGCTGAGCTTCATAGAGCATATGAGCTGCATGTCTTCTGCCACTCAGGCCCTGAGATCTTCTTGTTCACTGATTTAACTCAACAGGTGCAAGAATCCAAGTGTCAGCTTGTGTGTGTTAAAAGAAACTTCAGTCATTGTACACTGGATACAGTATGCCGTACCCCGCTAGACTCAGAATTGCCCTAGGGAATAGAACTTACATATTCATGAACTCACAACTGGTAATAAAGGCTCTGAAAAACTATCCTGCTGGTCGTGCTTCTGAGTTGAGCGGTACAGATGCTGGTGCCTGGTCATCTTCCCTAGATGACAGTGATTTAATATGTAGATGGATATTTACCTTGTTTCTTTGGTTGTGGGCATAATGCTTGGATTAAGTGACTAGAGAAAAGTATGTTATATCTCAAACTATTTGAGGTGACACTCAACAGGTGTGGTGCTTATTAAGGAGATACATCTTACCCAGCAATGTGCACATGGTTTAACTCATAAAATGGCATTAAATTGTTCTTCAGCTGTCATGTCAGGCCGTGTTGCTTTGGATTCTAAACAAATTTGGGATGTGTCACTGACACTATTTCTGATTCTGATGGCAGATATGTGGTGGTCATGGGCACACTTGAGAGGATACAGGTTGAGTGTATCTGCATATATGGCCTTGATTATAGCAATCACCAATTCTAAAGTGATTTGCAGTAGGGGATAGCCAGGTTTTACTCTTGCATATTAACATAGGAGGTTACTTTAATGGTATTTTGAACCCTGAAATTAATCAATTGACAAGACCTCCTAGAAGTCTATCAGTTGTTACATGAGAAATACGTTATACAATGGATTAGGAGCAGTTATATGGGGGAAAATAAATCCTAAGGGTGTTGAGTTCATACTTCATTCTGCAGATCATACTATGTACTCCTGTATTGATTATAAGCTAATGCCTAAGGATGTGCTTTCTGGTTTCAGTCCTACACACACTTAGCATGCACATATTTTAACCACTCTCCCGTGGTGTCTGAAAAGCACCACCCACTTCTCAGGGAGATTCCCTTCCAAGTCTCTACTTAACATTTTATTTATTTAGATTCAAAGTTGCCATGGTCATCAGGGAATATTTTGATCACAACAGAGGCTTAGTTGAAGATTTGGAGATGCTGCAGGATGTCTTCAAGGTATATATATAGCCTTCATGCTAAATATGCTGGGGAATTAAAGTCAATAAGGTATAGCTTTCACAGCTCTTCTGGAGCGGAATCATGCATTTGCAAAATATGAACATATCTTCCATTCTAAGCTGAGTGAATTTTTCTCACTAGCGGACAGAGAGGTTACATATATCAGCAAGTATGCCATGGCAGAGCATATGGGGAGGGTGAATGCCTTGTATTGATTAGTGCTCATTCAAAGCACTTTCAATGGTCCAAAAGGGTTATAACATGTATACAGTTGTCAGACAATAGGCCAATATACAACCCACACTTGATAACTGAACGATTTAGACAATACTGCAAAGCTCTCTGACAGATATCAGTGACTATCTTAGGGAATTGACAATGGCCTGGACAGGGAAATCTTACTTGCCCGGCTGACATCAGATGAAGTCGTAAACTTCATCAGAAGTATGTCTGCTAACCCTTTTCCTTTGCTCACCACCAGTTTCTCTAAGAAATACCTTGAATAAATGATCCTGAAATATTATTATAATCATCAGTAGGGTTCAGTTTGTCTTCCACCAACTATGTGCGAGGCTCTCATGGTAACTATTCGTTAACCAAATAAGCCAAAGATTTATGTTGCTCACATAGACCACACTCTTTTCTTAACACTGATACTAAGAGAGTTACTATGGGCCATATGTAGGTAAATGGCATTTACCTTGAGGCCCATAGGAATCAATGGCAATTACCGAATCGGTAAATACCGATTCGGTAATTTTACCGATTTGTCAAGGGGAACAGGGTGTCACTTTGACACCCTGATGCACCCCTGATTCTGGCTTGTGTGCAATGTGACACACATACATGCCCTTAGGGCATGTATGTGTGCCACATGGCACAGGTGTACATGCACAGATGTGCATGTACACAGAAATTCGTTATTTACCATGCCATTGTATTTCATGGTAAATAACGAATTTCTAAGGGCCTGTGGCACTGTTTCCAGTGCCACCTACATCCCAAATTTCCGATTCTGTACATTTACCGATTCGGTAAATATACAGAATCGGTAATTTTCAGGCCCCCGGCATCTGGAAGTACAAATACCGGTCGGTAACGGCCGAAATCGGCCGTTACTGACCGGTATTTTGCCACCTACATATGGCCCTAAAAGTATAGCTAACAGGGTTGATTCATTTATGCCCAGGCTGGTCCTGGCTGAACTGTCGGGTTTTATTCCGGGTTGACCAACCACACATGGTCTCAGGACTTTTGTTGTCACTCCAATATAAGTAGGGGAACGTGATAGGATACCCACTTTCACCGTTATATCCTTTGTTTGCTGAGCCATTGGCTTGTGCAATCAAAGAACGTTATGCACATAGAGGACTGAGATTTCCAGGCTGTGAACCAGTTCTTTTTGCCTATTCCAATGATCTTCCAATCTATATTAGAGAACCCAAGACTAACCTCTGGTGCAGAGACAGAATATAGAGTACAGAATATTGAGTTGCACAAATATTGAGTCATTAATATCGGGAGTCAGGAATATCGACAGCAAGAATATTGTGGTCAAGAATATCGACTTAAGAAATATTGTTTTTAAAAATGTCGAAGTGTGAAATATCGTTTACAAAAATATAGTTGTTAAAAATATCGTTTTGAATTATTGTTAGGTATTAAGTATTTATTTTATATGTATGTGATGTTTTTTTATAAGATTTGTTTGTATTTTTAGTATATGTGTTACATTTTTAGTGGTTATTAATTTTTTTTAATTGGAATTTTGTGCTTTTAGTCCTGTAGCGGGTTGTGGGGTTTATAGGGGAATAGGTTGGGAAGTCATTTAATTATATTACATTCATAAAAAAAAATGCATTTTGTGTTTTTATTTTATCAAATGTATTAATTTTTATAATTTCTTTTGCATTTTTCATTCCGTAGTGGGTTTTGGGTTTATAGGGGAATAGGGTGGGAAGTAATTTAACTGTATTCAATTTATTGATTAATTTTTATTTATTAACATTTGTTTAATTGAGATTTATTATTAATTATTGATAATAGATTGTTAATTAATTTTAATTAATTAATTGGTAAATAATTATGGTACTTGTGTAATTATTTATATGGGTGTGTTGTAGTTTTTGTATATGTAAAGGGTTTGAAGGGTGGGAAGTACATTATTTCTAATTGATGAATTAATAAATTGTTGTTAATTTCGTTGTTAAATAATTTTTATTCATTCATTGGTAATTAATTATGGTAATTGTGTAATTAATTTTTATGTGTGTGTTGTGCTGTTTATAGGAGTAAAGGCTGGGAATTAATGTGTGTTTAATCAATTAATATATAGTTGTTAATTAATGTTAATTATTTGATATTTATTTTGGGTACATTTTTTTTGTGGTTTGTTTTTACTTTTAAAGGGGTAAAGGGTGGGTATTAAATAATTTTTTGTTTTTAATTATTCGTTGTTAATAGTAATAGTTTGACTTTAAAAAATATTATATAATTGTGTTTTATTATTTTATAGTTTAATTTAGGTGTGTTATGGATATTAGAGTGTTAAAGCTCGTGCATTCAATTAATGTTTATTTTTTTATTAATATTATATTTTTTAATTTATTATTAATTATGTTAATTATGGAAATAAATGTCGTTAAAAATTGTGAAATGTTTTGTTATTGGTGTGGTGTAATAGGGCATGAAATAAAGTAAATATATTTATGTTTTAAAACATTTTTGTTAATATTTGCTACTTTTATATATTGTTTATAAACGTATTTATACATTTATTTAATATATTGTTTGAAGGTTTTTGTATAGCTAATTAATGTTATAATATATGTTTAATAGATTTAAATTTATATTTTTAAATATTATAATCTTTTTAATGATTTTAAAAAAAAATGTGTTCAACTGCTTAAGTGTTATTAGTTATTTTTGTTTCTCTGCTATCCAGCTCTTTCCCTACTGTTGCATTCACTGGAGTGGAAATAGTGATTTTTACCCCTCCTCTATCCAGCACTTTCTCTAATGTTGCACTCACTGGTTTGGGAATAGTAATTTTTACCCCTCCGCTATCCAACATTTTCCCTACTGTTGCACTTCCTGGAGTTGGAGTAGTAAATGTATTTCCTCTGCTACCCAACACTTACCCTACTTTTGCACTCACTGGAGTGGGAATAGTAAATGTTACCCCTCCGGTATCCAACATTTTCCCTACTGTTGCACCTACTGGAGTTGGGATAGTAAATTAAATTAAATTCATCCACTATCCGCTTACCCTACTTTTGCACTCACTGAAGTGGCCATAGTAATTTTAACCCCTCCGCTATCCAACATTTTTCCTACTGTTGCTATCACTGAAGTGGGAATAGTCATTTTTACCCCTTTGCTATCCAACACTTTTCCTACTTTTGCACTCACTGGAGTTGGAAGACTAAATTTTATTATTCTGCTATCCAACACGTTCCCTACGGTTGCATTTATTGTATTGGGAAATGTTAGTTTACATTTTTATTTAAAATGTCATGTTTTAATTTATTATAGAATGTTTTATTTTTATTTTTAATTATTGATATATATATATATATATGTTTTAATTTTTATATAATTAACTTTTTTAGGTAAATAAAGATAACAGTTCATAAATTATTTGAAAGTAAATATATGTATATGTATAATTTATTATATCTGTGTGTTTATATTTTTTAAATTAAGTTTATTTGTTATATTTTGTTAAAATGTAGATTAAATATATTTTTAAAATAATATTATCTAATATATTCCATATATATTATTATATTTTATATATATTTTTTATTGATATTCTTTACATCTATATTTTTTACCTCAATATTTTTGAGTCAATATTTTTGTAGTGACCTGTTAAGGTATGGGAGTCGATATTTTTGTAGTTGATATTTTTTACTCGATATTTAGAACATCAATGTTTTTGACATTGATATTCTATCAGTGAACCCTAACCTCTCTCCTGTTCTCAAAAAATTAGAACATTTTGCGGCCCAAAACATTAACTGGGATAATCCCTTTTTCCTGTTGACTAAATCAGAGCCAAGGTGTATTCTTGAATTTCTCCTAATATGGCTTAGAAATCCAGCTCAATACTTGGAGCAAAATGGTGCACAGAGACCCAGTGGTGATTGTCAGGAGTAATTATGGTGTGGTGCCAAAACATCTTGATAGATAAAACTTTCATTCCCCCTTGCCAGCAAAATTACTACAATAAAAATGTTCATTTTGTCCACGTTGTTGTATCCATTTCTGACTCTTGCTTTTTTTCACAGATTGCAGCAATGTTGTTCAAATTAGCATAATCTGCTAAGCGGCCTAGGAGTAAATGTTCCACAATGTTGCATCCATATGGACAGGGAGGGTTGACCTCTCCAGATTTTAAGCTCTTTCATTCTATATTACAGGACCAGTTTGTGCATTGCTGGATCCATCATCCTGCTCACCTGCTGCACCTGTTGATAGACTAAAGTATACAAAAAAGTGATGAATGGAATGCTTGAATTCATCTCAGCTACTGTTAATCACTCAGGCAGCATCCAACTCCATCATTATTTTGCACAGCATGCCATCTCAGTTTGGGCTCAGCCACATGAAAATCAGTCTTGACCTTGCTACAAAGGGAACAGCTCATCCCGAACCGCCAGGCCAGGTCTTCCATGAATCGGAACACAAGCAACAAAAGGACGGATTTCACCCTAGTGAGGGCTCATCTGCCAGGTAAAGCTTTGGTCTAGTGACCATATGTACAGGACCCATCTCTGTGCATGCCCGTCCCTCTTAGGGTGACACACTAAAGATGTGTATAGAGCAGGATGCTGTTCTGCCTATGTCCATGGAGGTGAGGCTTTTAACTCTTCCATCCGAAGACTCAATTGCATCGATCTAGCTGTCTTGACGATAAATGCATGGCACTGGCTGCTGAGGTGCAGCCATAGTACACTGCTATACACTCTGGGGATATGAGTGGGATGGTGTGCCTGGCTACCTGTGTGTCTTGAGAAAAGAGTGAGCAAACAGCTAGAAAGTCTACACATCAGATGTGTGGTTGACATGTTCAATTAAAATAAACTCGAGACTTTAGATTTAAAGCCAATATCTAGCCCTCACTATGCTAAATATATTTTCTTTTACAGAATATGCAGTGAACTTTATGATGTTGACAATTTCCTGTTCAGACCAAATTCCTTTACCTTATTGTTGTTGTTGTGACCTAATGTCAGTTTAAGGGGTGGAATATTCTGGGGTTCAAACGTAGATTGTACATTAAAATTGGTATAGAATGTGTGGGAGTCCATTGGTCACCTTCTATGAGTTTGTTGGTTGTTAAGCTGCTCCTGTCCTTTAATAAAGCTTCCAAGTTGGATCTATGGGGAGATTGCCCTTTCTTGCCATATGTTTTTGCAACAAGCAAGAGAGGGATCAAGAGCAGCGTTCACCAAGCCTTCAGATACCTTGACCCATGGTGCTGTTACCTCTTGAATCAAGGACCTGTTTCATCAGTCACAGATCGCCACCAGCAGGAACCGTGTATAGACACCAGTAAGTGTTGCATCTTACTATTGGAATGGAGGGCTATAGACATTGTTTTCTTTTTATTTTGCCATATTGAGACACATAGGCATTATTTAAACAGAAGGACTATTCATACGCAATTAGTCATCCATTCTTATGTGAGAGAACTTCTGTGATTTCTGAGGTATAGCTCATTATGTCCTCCACATAGAAAGGTATTTGTTAGAACAATTTTCAGGTAAATGATTTTATATTTTCCTTTAATCTTAGACTTTTTGTCTGTTGTTCAAGCTGAGGTATGGTATCATTCACCAGCACTCTCACCGTAGGGGAACTGTATATCATAGGAAGTCCTCTACAGAATATTTCTCCTATTCTGAAGTGATCTAGAACAATCTTTAAGTACTTCCAACTTACTTGGTCATAGGCCTTAGATGCATCTCGGGTTAAAATTGGCAAGGGGGCAGAATGCACAATTGCTAAATCAAACGTGTCTATTATCGTACTTTAGCTCCTTCAAACACCTCCCAGGTAGAAAGTCCTTTTGATCTTCATGTGATACATTACCCACCACCTTACTTAGGCGATTAGCTAAAATGATCGAAAATACTTTATATTTGCAATTTAACAACTATGTAGGATCACATGAACTCATGATCACAGGATCACATGAACTCAATGGAGTTTTTGTCAGGTTTCAACAACAAAGAGATAGTTGTCTTGTTTGACAATGGTGGTAAAGGTGAGTCATCCAACAGGAGAGAGTTAAACTATCTCAACCATATAGGGATCACTTTTTCACATAATAGAATTATATATAATTTATTGGGAATCCCATCTGGTCCTGACGCTTTCCATCTTTTAAGTTTCTTAATTGCTTCAAATATTTTTGCACCTGAAATGTCTTGGCTCAAAAATTGCTGATGTACGGAAGTAAGTCTGGGCAGCTGTTTGTCCTTTAGCCAACTTTCTAGCTTTTCAAATGTCTTCCGAGTATATGTCTCGAAAATACTTGAAAAAAAAGTCTTAAATACCCTGATTAGCCTCCAAATGCACTTCTTTTTTTTTATCAGCTATCCCTTTAAATTAATTCATACTTCCATCCAATGTGGCCTTACATAGTGGCAGCTTTCCACACATTTTTCCATGCTCAAAATTTCTAATCCTGCTTATTTTCAGCTGCTGTCTCACCTTCCCCTCTACCTTTGTTTTAGATTTGAACTGAAGGTCCATAAAAGATTGTTCTGTATTAAATCTATTACTTTTTTCTAGTTAGTTTTAACATTGCCTCTAAGCTGGCAATCTCTCTCTCTCCTGTTTCTCTTTTCTATTCAGGTCACTGATATATTTTGCAGTATCCCTCTAAGAAATGCCTTAGATGCATCCCAAACTATATTAATTTGTGCTGAATCCAGATGTAAACTAAAAAAATTCAGATTTTCCTTGTACCTTCAGCACCACTTCTTACTGAAGAAGAAATAATTTATAGAGAGTCTGTAGGAGAGTAGACTCTGCTTCCTATGCTCACCCCCACTTTTTGCTCTGATTTTCTGGTTTTTCGACTTTAATGTGGCTGTGGGCCTGCTAATCAGACCCACAGCCCAGCTGTTCTTTCTCCAAATTGATACCATGTACTTTAGGTACATACCAGATTGGGTATTGGGTCACCTTTGTGAGCCCCTGTATAGTGTACCATAGGTACCCAGGGCATAGGTGCATCCAAGGCCTACCAGGGGCTGCAGCGTGTATTATGCCACCCCTGGCTGGCCCTCCAAACTGACACCACAGGCTGATCCCTCAGCTTGGGTAAGGTGGTGTAATCACACCTTACTTAGACTGTTGCTGGGGGAAACTCCAGCAAGGGCGGCCTGGACAATAGGTTTCCTGTCCAGGGAGGTGCCAGCACCTCCCCAGACAGGGGTTTTGTTTATTGGGGCAGGGAGGGCTGCATTCAGTGAATGCATCTAGACACAGCCTGGGGCACACAAGGTGCTCCATGCATAGCTCACTTATTTCATCATCAGTACTCATACGGTCCACTTAAGATTAATCTGGCCTGGAGCTTGCCTACCTTCAATTCATCACTATTTGAGGACTTTTGTTGTTTATGTTTTTCCCCACATGAGTCCCACCACATGATTTCCTAATCTTGGGAGCCCTCCCAAATCTTTTTCTAGACATATACTATGCTTTTTTGAGCTCTCTCACTGGGGCTTTCATGGTTCTATATATTTATTCTGGATGTATTCCTCCCTCCTAAACTATGAACATGTCAACCTCTTCTGGTTCAATAAATGTGTGCATCTTTTTGTCCCACATATCTTTAAGTATTGCTGGGAATCTGATTTGTACCTTAGCTCCTTGCTTCCTCAGCTCTTCCATATGCTTTCTGTTTCCCACAATCTATCTTCTGTCAAGCGTAAAATATCGGATCTAACAGAAAAGGTAATATCCTGATGCAGAAGGCTGGTTTCTTTTAAAAAAACAGACACCAGTATCCTTTCTTTTGCAGAGTATAACTGAGAGTTCACCTGGATTTTTTGCACCTTTTTTCACCCAGGGTTTAACTTAAACGGACTGGATCTCCTGTATGAGGTTGATAGTGGAGCTTGAATGTGGCAATGCCTTTTTAAAGAGACTCACTATAAAGAGCTTCAATTCACTCCCTTGTACCCCCTCTGCAACATTCAAGATTCTGATGTTGGTCCGCCTTGCATTATTCTCAAGCTTTTCAAGTTTCTAGGAGAGCTCTTTCCCTTATCAGTGAATTTCTTTCATGTTTAAGCCAGCCTCTACACTAACCTCCTGAACCGTTTTTTCAAGTGCTTCTGTGCATTGGGTTAGGCTATCTATTTTCTCTTCTAGCTTAGGGCAATATTCATGAATCTCTTTTTGATTCCTCTCTGAGATGGAAAATCGGTTCTTAATTTCTGTCAATAGATTCACAATTATTTCCTGCACCCTTTCTAGGCCTTCAGAACCTTCACTCATATCACTCTTGGTTTCAAATAAATTCTGCTTGTTGCACTCTGTTGGACCTATTTTTGAGCCTCTTTCTAAGCCTGAAGCCACTTCATTTCCATTGCTTGGTCTGGCATGATAGATCTCTGGATCTGACTAGAACTATTCGGAAACGTCAGCAAGACTTCAGCTGCTCAGCAATCAAGACATTGCCCTCAACAGTGGAAACAGGCTCATACAATTCATATGCATATAATGATTTTGCTCTATGCCACTAAACTTCATAGATATCCTAAAGAGGATGCCAGATTCTATAGATGCAGAGAAGAGAGGGCTTATTTTATGCATTTAGCCTGTTTTATCCTTATATACAAACAATTTGGCATAATATACTCACTGAGTTAGGTAAAATGACACACATTAGATGTGAGCCGGAAACGCCCAAGACATTACTTAGATATATGAAAGACCCCTGTAACAATCAGGAAGTAAACTACATTGCACTTTTACTACTTAAAGGAGAATCGGAATGAGTTGGTGTAGAGACCCTCTTCTCTCCATAAAGATTCGGTCCAAGACCACATATATTGCCATAATGCTTCAGATAATTTCTGCATGCTGATGCCACCCGGGTCTAGACCTAAGGTGATATGGGTGTGATTGCAACCATACATAGAACAGCACACTCTCAATAATGCTGGGGTGAAAGAAGATGACTAAGAACTTAAATGTGAACTGCAGTTTTCCTCACATGCAGTGTTTAGGAATGGGGATGTTTATTACATTTTTGAGTTACTACATGACTAGAATGGTGATCAAACGGATTTTACAGCTGCAAACATGTCATGTCGGTGTACTCTGTCGTTGTCACACCACCTGCCAAATGTACTGTAAATGTCTTGCCCTTCACTTTTTTTCCTGAATAGATAAAGTTCAAAAGTGTATTGCAATGACTTCTAAAAGTATAGAGTAAGCATGGCTATTGTCTAGTATGCCTTTGACTTTGAGACCTTTACACAGCTCTAGCAACAAGGACTTCGGCCTCCACACTGTAATTAAAATAGCAAAAAAGTGGTTAGTACTGAATAGGAAAATGTGTAATCTTTATATTGATAAGAAACATGGGACCTGAACCATCTCCATAAGCAGTGAAGAAAACGTGCCATAAAATTAAACTACTTCATAACTGATTTAAGCAAGCAACTGATACCCTGTTCATTTTCAATGAATAATTACTCCTCCAACCATGGTACTGTAGTCCGTATAAGAAGAAGGCTGCAGTCTCTGGTTCTCAATGTGCTGATGCAAGGTGTTATGATAAAGTAATGGGAGTGAGGTCTTGTTTGTCACCTGGCTGAAGTGTAATCCTGGACGTGGCCTGCTCTTTTTTGCCTTTCAGAGCCTGCAAAAGGGAAAGGAGCAGCTGCTGTGAAGACCGCTGTGAGTGAGGTAGGCAGGGTCAGGCCCACAGTGTGAACAGCATAGTTTATTTAACCCTGCTGGTTAACCTGCACCTTATGAAGCCACCAGCCCCCTCAAGGGGAAGTGAGGTGAAGGTTTGGCTCATAGATGGAGTCCAAGGTAAGGAGTTGTTGATCCCATTCGCTGGACAACCAAAGCTTTCCACTGGATCACCTAGGTTTGGGGTTAGAAATTAAAGCAAACATAATAGCTGAGAGACAGCATAGTGGACAGGATTCGGATCAAGGCGCCAAGGGGTGGCGTGTGACAGGAAGCGAGGGAAGAGGTGTGTAAAAATAAGGAAAGAAAAGCTAATTTAAGGGTGAAGGAAAGAATATGGATGGAGAGAGATAATGTAAAAGGGGATAGGAATTCGGCAGTGGCACAAACATTTGAAAGAAAGACTGTAAGGCAGTGTGTAGCCAAGAAGACAGTGGTCCATCCTTCCTCCAAGCGTGGGAAGCACAGAGCTAAGCATATCTGAGGACAGGCCACCACTGTACGCTGCATGGTAGACAGGATCTAGCAGGGTATGAAGACAGGAAAGAGAAGTGTTGTGGTGGAAAGGCTACAATTAAGGCCAGAGGCTAGGGAAAGAATGGTGCATTTCATATGGAAGGCAATGGATCATAGGAAAAGGAGAGGTAAGGAAAAGAAGAGGGGGGGAGATGGGCAACTGAAGAAAACAGAGGAGGCAAGAATATGAGCTAAGAACAGGAGAGATTTGGAGGGATGGGAGAAGAGATAGTTCAATATCAGTCAGTACCAGGTCTTGATAACAGAAAAGGTGTGTCAAAATGAGGGAGCAGGTCATCTAATGAAGTCGCTGTGTTCTGAAGGATATGCTGTCAATGGCAAGGAAAGGCAGCAAGCAGGAGTAAGATGAGAAGTAAGTCACAATATAGAGATGGCTGAAAATGTGAGGAAGTAGAGGATGTGGCTGAGAATTTCCCAGGACAGTTTTCGAAAGAAGCAGATTGCTACTTCATGATACACAGCTCAAAGAGGTAAATTCCTTTCAACTGGGCAGATTTAGCAGCATCTGTGACCAAGAAATTGGGGGGAATATTTTTTTTAAATCGTCGTTTCAGTGTTTTGCCTCTTTTAAGACAAGGGAGTAGAGAAACTGTAGTAAATGTTCTCTTCTCTGTTCTCCTGTGGATAGACTGTACTATGATATCTGTGACATCATAGAATGCCTGGGTGTCCCTCTGGCTCACAGTGCTTCTCTATAACTTACTGTGGCAGTTGGACATCTGAGGCTGAGCTGCTAACAGCTGGCTCCTCGTGGGGTCTACTCTTGTACTTGTCATCTTGGAAGGAACTTACAATAAAGAATCTTACTTACACAGAGGACTGTGCATCTTTCCTTTACCACATTTTGGCGGCGTTTTGAACTGGATTAACCTACGCGTGCAGTTAAGAATAAGGAAGCAAGCAACTACAAACAAAAGAACCCAAGACATCAAGAATTGTGGAAAAATTCGAATTTAAGCCAAAAGGTAATGCCCAGCTGACCCCACCTATGTCGTGTTCCGCCTAGACAGCCTGCACCCTGGGCGTGTGTCTTTACTTTGGTCTATATTTGTGTATGGACAGCCTGCAGCCTGCATTTATTTGTCAAGGAGCTAATTGCTGTGAAGTAACGAGGTGTTTTCTACTGTGATTTGGACTGCTTCAAGGCACAAAAGTGTCTGAGTTCTTTGCTGTCTTTTACACTGCTTCCAGCCTAAAAAGCGTCGGAGTTCCAGCGGGCCTGATCACCCTGCTGCCTCTCTACGTCTTTTGAACCTCCATCAAGCATCATCCCTTGTATTTGACACGTCTTTCAGCATTTCGCTCTGAAGGTGAGCTAATTTGCATTTTTGGTTGAAACCGGACTAACGACACATCGGGGACATTTCAGTCTCCAACCGGCACCATTTAACCTGTGTGGGACGTCAGCCCCGACATTTATGGAATTTTACGAGGCTTCCTAACTTGTTTTGTTTTTGCCAATAACTCACTGTTGTGGAAACAACGACAGACACCTCTTGTCAGCTCTTCTGAAGTGTGCAGAGCTAAACTATCTATTCTTCTCCTACCTCATTGAACGCCGTTGACGGTTGGTCGACTGTTGACCCGCGGCGATCTTCTGTGTTCCTCTGCTGCCGTCCGAGTGATGATGTCTTTGGAGTGCTCGTGGGTGTTGGCGAAAATCTTTGTGTTCGAATTCTTTCTTCTAGTGACGTTTTCCTACAGGGACACGTCGGGCGCATCATCACTCTTCCTCTTCCTGGTAAACATTTTGCACTAGACGTCTTCGCCGTGAGCCATCCGGTGCAAGCGTAACAGCGTGCCGCCATCTTGGATCCTTTCTGTGCTGTTCAAGTTATGTTTGCGAGCGTGTTTGGTGTTGCGGTTCACGTCTCTACATCAGTAGCATTCATGTGGAGTTATGCTTCCGGTGTGACGATCGTAACTGCTTTGTGTAAAAGCCCTTGTGCACCTGGCTGAACAAAGGTGGACCCGTTTTAAGAATTTTACAAAGACCAGCACAATTAGCAACGTTGTGGGAGTCATCACTTTTACAGTGTTTCTTGCGAGACTGCTTTAGGGACAAAGATAGCGTGCCCACTAGTGGATGGTTCCCGAAGTCAATTTCACTCAAGACCTCGAGTGAGAGATCGCTCACCGGAGCTGATGTTATCTGTTGTTCACAGTTGTTGTTGTACTTCTTATTTCTGTGTGCAATGCCTACAAAGTCAAAGTCAAAATTTTTATTTGTGTAGGTACTCAACAGAGGACCACAAATTTACATTTTACAAAAAAAATTTAAGAAGTAGTTACACATTTTAATCAATACAGTGTTAAAAAAGATTTAAGGAATTTATAAAAGTTATAACAGACGAATTCATTTGGAGGCTGTTTACATAGATCTATTAGTTCGCTCACTCGGGTGATTCTACAGGATCGATAAATAGGGGCAAGGAATCTTGTCCGAGCAGTAGTTACCTTCAAATTGGGACACACAAACAACAGGTGCTCTAGGGTTTGGTCTCCCCCTTCACACAGGGGGCATATCAGAGATCCCTCTGGCTGCCATCTTATTGTGTAAGTTAGTATGGGTAAGGTGCCCAGTCTTAACAAGGTGATTGTCCTCCTTGCACCATGAGTCAGTGAAAACCCAATATATGGTTGTTTTTGTTTATACTCCAAAGAATCTACGAAAGATTTGTATATTGACAATTTTTTACAGTGTTGATAATCTAATTCGTAGCTTAATTTCGGAGTGAAGCATTTCAGAAAAAGTTTCATTTGAGCGTTTGTCCAGCCTTTTAGCATTTCCTGGGTAATCTCTGCCATTTGGAAGATATTTGTCATATTTTTTAAAAACGTCTGATTTTTAAATGCACCCTCGAAGATTTCTTGTCTCAGCAAATGTCTTAATGTGCCCTCCTTTGCATGGAGAAGATTGTAGCTCCACCTGATTACATTTGCTACCGCCGTGGCGTAGGAGCTTGTGATCGAAAATTCTATACGTAACGCTTGGACTGGTGTGGAGTCAGAAACTTTCATTATCCTTTTTAAAATGTTCCCCTCCTTGCGGTCCATATAGGTCCATTGTTTCATTGGAATGTATTCTGTTGCATATGACAGTACAGAAGGAATTTTTGCCTTATATATTTTTATTAAAGAGGAGAAATGCCGATTCCCAGTTGTCTGATATAGTCTTAGGAGGGCCTCAGTATGCACCTCTGACTTCCTCATTAAATTTTCTATATGTTTTCCATTCGTAATGTTCTTCGAAAGGATCCTGCCTAGGTATGGATATTCACTTACTGTTTCTATTTTCTCTCCACCTAGACTCCATCTATATTTAACAGTAGATTTCTTCCTTGAGAAAACCACAATTTTTGTTTTTTTTAGATTGGGGATTAGAAAGTTTGTTTTTGAGTAATCATGAAGAATGTCCAGGGATTGTTCCAGACCATAGGGAGTGAGATCAAGCATCACAATATCATCGGCGTAGAGTAGCACTTGTATGTTTTGTTTAGCGATTTTAGGGGACAGACTTGAACCTTGTTGTAATTGTTTAGGTAAGTCGCTGAGATATAGGGAGAATAGTAGTGGGGCCAAAAGACACCCTTGCTTTAGGCCGTTAGATGTTTTTATCCTTTCTGTTAATCCCTTTTCTCCTCCCATTTGGACCTGGCACCAGGTATCGGTGTGAAGGTTCACTATAGTTTGGAGTAGTAAATCTGGAATGCCAAGTTCCTTGAGTTTGCGCCATAGAGTAGGGCGATCTACTCGATCAAACGCCGTTGAATAATCTACGAACACTGCGTATACCGCCTGAGATTTACCTGTTACGTATTTGTCTATTATTGTTTGTATTATAGCAATATTATCCGTAACTGAATGTTTTGGCCTAAAGCCAGCTTGGAACATTGGAATTTTGTTCAATGAAAAAGCCCAATCTTTTAATCTTTGTAAAACCTCTGCTGCGAAGATTTTTCCAGCAGCATCCATTAAGGCGATTTGCCGGTAATTTCCTGCGATTGTCTTGCTTCCCTTTTTATGTATTGGGATGATGGTGCTTCCCTGCCAAGATATAGGCATTTGTCCAGTTTTAAAAATGTGATTAAATAGGTTTGATAACAATTTACTCCATTCTCTTGGATTTGCCTGGTAGATCTTTATTGGGATCTGGTCTGGGCCAGAGGCTCCTGTTTTCCTTGCTTTTCTTATGTTCCATTCCACTGAGATAGCTGTAACTCTATATATTTGTGGGTCAGCGTCTCCTTTGTCTTGTTCTGAGCTTTTCCCCTCAAAGTTAATCGGGTTTACTTTATATAAGTCTGTTAGATAAGTTTCCCAGTCCTTTGGTGTAACAGGTATCGCTTGTAGCTTCTTTTTTGTGCCAGTTAGTTTAGCTACAAGGGACCAGTATTTTCGGGAATTCATATCTTTTGCAGCTTCTTGGATGTCCACCCAATTACGGTCTTGATTTTCTTTTGTTATTTTTTGCTTTTCTCTTCTGAGTTTATTTTTTAGTTTATTTATTTCTTTCTTAATTGACATAGAGTGTTTCAGATATTGTGCACGTACCAGTCTGTTCAATTTTTTCTTAGTTATAGAATTTTGGGTGTTTTGTGTATTGTTTTTGTTGCAGCTATTGTTTCCATAATTCGCACCTTTAGGGACACATTGGAGTTTGTCCAATAGTAGATTTTTTAACTCATTAGTGATATGTTCAAAATTTTCTATTGGGTCATCCGAGATTGTTTTTAATAAGAGATCATCCTGCTCAATCAGTGTCGATATTCTGTCCAATACTTTCGGGCTCCAGAAAATTCTTCTTTTGGCACTATTTACCACAACAGAGCTTCTATGAAATATTAGCTGCCTGTTAGTAGCTGTTTGAGGCCTCCATTCAGTTTTTAAAATCAGCAGAGCATGGTCGCTCTCTTGGCTTAACTGTATTTTTAGGTGAGTAACCGTCTCCATTAAATTCATATTGCAGATAATATAGTCAATAATGGATGAACTTCCATTACCCCGTCTGGTGTTCGATGCCGGAATGTCTCCTTCTATGTTTCCGTTCAGAATTACGCCTCTTAGGGTAGGTAGTGTCGATAATAGTAATTTCCCTCTTTTGTCACATTTTGCACCCTTTGGAAATTGCGGGGCTGAGAACTCGGCAAATTCCTCATCATAAAGTTGCATCCATTTACCAATTTCTGGGTTTGAAATTTTGCCGTTTAGATCACCTGCTATTATGTATGGGATGCATGATTGATCTTCGACAATTTGTGTGATGGATTCCATGATTACTAAAAAGGTATTATCGTAGTTCTTGCCCGGAGGGGCATAGACATTAAATAGCAGAAATGATTGTTTAGTTGCTACATCATGAGTTTTTAGAAGGATCTTAAGCATTGCAGGTTTTGTGATTTGGTCTGGATAATTTCCTGGGCCCACATATAATCCTCCTTCAATAGAATGGCTAGACCACCCTTTGCGTGGCCCCGAGTAGATGCTTTGGCGGGGATATCATATACGTAGTAGTTATTTTGCGAGAATGTTTGTGTTGCCCAGGTTTCCTGTAGCATTAGGAGGTCCGGGTGGTTGTTTATGGCTTCCGTCAGTTTGATCTTAGTTTTCCCCGCTATATTCCATGATATTATTTTAAGACCATTGCTAAACAGGTTGTCCCGAACATGATGTGGATTTATTGCTGTTCAAGTTCTCAGATACCCATGACCAAGATCTGATGCTTTCTCTACGCTCCTTTCCCTTTGGGTCTTGTTGCCATACTAACCTTTCACCATTTTCCAGTTTTACCTTCAAAGTGTCTTTCCCTGAATACTTAATTCCTGAATAGGCTGCTCGGGACATGTCAGTTTCTCCCAGAGAATTTTTGTATTGCGAGTTAGAGATTCTCCATATTTGTTCGTCATAACTCCGGGGAGATCTGTTTTCTTTAGGATCCCTTCTTATATAGACGTCGTATCCATGTCTGTGTAGTGTTTCCTTTTCACTGATTATGACTTCAGGTATAACGTTTGACCAGAAGGTTACTGTAGCTATTTTATTATTATTTTTTAGTGGAAAGATTACTAGATCAATCTCGTTGCTATTCAAGGATTCCAAAGGTTTGATGTGGTGAAGGAGATTGATGATTCTTCTTCTATTTAGTGGTGCTAGGTCCATTGGAAAAAGTTCTTCAAGTTGTAGTGTTCTGGAGTATGGTGTTCCTGCTCCATGTTGGTTTTTTCCTTTGTTTTTACTTTCGATCGTATTTTGGAGTTGTAATTCTTCAGGGACATTATACGAGACAAAATCCTTTACAGCCGGGTCTAGTGGTTTCAATTTCTCTTCTCTTTCTTTTGAGCTAATTTCCATATTGCCAGTAGCCCCGAGTTTAATAGGTTCAATTTCTAGTATTTCTTGTTTATTATTGACAGTTGTATACTTTTGGAATTTCAGCTTGCGATTTTTTTTCCTATGTATACGTCTTATTGGTTTCTTCCTCTTTCTTTTTCCTTCTACTCGGTCAGTATTTATAGATTTATTTGTTTTTTCTCCTTTTTTGCTTTCAGATGTATTGTTGAGAGTGACTTTTTGGGTATTTTCATCCAAATCTTCATCTTTTGGTATATCCGTTTTCATTACCTTTGTGAAAATTGGATATTGTTTGTCATTAACAGGTTTTTCTTTGAAAAGTCTTTTCAGGGAGAATATTGGTGTTTCATGTTGTCGTACTAACTTCTCCTTTTTTTGTTTTGGAGATACTGATGTTTGTGTACCACGATCATTTTTTTCTAGGTCTTTTTCGCTATTTTTGTGACTTATGTAGTTCCTTTGTTCATTGTCATTGAGCTTCAATTGGTTTTTTTCCAATTCAGGGGGTTCTTTCCTTTTCTTTTTTTTCCTCTACTAGATGTTTAAGGATTCCAATTTGAACATCCAGGGTTTGGTCTGAATTTTCTAATATGTTCCCTAGGAAGGAAAGGACCGACTCAAGTATTTCATGTAAGGAGAACAAGGCTTTTGACATAGGTGTAGCTATATTAGCTGAGTAGTTGGTTTTTATAAGAAAAGGGTCTACCGATGTTTCAAGTGTTTGAGGTTGCGCTTGATTTTTTTGTAAAGGGGGACTATTTGTTATTTTTGACTCATGTTGGTTTGGTATTATCTTAGAGTTGTTTGCACAAAGTTCTTCCAGATGACAGGTATTTCCTGGGCCTTTTTTTGGTGTTGAAGATGTTAACTGATTTTCCTCGTGACCCTGAAATTGAAACTTTTTAGAGTTATTGAAAGACTTTTGGATATTGTCGGAGACAATGTCGCTTGAGTTTGGATATGGATTTGACCCAAGTTTGGTGAGCACACATTCTTCTAGCCCTGTATGCAGTAGTGAGTTGGGTATTTCTTCTGCCACAAGTGATTTTTTGTCAATTTCATCTTTGGATATTAGAGTAGAGAAATATTCAGTAATGGCCGGGGTCCGTGTAATGCGACCTTGTTTTATTGATTTGTCTGATGATTTACGAACAGCGTCCTCCGTGCCCATACGTTTAATGAAGATGGTTCTTGATCGTAATTTTTTAAGACCCATTTCTTTTTGTTACCGCGATTTCTGTTGGTATTTACTTACTTCTAATCCCACGTCGTTTTTGGAGCAAGGATTAGCGCTAGTAGGGAAGCAAGTCAGAAGAAGATTTGGCTTACCAGGAGCAGATGGTTAGCGGGGTGGCCCGTCCCGTCCTAGTACGACCTCGGACGGCCTCAGACAGCCCGCCCTTTGCCCGGGCTTATCCCTGCGCTTCGTCCCGCGCGCGTCCCGCGTTGCGGGGAGCGAGGTGATATTTATACGTTTCGTTGGGGGCGTGTCCGTGGGCGGTTCGCCTGGGGGAAGAGGAACCAGCTGATCCCAGCTAGGAATTCTGGTCCTCGCAGTCCCCCAGGCTAGGTGCGCTCTCAGTGCACACCCTGGCCTCAACCCCTCTGACTCCAGCTGGGAGCGACAGGCAGAGCGTGCAGGGTGCAGCTCACACTCACACCAGCGAGTCAAGGGGAGGGAGCGCCACGAAACGATGGTAGTTGAGCGTCAGCTCCGTTCAGGCAGCACAGGTTACAGTTAATGTGGAAGGGTTCCTCGCACAGCAAAGCAGAGTACAGCACCAGTTCCAAGCTCCGGTGAGTGGCGCCCGCGAAGCGGGTGTCACGAAGCTATATCCAGCTCGTTGGGGGCGTGTCCGTGGGCGGTTCGCCTGGGGGAAGAGGAACCAGCTGATCCCAGCTAGGAATTCTGGTCCTCGCAGTCCCCCAGGCTAGGTGTGCTCTCAGTGCACACCCTGGCCTCAACCCCTCTGACTCCAGCTGGGAGCGACAGGCAGAGCGTGCAGGGTGCAGCTCACGCTCACACCAGCGAGTCAAGGGAAGGCAGCGCCACGAAACGATGGTAGTTGAGCGTCAGCTCCGTTCAGGCAGCACAGGTTACAGTTAATGTGGAAGGGTTCCTCGCACAGCAAAGCAGAGAACAGCACCAGTTCCAAGCTCCGGTGTGCAATGCCTACTTTCTTTACATTCTGTATGAAAGGGGTGGGAACACTCTTTGAGTGAAAGTTTGAGAGGAGTCTACAATTTTATCGTTATTACAATGCCTGCTTTCCTTTCATTTGGCGGTTAGGGGTGGGTGCACACAGTGTTTGTTGTTGACTCTTGTGTGGGCGCTTAGTGTAACAGTTCTTTGAAGTAGTCAATGCCCATGTTTGTGTCCTAGGGTCATGTAGAACCTTATGGTGTACCCTTTCTAGGGGATGGTGTTGTTTTGAGTTCCAAGGGTGTGTATCCTTAGTTGCGCTCTTATTGGGTGTGGTTGTGTATTTGTGGGTAGTCAACGCCCCACTTCACTTCCCAGGTTTACTATCCTGCGGTTTACCCTACTTAGGGGAGGTGGTGTATTTGTGAGTAGCCTGTGCCTATTTCTGTTCCCAGGTTCATTATCCTGCGGTGTACCCTTCTTTGGGGAGGTGGTGTATTTGTGGGTAGTCAATGCCCATTTCAGTTCCCAGGTTTACTATCCTGCGGTGTACCCTACTTAGGGGAATTTGTGTATTAAGTAGGTGGTGTATTTGTGGGTAGTCAATGCCCCATTTCCCAGGTTTACTATCCTGCGGTGTACCCTACTTAGGGGAAGTTGTGTATTAGGTAGGTGGTGTATTTGTGGGTAGTCAATGCCCCATCCCAGTTCCCAGGTTTACTATCCTGCGGTGTACCCTACTTAGGGGATGTTGTATTTTTGTGAGTAGTCAATGCCCCGTTTCTGTTCCTAGGTTGGCTATACTGTGGTATACCCTACTTTGGGGTGGTTGTGATTTTAAAGGGTTAGTACCCTGTGTTGTTCCCTATTTTTGGTGGAGATGGTTTAACATCATTTCTTTTTGACACTCTGCTTTTATCTAAGTCTACCTGCCTGAGATTCGTGGCCAAGAGTTTCATGTCGGTGGGACTTTGTAAGAAGTTTTATCATTTTCTTCTCTGTCACCATGTTTTGTAAAGGGTCTGTGTCTACGCTCGCCTTTGTTTATCAGGGTGTTTACCCTCTGGTGTACCCCTTTTGTGAGCGTGACCACCTTTCTTTGCTACTTTGGTTCTCTTTCATCTAAACCATGCTTTTACCCTAAGGGAAGGGGATGTGGCATATAGTAGCATTTAGTTGTTTTTGTTCATTTAAAATCTAGCATGTTATTGTATTTCCGTTCATGCTAATGATATCTCATGCAGTACTTGTTGCCTTTAAAGTACTTTGCCGAATTGTTTCTTATCTGTTCTTTCTCCATAAGGTAAGAGGATGTGTAGTAAATGTTCTCTTCTCTGTTCTCCTCTGGATAGACTGTACTATGATATCTGTGACATCATAGAATGCCTGGGTGTCCCTCTGGCTCACAGTGCCTCTCTATAACTTACTGTGGCAGTTGGTCATCTGAGGCTGAGCTGCTAACAGCTGGCTCCTCGTGGGGTCTACTCTTGTACTTGTCATCTTGGAAGGAACTTACAATAAAGAATCTTACTTACACAGAGGACTGTGCATCTTTCCTTTACCACAGAAACCATAGCGATATATGGCGATACATTGGTCGGCGAAGCTAAAAGAAAAAAAGACAGGAACATTTGCCGGTGACCTACACTAAATGGAAGTCAGATCTGGCACAACAACACACATATTTCAAGGGAGATTATATATCTGGTGTTGGGCCTTGTGAAAGATGTGGAGGCGCTGTGGTTTTACCCAGAAAGCTGAAATCACCATGGTGACCATTCCAGCAGCATAAAGAGACTAATCCCTGCTTCAGCTGGGGGAAGAAGCACATTGAATACACACTGGTGGTGCTGGGTATCTCCATGATATTTTTGGTACTTAACCCTTGAGAAAGATGGATGCGCAAGAAGAGGAATCTAGAGAAGGGAAGGTGGCAAGGGACTTTTTGCTGGTTTAACTTGAGCAAATGTGGTGCAGGGGAGCCCTATAGCTACAGACATCTTAGTGGCAAATACAGAGATTCCAATAGGATAATATGTGAACCTAATGATGAGAGGATGGGGGACTGGCTAAACAGTTTTAGCAATAAAGGGGCATCCCTATTCAGGAGTATGCAAGTCTCTGTGTATTGATTTTATACAGTGCATTCTGGCCATGATGAGAAGATTTACACAATACTGTCAAATTACCTAAAATGTATAATTGTTTTATCCAAACTGGATAATATAGATATTTATTATTCACATTTTCACATAATGAACAAGACAGGTAATGCACTTGATGTACTGATTCCAATATTATGCAGAGTGCCAGACTAAGTACCCAGTAGATGGAGCACTGGGGAGATACTGTTATGCATCTTCATAGCATTTGGCTTGTCTCACACCATTGAACCTGCTGCTCTTTCAATGTCTGGCTTGAGAGAGACCAACACTTGAACAGTAGAAAAGCAGACTGTAGGGTACACTGGCACAGATAAAGGACAATCTGGAATTTGCGGCTGCTTTTCCAGAGGATCATGGAAAGCAACGGTGCAAAGCGGATACTTGGGACAAATCTAGCCCCATGCAAAGTTCATACATTGGGATTCACACTTTGTAGACCACCCAGAGTGTGGTCAAGAAATTGCACTACTCACAAATGAGCACAGTCATAGCACTTATATTATAAGGGGCAAACAACCTCGGCAATAGGAGCTTTTCATTTTCTTCCATACAAATCAGAGATGACTCCCTAATGGGTGTGCCAAGGCCTTTGCCATGCCATCATATTCAGTACTATGGAAAGGGCAGACAACAGCTACTCTAAAAATGATGTACGTGGACATAACGGAACAGCTCCTAAGGGTCGTGTATGCCACACACACTTATGGCATTACTTCTCTCTCTCTCTCTAAAGATTCCTCTGCTTTCAATAATTTGCTTTTTCGTTCCAGTTTCTCAGACATCATTTTATTATTTTTACTGATTGATTAATTATACTTGTGACTGCACCTTTTAATACTGGTTATCGTGTGGAAGATGTGGTACAGATTTCCAATGAAATGTGTATCATCTAATCTTCTTTATATTCAGATGAGGTTCATAATCTGTGTGTAATTGCTTGATATAACTGTTTTGGCATCATATAACTGTTTTGGTGCTCAATCCACTGATCAACTCACCTTCATACATTTGCCAAGAATATTGTTTGAAAGTATAACCACAAGAGAATAACACAGTTGGCTTCACGCTTGCTGTGGATTTACAAATATGGGACTTTCAAGAATGTTATGCTGTTTACTATTAACAGCTGATGTGATTATGCACCAGATTTACTCCTTGCATGTATCAATTTCAAATGCATCAGTCATTGTATATGATTTATTGCAGCTTTATATATGTGTGTCTGTAATTGATGCCCTTTTTAAGGCAAAAGACCAACCGTGGGCATACCAAGATGTTAGAGGGCGTTACTTACCACTGGTTGGGTCTATTGACATTCTCATTTGCGTACTTCTTGTTTTATGTCTTTCCTTGTCCCAGCTTGTCCACCTGTCCTGATGCTCTTCCTAAGGATGGTGACAGCCAGCATTATTAAGGGCAAGGCTGGTCTGGAGGATGCAAGATAGAGGGTTAGCTTTCTATGCTCTTTTTCATCTGGCCCACCAACTTGCTTCTGGTATCTATGTCCCATGTGGGTCTTGTGGTAGCTGATAATGGTAAGGGCTGGACTTACAGAGCGGCCTTTTTAAGGCCTTCCTTGTCCCAGCTTGTCAATTTCTCCTGAGACTCTTCCTTAAAATAGTGACAGGCAACATTATTAAGGACGTGACAGGACAGGAGGATGCAAGATGGTGGGTTAAATTTTTGTGGTCTTTTTCATCTGTCCTATCCCCTTGCTTCCAATGCCTGTGTCCCTTGTGGGTGTTGTGGTAGCTAATGGCGGAAAGGGCTGGTCTTAAAGAGCTGCCTTTTTAAGGCATTTCAAGGCAGGGCTACGTTTTTAGATTCATGTCCACCTCACTGTGTTACTGCTGCCAGCCACCAGGAGAACAGCAGCCTGCTGAGGGGCCATGGAAGAAGGAGTTCTTTGTGCCCCACCCACTCATCTCTTGTTTTCAGGAGGTTTGCTGTTGGTATCACGTATGTCAGTCTGTTGCAGGTTTTGAGTTGTAATCGTATGAGGTTTGCCTTTACTCATATTGGGGTGGTATTAGTTCATGGTGACAGGGACACTTCTGGTCACTTTGAAATCTCTCAAGGAATAAAGCTGATAGAATACCACTTTGACATGAATGTCAAAAGGAGACGTTTCCAGCATTTTAAAACCTGCCACTTTGCCGGGTGATTGGGTTAGTTGCTTCCTTTGCCCTTCCATTCCTGGTGCTTGCCCTCTGGTGGTGGCGGATGCGGTTTGCGCAAGTGGACCAAGTTTCGGCCCAGTTCATTTCTCCAGCAGGTGTTGGGGTACCTTAGGTGGCATGATCTGGTGGTATAGACCTCTAGCAACAGAGAATTGAGCCCAGGGGTTGGGGGGTTGCATAAGACCAAACTTCATTTTGCCATCGAGACCAGTTGGAAAGGCAAACCATAAGTTCACAGAAATGTTTTTGATGGAGCGGGAGGAATAGGGTTGTAGGTAACTCGATGCCTAAGGAGTATCTGCTGGTTCACGAAGGCTGATGTCAGTGATACTGTGAGGAGGGTAGGAGCTAAGAGACTGAACCTACCTTTGTGCATTCTTAAAAGGGGCCCACTGAGGCCCGGCACATGCCGCCCCCTAGACTGTGAGGTCTGCGTGTGACATGGGCACAGGAAGCAAGGTAGGAATTTTTTTCATTTTGATTAAGCTCTCCATGAGAGTGCATGTTTTTTTCTGCTTTATCCTTCTCTCCATGTGTGCTCCCCCTATATGACCACCCCTTGTGATCCGTGTTTCTCTCTTGTGTACTTTTCTTCTGCCCCATGTGCTCCATGTTGTTCTTGCCTTGAGTGTTTCTCCCCACTCCTGCTGTTGCTGTCACTTTTGTGTGTTTCTATCTCGTTCATAGGCTTCTCACTTTATTGTGTGCTTCTCCCCTTCTTCTTCACTCTGGTGCTTTATATACAAGCTCCTTGCGCCACTTTTGCGTAATTTTTAACATGGGAAAAGTGGCGTACGGGTGGTGCAAGGGGATTGTAAATAAGCCCCTCTGTGTTCTTCTCTTACCCGGCACTGTGCTTTATGTTTTTCTCTCCCTGCATGCTTCTCCTCCTTGTGTTGCTCTGCCTCAAGCAATGCTTTTTCCATCCTTGTCCCCACTTGCTGCACCTTTTCCGCTCCTCCATTATTCACCCCCTCTATCCTTTGTTCATTTGCACTGCCACACTAAAAATAGTTTGTTTTTCTTTTTTTACTGATACAAGTGGTGTCCCACATCTTTTATCTGTAAATAAAATATAAAGAAAATGGTGGCCATATCATTCCGTTGGTGCATACATGCTAGGAGCGGTCACATCTTTGTGTTTATTTTTTTTAATGTATTCATTCATTCATTATGTTGTTGGATGGTGCTGCATACCATCAGGAAAAATCCCAGTGCTGTAGACCATCGCCAAAAGGCATTGGTGAAGTTATTGGGTCCCCAAGGCAGGTCCTGTCGACTTTGCCAGTTCTTGTTTCATTGCGGTTGACCTTAGAATTTCATTTGGCGAACAAAAGCTGGTCTTTACCATGTAGCACAGCCAGAAAGGTATATCCGAATGGTTATACTTCTATCACTACATGCGAGTAACGGAATCATACCATGTAGCATTGAGTTGTATACCACAATGCCACGTTCTCTTTGTATGCCTTAATTTAGGATCAGCACTCCAAATGTTACAGATGCTAAATTGTGTTGCTGCCTATGTAGTTTTCCTTTTTATTCCCATCCATATTCAGATATGTTAATACAGCGATGTCCAATAGAAAATAAAGGGGACAAAAGCTGACATTGTGAAAGAACAAGCTGAATGCGTCGATTGTGGTAGAAGGTCTTATTCAGCCATTTTGCGCGAGCTCGCGCTGGCCCTTTGTGCGCGAGACTTTGCCGAGAGTGGAGCCTGGCCCGATAAGGCTCCGCAGACATAATCGCCGGCCTTCAGCTCCCATTGACAGCCGCGCGCAGCCAATCCGCAAACATTTTCATATCAATATTGAGCAATTTCCCTACTTTCTAATCCATCAAAGCACTGTGGGCCATTAATCCTCCATGCACTGCCCTCTTTTCAAATGCTAACAATTTCCTCCTCACAAGCTAAAACATTTGTCCTACAGCCTCGCGCACAAAGGCACGCTGCTGTCAGCAATGATTGATCAGAGGCTTAATATAAATGAGGAATGCAATGTAAATTATATCAATGATACTGTACATCTGTAAAGGAAAGAAATCTCGTCTGACAGGATCATTTGAATAGAAGGTAATGAAAGAAACCCGGTTCAGACACTCTTGCTCACATTCCTCTTCCCTAAAAAAAAAAAATGCGTTTTACTCTCTTACTGCATGGTAGACTGAAGAATAGGTTGACTAATATACGTATTATTATTACTATGGAGGACTGTGTTTTCCCAAGCAGCATTTTTAGACGAAGTACATATGTGCAGAGGTAATGCGCTGGTCACGGCCATAGATAAATAAACCAGCATTGGCAAAGCTGGGCAGTGCATAATAGATAAATAAACCAGCATTGGCAAAGCTAGGCAGTGCATAATGTGCTAACCCATGTATACACAGACATTTACAAATGCGCACTTGTGCCTGCATAAGAATATGAAAACCTGTTGTCTTTACCTATGCTTGTTAAAGTGCACAGTGTCCCAAGATTCAAACTTCAATAGCGGGAGAAGAGACATGGTTAGTCGGGGTCAACAGCATGCTTAGGACATGCATGTAGCGCTCTTCATGAAATGCACCCTAGTACCACGCCGGGAGCTCCGGTGTGCAGCGGTGCTTGATCAACTTTTAGAATGTTGGTGCTGCCTTTAATGTTATATCACTGAAGACATAAGGATTGTGGAAGATTCACGCATCAGACAAAACAAGCATTTGCAATGTAACCGGTCTTGCATTTGTAAAAGTTAGAGCTATTGGCGTTGTAAATGACAATGCTTTTTACTTATGTTGTCCGATGTTAGCTTTCTTTCTTAAATGAACACATTTAATATTTCCAACAACAGTGGAACAATGGCCAACTTTTCCTTTTAAATTGAGATTTTGCTAAATAATTTGAGCAAAGTATGATTGGTTTTTAGGCACATGTGAAACGACAGGGAAAGCTTCAATGTTAAAGTCACACAAACTCACCGCCTATACAAACCATGCAACATTGACCTGTGTCTGGAAGAGGTCCGCTATCTAAGGTGAATTGGCGTGCGCCTCATATTGGCAATAGCTACTACTTAGCTGCATTTATTTAGCCCATTTGATCTTTAAATTATTTCCCGAAAACTTTCTTGGATTTATTTGGCAGGATTTTGATGAATATAACTATGCTTTTAAATGAAACGCTGTATTATATTCCAAATGCCACAACTATTGCACAACTCATATTTGCATATGACTTTCAGAAAGATGCACCTGCTTTAGGGCAGGAATAATATTGTTTACATGCTCGCATTGCATTATGAATTGCAAGGGTAGCTGATTTCTGGTTCAGGTGAGCAAATAAAGGATGGAAAAGCCAACCATGCAAGCTTGTCTGTAGCAGAAATATTGACCATGTGCACGCTTGTTTCTATGTGCGTGACAATGTGTGTGGTGTGTTGCGTAAGCCCAGATTCTCCTCCCTAACAAAATAATGTATGTGGAAACTGGGTGGGACAGGATTTAGCTTTACAGTAAAGGATGCATTTTTTGTTGCGAGACATTGGGGTTAGATTGTTTTAGAAAGCTGTGGCAGACATGTATGCATGAGTGCGACCATGTGGTGGTGCGACCGTGTTGAGTCTGTGTGTGCCACGCGGGTTCTCTCTTCACAATTTATCTGTATTTTAGTTTTTGAGTGTAGCCATGTTTTGGAGAAGCCCGTCATACGGAATACATTGCTGATTTTCTGGTTACAGGTGCTTGGGGAGCCTAGGAGGCTAGTGACAGCTTTAACTCCACAGACTGTGAGCACCTTCCTGCACAGTCTGCCCCCCCCCCCCCCCCCCCCCCCCCGGGATAAGGGTTCAGAATCGCCTGGATGGACTGCAGCTTTGTGCACAGAAGAAATGTTCAATGCCTAATGGGGAGTAACCCCCACAGCATTTGTGCGTACAACTGAGCGATGCAGTACATAAAGAGCCTAGATGACAGTGCAGAATCTAGATCTCAAGCTGTAGTGTGTAGAGCAGAGGGGGGCAATACACAGAAGGTTGAAGGACCTAGAGAGTTGCAGTACATTGTAGGGTGCATTGAAAGCTTAGATGGGTAGCCACAGTGTGTTCGGCAGTACGATGCAGTGCCTAGATGTTCATTTGCGTCACTGGCGTAACGAAAAGTGAGGGGGCCTCCCTGCACGGTACTTAGAGGGGCCCCCTCCGGGCTCAATCAGGAGCTCTTCGGCCAGAGTGCAGTGCCGAGGGGGCCCCTTTGAGCTAGAGGCCCCCCCCGCACCGCAGGGGCTGCGGGGGCCTGTGTTACGCCCCGGATTTGCGTGTGTAGAAAGGCAGAGTCAGTGCCCACAGGGGTAGGCGCTCTGTTCTACAGTACCCATATGGACAGCCTATATGTGTACAATAGAGGGGGGCAGTGCCCAAGCGGACAATAGAGGTGTGCAGTGCCCAAGCGGACAGCTGATGGGTGTATAACAGCTGGGGCAGTGATGTCTACTTGAGCAGACGGTCTGTGTAAAAAGATGACGGTAGTGACCAGATGCCCATCCATTTGTGTACAATGGAAGGGCCCTATGCCAGCGCTGAAACCTGTTCTGTACACAAGATTCTGGCACTGTGCCAACCACACATACAGCTGCGCTCAATATAACACTGTATAGAACGAAGACAACTCGAAATATACAGGTGTGCATGTGTTTTGAGCTAAAGCGCGGCGTGCTGTAAATGCTACAGAAGTAAATAAATAGAAAAGTAAGGCGGGCGACTGCCTTTACATCATTGCCGGCTTTGCAGATTGTATGTCAACTTTGGCACTAAACATGATGGCCGCCAGCCTTTCTCTTCTATTTATTTACTTTTTTGCATTAGCAGCAAGCCACGCTTTAGCTTTAAACATGTGAAGCTAAAGTATTAAATGCCACGAATGCTAGAAAAGTACATAAATAGAAAAAAAAGGTGGACGACCACAAGCTAAAGCCGACGTATAAGCTGCAAAGAGTGCTTAAACATAAAGCACAAACCTTCAGAGAAAGGATACTGTAATAGGCCAATGCTCCAGCGGAGGAGTACGATTCAAGAAGGCAGGACATATACCTTCAAGAAACCATAGAGAAGAAAGCTTTTCGGAATGACACACACTTTAACCAATCAGCTGCAAGGGTTTTTCCTAAACAATAGAAGTGGATACAGCATGCCTCGCAGAGCAACACATGCGCACTGCTAGGCTGGACCTAAAAAACAAGTGTAGCAAATGTGTCATGCACATTCAGCAGAAGAGTTGTATGGGTGTTGTATGTAGCTGGTGGTGCATTTTGAAGCACATTGTTATTTACAGATAGCACATTTTCCATTGAAATAGCCATTAAATTTGTATAGCGGTACAAAAGGGGGTGGTGATGGACGGAGCATCTGAACCAATCAAACACTCACACCCAGTCAACAGATTTGGGTTTAATCCATCACCGTTCTTTAGCCCACTCTGCCACCCCAGTTCAGACATGGCCATATGCAAATCAATCTGACCCTGTGCCTCATGGGAACAGTCCAGCCCGAACTGCCAAGCCATGCCTTCCCTGGACCGGAAACAAGCTTCCTAGGACCGGTTTCTGGCATTACAGCCGTCTTCAGCCAGGCTTGCTTGAACCCAGTGGCAAAGTGAGCAAGAGATTCACGTCTGAGCATACCCTGCCAACTTATGGCGAACAAAAGCGGTGCAAAAGGGGGTGGTGATGGACGGAGCATCTGAGTTATGCAATCATAACCAGAGTTAGGATTGCATGAGATAAGAGCTCTTAGACCCTTTGTCGAGGAAACAAACTCCAAACTACAAGTCCTTTCAGATAATTGGTCACAACTGGACGGATGTATGACGCTACATCGCGGTCAGCTAGATCGCACGCTGTAACATCGCGTCTGTTACATCGCTTCCTCCATTACATCGCGTTCCATGACATCACATCCCTTTGCAACGCGATTGCATTGCTTCCCATTGGCTGAGCATTACCCCGCAGTACATTACTTTGCAGGTCAAAACAAAGTGGTTTTTTGTGTTTGCCGCGTGAATCCGCCTCTAGCCCTCCCTCCCCCCCTCCCGTTCCCCTTGACATTAAAACTTCTACTTCTATTAATTTTTTTGTGAAGTAGAAAAATCAGTAAATGCACCGGACTCCTGTATCCGGCAGCAATCCTTACCCTTTATAAGGTTCCAGAGGAATTAAATGCTGTCTTCATCACGCTTTAGACGACATCCTCCCCTAGAGCCTGGAAAGTTTTACGCACTATACATACTATAATGTGTATGGGACATTAGCTCGACTGCTTGAATTTAGTTGTGCCAGCTCTTGATTGGGTAAACTGGGTTGGATGCATGATATAAAGCATGTGTTTTGTTAATACAGGCCAACAAGTCTCCAGCGTACTCTAGAAAACAAGCACTGGCGTTGCCAATAGGTCTCGCAGTAGGAAAGTTGGAGCTATTGGTTTTGTAAATGACATTTTATATTTATGTTTTGTGATTTAGAATGCAAATACTTTTAACTTTAGCAAATGTGACACTTTTAGCATTTGTAATGCCACATGTTTTGTATTGACGTGACTTAGACTGCAAATTAACATTCTAAACCCATAGGTCACTAGCATTAATTTCCTGATATTTCTTACCAGTGATCAGCAAAGCATTGTGACCTGCCTGCTGTGTCCGTATCCACGCGCAAGCAACCATGGCCCTTCCCGGAATCCGTCTTTAACGGTATAACCACGCCCACATGGTAGCACTAGTCCGCACCAATTCAAGTCTAGTGCGTTGCGTCCTGAAAACAGCTACCTTAATCCATGTCTGCGCGTGAAACAATGCAAAACACTTACTGGAAATAGCCCAGAAGTGACTGTTTATATCAGCCTGTAACCTAAAGCGCACCGATCCCAAACCATAAGTTTCAGCGTGACACAGAAAAATAAAAAACAAAAAACATTCACTGTTTCTTAAAGGCAAACACGACCCCCATATGTACGCTCATGTACAGATCTATCAAGTATTCCGGGATCGGGAGTGCGGCCCTCATATAGCAACTCATGGGTAACGGCGGTCAAAAGTGATGTCACTGGAATGTGGGCCTAATGTTAAAAACATGGATAGTGCAATTAAAATAATAAGTACACGGTTGCCCAAGCAAACAAGCCAAAATTAAAATGTTGATGCCAGTCACACACGCTCCTTGGAGGGGGAGATTACTGCTTGTGACAGGCCTCGACATTTTATTTTTGGCATTTTCACGAAGAGCATACAAAAACAGAGATTAGAATTCTGTTTTTAGTTGTGTGTTATTAAACTGCCAAAAATGAAGTGCCAATAGACCCGGTGCAGGCAGATTGTCTTTTATTTCAAAATAAGTTAACGGGGAAAATACATTCTCCTTACTGTTTTTTTCCATCTCCCACTAGCCTGTTTTAAAACGTTGATATGTATTAATACAAGGCTTGGTTTGTATTTTCTAATCGCCCCTACTCTGAAACATAATAGGAAGACTGGCTGCCCTGGGTGTTATGCCGCTGTGCAAGGGTAGAGGGCAGCAGTGTTCAAGCACTGGCACTAAAAAGAAGCTGCAGCGCCGGCGACAGAGGGGAAAGGCAGCCGAGCTTGGGCCACCTCTTCCTGGAAGGAATGAAAGGTGGACGACGGGTGATTTATTTATCTGGGGGAGGAGGACCGCTGACGCGTCCTGCTCCCTTATCGAAGCGAGGTGGGGGAATGACACAAGCGAGGAGGGGGATGGGGGGCACTGACGTTAAAGGTACCAAGAGCCCTTCTTCCCATCACTCCCACCAAGTACGCAATTTGAATTTCCTGTCTGTGCGCAGAGGGTGGGAAAATCACATGATGGCATAAACCACAGCACGGGGGAGGGGCATGAGCCGCTGTACCCTAGGGGCCTATCTCGAGCGGGATGTAGAGGTGAGCTGAGGAGAGGGTAGACGGGGGAGTGCGCTGCTATGCGTGACAGTATTCGCCAGTGCTGCATGCTTTGCACGAAAGGGCACGTGTACCACCAGGACGGGTACAGGGAAAAGAGAGGAAGAGGAGGCTAAGACGGAAAGAAATGGAAGGTGAAGAAAGGGAGATGACAATTGGAGATTTCGCCCAAAATCCAAGTAAGGCTGTGTGCGGGGAGAGAGAGGGGAGGTGCTGGAGCTGGGGAACAGATGGCCGTGAAAGTTTATGGCCCAAAAGCGCGTGCCTGTGGCCACGTGAACTCAAAGAAAACCGCACCAAAAAACCCTTGGTTTGACGAGTATTTTGAGCACTTGAATTCTCTCCATTTTCCATTCCTTCGGAATGGAAAAGGCGAGACCTAAAAACCGAGAGAGACAAGGACATTTCTCCTGAGCAACAGCATCACCCCAAACAGCCACTCCTCTGATACCGACCCTTTGCTTCCAGTGATTTGTCACCCCCTGATAATAGGGGTCAATAGAAGCAAGCAGTTGTTGATTTTCCATTTCGCTTATGTAGAGATAGTTTTGTTGGTGTTGTGCTTACCAATGTCGTCCCTTTGCTAGATATAATGTTAGTGGGGTTTCTCCCTTCTTTGCCTTTTCATATAAGATGCCCCTACAAACCCCTTCTTGAAACCACTGGCGTCTCCCTGGTGATATGGGACCTTGGTCTGAGTTCATACACATGCAGTCAGCTAAAATTGTGGTGCAAGCAAAGAGGCCTGTTTATCATATATATTGCAAACTTCACACCTCACACCTTAAGTTCCTTTGCCTCTTATCAGTTTACCTGACCCACTTGTTTAATAAAGTATTGGCAGCGCTTTAAGGGGGGCGTGGCCAATGTAATTAAGAACGTGGCTTAAAAACAGGCAAGCTAAAAATCAGTGCTTAGCATCATATGCACTGTAAATGTAGTCAGAGCTGTAGACTTCAGCAAATGGGCGGAGGATGGGCAGTTTTGGAGATGCTTTGAAGAACTTCTTGCTTCTTGCATGTGTGGTGACTTCGGGGTGTCTTTGAAGTTTTTTTGCCTGCTGCTTTCCTGTGCAGGGCTGCAGCTTCATGACTAGTTTTAGGGCTTGGGTGGGAGGCTGCAGAGTTTTTAGGGCAGTGAGGCCGGTTTTAGGCCTGAAGGCTGGAGTCAGGGTAGTTCTCATCCACCCACGCACCCACCCATCCATCCTGCATCCATCCACCCACCCACCCACCCATCATGCATCCACCCATGCATTCATCCATCATGCATCCACCCATGCATTCATCCACCCATTCATCCATCATCCAACCATCCATCCACCCAACGCTGTCCTGACAACATTGTTGAAATTGTCATGCACCCATCCATCCACCCACCCATCATGCATCCATCCACCTACCCATCATGCATCCACCCATTCATCCAGCCAACCATCTATCCTGCATCCAACTATCCATGCACCCAACGCTGTCCTGACAACATTGTTGAAATTGCGAAGCACTTGTAAGTGTCCTTTTTTTATGTGGCTCAGGCGAGTCTCGAACCTCTGTTCCCAGCACCAAAGTCAGCAGCGCTATCCGTGTTGCCACCTCCTCTCTCTCTTTGCGGGGCCGGCATTTTACACGCCTTTCACTTATTCCCCTGTTGTCTGTGTCTGGCCACATCCTCTCCCTCTCTGTGGGCCATGTATTTTGCCCCTCTTTCACTTCTTTCTTATTTACCAATGAGCGGTGCAATGTTATACTCTCCCTCTGTGCGGGCCATGCATTTTGCCTGTCTTTCACTTATTATGAATTACCCCCATGTCAGCGCCTTTCACTTATTCCCCCTTTCACTTATTCCCCTGTTGTCTCTGTCTCCCTCTTTGTGGGCCATGCATTTTCACTTATTATTAATTACCCCCATGTCACCGCCTTTCAAGTTGAAGTCGCTTTAGCGGCATCCATGATGATGCTATGTAATCGCTAGCGATGTAATGGTCCATGCGATGTTATAGCTTGCATCGTAATTGCATGCGTTCTGAAGCCTCCAGCGATGTCCTAGTCGCGTTGTGATGGAAGAGCGATGTAATGCTTTCGTTGTAATGGGTGTTTCCCCAACTGGACACAAGACTCTCGGTAGTGGAACAAAATGTCTCCTCCTTTGCATATACCACCAAGAGTGTTACCTTCATGCAGTCCCAAAATTCATCGCTTCAAAAGCAGATCGAAGATCTTGAACATCAAAATAGGAGAAACAACATTCGTATATATGGTCTGGTGGAAGGGGCCGAAGGTATTGACCCTATCAGATTCTTCAAATCCTTCCTCCCTAGATCCTTTATTTACCAGAGGACACAATGCTGAACATACAACGTGCTCACAGATTAGGTCGAGTCTCCACCAAAAACTCCTCTCCACAGCAACCAAGAGGAGTCATCCTTTACTTTCTTGAGTATGCAAATGTATTGAAAGTATTGTTAGACGCTAAAGCTATTCAACGAATCTCTTGGTCTGGTTCCACACTGTTTTTCGCACAAGACTACTCTAAAGCCACTGCAGCCAGATGTAAAACTTTCCTTAATATGAGTCCTGACCTCCGTTCCATGGGAGCTAGATACAGACTTTACCACCCATTTCTATTTAAAGTTACTTATAATAACAGAATAGCATCATATGAAGATCCTCTGTGTCTACAAAGAATCATCAACTTGCACAAGACGGATCATATGGATTCTTCAGGATCTTCCTCCTCACACATTACATGACTTTTCTGAACTTTACATTTGAGTTATCATTGTTCCTTTAGTTGCAGGTTTTATACTGTTATTCCTTTTTAAACGCTGATAGTTTACCTTTAATCGTTTTATGGTTTATTGTTGTTTATGTCAATCTCAGCTCATGTTATTTGATTTAATTATTTCTTGTTCATAGTTTAATTAACAACTTAGTGTTCATTATGTTATTCTTTGCTTTCACAGTTAGTTCTATGTTATGGCGTGATTCTCCCCCGGTTCCGTTCAGTAATCCTTAGACGGTTTATCTGCTACATGTGGTCCCATGCACCCTTACATCTATGTACCCTTTTTGTAGGTATGTCTTTTGTTTTGTCTTTTGTTTTTTGTTCTGTTTTGCATCTCCTTACTTTTTTCTCTTCTGGTGTCTTCATATCTTCCACTCCTTCATCCATCCTTACATTTATACCTTTATCTTTCATTACTTATTTAAACGTTCCTTTCTCTCTATTCTCTTATTATCTATATATCCCATGTATCTCTCCTTGCAGAGCTATACCTGAGTTTTACTCCTGGCTCCAATCATCTGTTCCTTCTATTTTTCTTTGGCTCAGGATTGATTTGCTCACTTTTTTCTTTTTTTTCTATTTTTACACTTTTATTTTGTCACCTTATTGAATTGGACTTGTATTTCACCTTCTTATGTCAATTCTTTTTTGATATTTATGTCACTTAAATTAATTTCCTAGAATATTAGGGGATTACATTCTCCCATCAAGAGACAGAGAGTCTTAACTCATCTAGCTAAATTAGGTGCTGATATTGTCTTTTTGCAAGAAACATATCTCACGGATGCAGAATCTTTGTAATTAAAAAGAGGTTGGGTGGGGAAAATGTCCTTCTCTCAAGGAGACGGTAAACGAAATGGAGTTGTAATACTATGTCAAAAATCTCTCCCAGTTACACTTATATTGTAGGAATCAGATGCTGATGGTAGATAGCTAATTGTTAAATTGTCACTTAGGGGTGTTCCAGTTTCTTTCCTTAATGTCTATGCCCCTACTGGAGGAGATACCTCTTTTCGGCCCACATTAGCTAAGCAGATCTCCCATTGCATTGAGAATAACTTTATACTAGCTGGCAATTGTAATCAAGTATTTGACCCATTTATAGACAGAAACTCCAAAGTTTCTTTTGTCCCCAAGAAGCGCCATAAATATTTTACCCACACCATCACCTAGCACAAACTTCTTGATGCCTGGCGTCTATGTAATCCAAGTACCAGAGAATACACTTTTTATTCCCCAGCTCATCAAACTCTGTAAAGAATTGATTTTATATTTGTTTCACACAATATTTTGCAGTCCCTCTCGCATGCAGAAATTGGTCCTAATTTTTTATCAGACCATGCCCCTGTTTCAATTAGCCTTGATATAATGCCCAAGACTAATGCGCCCCGAAGATGGCGTTTTAACAAGGCACTTCTTTTAGATCCAGTGTTTACTGCCTCCTTCACAACCTTTTTTAATGATTATTTTCTGATAAATCAAAATGAATCCAAGCCATTTTTGACTATATGGGATACTTTTAAAGCTTCAGCTAGAGACCTCATTACTGGTTTTGTTGCAAAGAAACAAAAAAATGCACGTAAGATTACCAACGATCTTTTTCATGACATTAAGAAACTGGAACACTCATATTATGTCTCTCACTCGAAAGAATGTTTAATGGCTCTTATAAATGCCAAATTGCAATTCAATAAGAAGTCAACAGATGATGCCTCATTATACCTGTTAAAATCTAGTGCAAAATTCTACGTTGGTAAAACAAGGCAGGGAAAATTTTGGCCAATTACTTAAAAATACGGCACAACCAATTAAATATTGAATCTGTTTATGATGAGCATTCTGCTTTAAAATTCAAAGACTCCGAAATTTTGAATGAATTTTCTCTTTTTTACAAAAATCATTATATGCGTCTGAAACACAACCCATGGACCACTCATTATCACAGTACTTCTCAAACATCCAAAAGCCCCAATATGACCCTCTGGATTTGTCTTCCTTAGAATTAGACCTAACACAGCAAGAACTTCTAAAGGCTCTCGAACACCTTAAAAAACACAAGGCACCTGGCCCAGACGGTTTTACAGTTGAATTTTATCTCCACTTTTCTAAACTTTTACTACCCAAGCTGCACTGTTTGCTAAAAAATGTTCGTTCTTTAAACAGTTCTTTGGGCTCTTTCTCAGAAGCACACATTTACCTGATTTCCAAAGAAAGTAAAGACTGTATTGTAAAAATTATAGAACCATTTCCTTAGTCAATATTGACTACAAACTTTTCTCTAAATCGTTACCATACGTTTATATTCCTATTTACCAAATTTGTTGGGAAAAAAACTATCTGGCTTTGTTAAAGGAAGGTTCATAACAGATAATACAAGACTTTTTATTAACGTCTTATCCAGATCTTCCCACCTAAAGGATTCCTTAGCAGCAATAGCGTTGGACGCGTATAAAGCTTTTGATAGAGTAGAGTGGAAATATTTATTTTACACTTAGATGGTTTGGTTTTGGCCCCAATGTTATATCTTTATTATCTCTCCTCTATTCTAACCCATGTGCTGCATTTTGCGCCAATGGCTTGATTTCCCCATTTTTCAGTTCAGGTAGGGGGGTGCACCAAGGTTGCCCTCTCTATCCCTTCCTTTTCATTTTTGGCTTTAGAACCATTTCTGTCTAAATTACGTCAAAATCCAAACATACTTGCAAGATGGTGGTCTGGCCGTAAACCGTAATGCAGCACTACGCTTGAGCTCTGCCTGAGCTCCGCCAGGACCAGAGGAAAGACCACGGTTTCATCCTGTACCCTGTCCCCGGTGCATAGACCGAATCGGGAGAGGGGAATGCTAGTTTCTACAAATTTTTTTGGGGGACGAGTGAAAACGTATCTGCCTTTCTGCAGCGGCTGCCTTTTCATGCATATTGAGGAGTAATGGTTCCGGAGCCGAAACGAGGACTCCTAAGCTTGCACTTACCCCTGCTTGCTGCGTGACTACCGACTTCCTCTCATAGCACCATTGCCTGTAGGATTGTGGTCGCTCCAGCTCCCGGGGTTTCCGCCTAACATCAAAGCCGCGGCCGCGGCTACAGTGTAGCCATTCTACAGCAACCCCTGTTCTCACCACAGAGGCGCTGTGCTACAATCTTTCTTTTTCTGTCCGGATTCTTTTGGTGGAGTCGTTCAAGCTACTAACTATGCCCCCGAAGACCGCGTCTGCAGCATCAGCTGCTGCATCCCGAGTGAGAGTGGCGAAGGCTGCCAGAGTCCTTCGCAAGGAAGCAGAACGGCAGAACCTAGATGCAACGCTGGACGAGGGAGGGCCAGCCAGTACATCTCTTAACAAGGGGAAATCCAATAGCCGGAATCAGCGAACGCCCAAACAGCATTCCCCAAGGCACTCTCCGAGGCAGGATGTACTTGCCTCTAGAAGAAAGCTGAATACCACGAGGGCCTCAGTGATGGATCTATTCTTGAAAAAAAAGGGGGCGCAGAGTAAATCCGAGACTGATTTAGGAAAATCGATACCCCAGGAAGCATTGAATAGCTTTTCTAACATTGATAGTACACCGAATGGAGGTAATCCCGGGTGCAGTGTGGGGATGTCTGAGCCCTTGGAGCAACAATTGAACACTCTTACGAATTCCGCAACTGGAATTATATCCACTGCAATTGATTTTACCAGCACTCAGCTTGCTTCACTCTGATGGAACTGTTGATTTACCTATTAATGAGGAGCAGGGTTTGGAAGGGCATTGCATGTCGTTTTCCGGAGAAGGTGGAAATGTATTGGGGGTACAAACTGGAACAATCACTGGAACAATCACTATGACGGCAGAGTATAGCCCAGATACAATCCACACTATTTCTACCGACATGCCCCCAGTGGTCATTGACTCCGCTATTGTGAATAGCGCTACACATGATCCTGTGAATGTCTCTACACCGAGTGTAAGCCCCTCAACCTCAAAGGTTAATTTACTTACTGAGGGGGATAAGGAACAAAGCGAGTTTTACTTCTTTTCCGATGAGACTGGTGTTGAGGCTGTGGAGGAATGGTCAGAAGATTATCAGTCTACAGGGGGTTCGGAGTATGATGTTGAGTCCGACTTCCTGCCCAGCACCTCAGAGGACAGCTATGGTGAAGAGAGCCTGAATGCGAACACTGTTAGAGCTAAAGTAAAGTCAATACCCAGAGTTAAACAGCGTGGCCCAGTTGACGGCCACCCTTTACCCAGGCCAACGTTGCGTATGAATCATGACAACTCTGGTACTCCCGAGATTCCTCAAACAGCTGTTGAGACCATATTACAGGCGATTGCCGCTCACAGGGAAGAGACAGCCCTAGATAGTAAAAAATCCAGAGCAGCACTGCGTAAAATGCAAGGGGTGGTCAAGAAGCTTTCCAAAACCTGCAACCTTGTAGGCGAGAGAGTTACTGAGATGGAGGCCAGGGTTCTCTCGAATGAAAATGAGGCGACTGCGAACTCCGAAAAAATAAAACTTCAAGAAGCAGAATTATCCGACATAAAATGGAAGCTTGAAGATTTTGAGAATCGGCAACGCCGCAATAACCTTCGCATCTTAGGAATTCCGGAGAAAATGGAGGGTGAAAATGTACGGGCGTTTGTAATAAAACTATTCAAGGAGTCTATGCCCGAATTAAAGAATTGGAAATGGGATGTCGAAATCCAACGTACCCACAGGATGCCGTTTAATATCCCTCTCAAACCCGGGGTATACCCTTGAGCAATCCTAGTTTACTTTGGTAACTTTTTGCTAAGGCAGACAGTTGCCGAGAAAGCGAGACCTGACCATAAGCTGATTTATAATGACCTTTCATATTTTACAAGACCTGACTTTTGCCACGCAACGGTTGAAAGACGCTGGCGGTTGCGAACAATGATTAAGCCTTTTCAAGACAAAGGAGCCCAAGCTTACCTGAACAACCCGGCTAGGCTGAAAATTGTGCGAGGTGGTCAGACAAAATTCTTCCAGACTGAGATCAAAGCAAAAGCCTATCTCGATGAATTGACATAAAAAGGGTTGATTAGACAGATGATTCCATTATATTGTACAGTTACTTCTGGGTTTGAAAAGTTTACAGCACAGACAATCGTCGACTAGTTGCAGAATTTTTTGTGGATATGCCTTACTGGGTTTGGGCTTGGGTTAATATTCAGTAGTACTCTGTTAGAATTTATTCACCTTTTTTCCTCTTTTCTTTCTTTTCTCTGGCTATATTTTCCTTTTTTTACATATCTTATATATTAGAAGGCGGTAGCTCAAGATGTTGTGCCGCAGCTTCATCACCCAGACTCTGGTTGAGTCTGAATGCCTACTGTTGGGGGAGGGTGGTTACGGGGGGGTGTCGGGGTGGGCTGGGAGGGGGGGTCAGAAAGGAGGTTACAGAAAAAATCAAAAAAGAATCAGGTTTACTAGCAAGAGACTTTTTGTGTAAGAATCATTGTCAATGTTATCAATGTTGTCGATACTGCCGCAGCTATTTAACTAAATCAAAAGTAATTAGTAAGGAGCCAGAGCAACGCGCTAAGCAATACTTGTGAAAATTTTACATCTAACTGTTCCTATAAGCAATGGGTAGGTTAAGTGTCCAAACATGGAATGTAGGGGGTCTTTTGTCTGGCGATAAACGACGTCGATTGGGCGAACTAATAAACTTATATCCTGTAGACATACTCTGTCTCCAAGAGACACATCTGCCTTGGGCAAAGAGATCCTCACGGAACTTCAATGGGTATAATTTGTTGATAACATCTACCCAATCATCAAATATAAGGGGTGTAGCAATCCTAGCGAAAACACGTCTTGGTTTGGGAGAACGTCATCTTTCAGATCCCCACGGTAGATGGGCCATTGTTAAACTTGCAATTGGTATTACTATTTGCACCATTAATGCTTCCAACTTCGACGATCCTGCAGTGTTTGAGGTGCTAGAATTTGAACTTGCCACCTGGCAGGGCCCACTAATTTTATGTGGCGACTTTAACATATCACTTCATCCACTGCTTTGTCACTCTGGTTTGAAACAGAAATATGTTGGTCGCAAACCAAAGGTATATCAGGCTCTTAATAAACTGGTAGAAAGCTTCGGTTTAGTTGGTGTATGGCTGCAAAATAATCCTCAGGACCCAGGTTATACATACTTTTCACATCCACATCAAAAACACGTCCAGATTGATTATATGTTTGTATCTAGTGACCTAGCACCTCAATCATTAATAAACAAACCTCCGAAAATTATCTCAGATCATAACTCACTTGTTCTCTTGACTACATATGGTGCCTCAATTACACAACAACGGCCTTGGTCGTTTGACAGGAATCTTCTGTCTAATAACGAATACATTACGTTTATTAAAAAATGGACGGAAGAATTTTTTAATATTAACTGGTTTAGTGCTTCAAGAAATATTGTGTGGGACTGCTTTAAATCCGCACTTAGGGGGGGAACCATAAGCTTTCAAAAAAAGGCCAGAAAGAAATTAAGAAATGAATATGAGGTAAAGGTTTCAGCCCTGGCTAAAGTCGAAGAAGAACACACCCTAATGATCTTGCAGGGAGAAGATGCTAGCCGGTTGATGTATCAAATAGCAGTTCAGAAGTCTGAATTAAACTCCAGTCTCAGCCAAAAAGCCGCCCAGACGTATAGAACCAACAGGAAAAAAGTTTATGAGAGTGGTGAAAAGGTTGGCAGGCAGCTGGCACTCCGAACCCGTCAGAAGAATGTAATAAATAACATCCCCTCAATAACAGATAGCGGGCAGACGTATACCCAAGCGGCCGACATTATCTATCGGTTTCAACAATTTTACCAAAAATTGTATTCGGAGGAAATGACTGCAACCGAGAATGACATAGAAGGATATCTCGATAATCTTCTTAATAATCCCGAAGCTGTGAGACTGCTAGATGACATTACCAGGGAAGAGCTAGAAACTGAAATCACACTTGCCGAGGTAATAGCTGCACTATCTTCACTAGCGCCCGGTAAAGCGGCTGGCCCAGACAAACTGCCAATCGACCTCTATAAAATTCTGGGTCATCAATTATGTCCCCTTCTTCATAACTTATTTCTAGGGGTACAGTGGAATGGGGTTCCCCCAGAGTCCTGGGATGAGGCTAATATAAATGTTTTTCTGAAGAAAGGGAAAACTCCCGAGCAACTAACCTCGTACCACCCTATATCCTTAATCAATTCGGACTCCAAATTATATGCCAAGGTGATGGCAATCAGGCTCAGTGGGGTCATTGAACACCTTGTCTCTCCGTGGCAGCATGGTTTCGTCCCGGGTACGGGGACTACTGACCATACATGCCGTGCTATAGCCCTGTTCGATGCCATGTCTGCCGCGGGGAGTCCAATGTCAATGATCCTACTGGACACCGAGAAAGCCTTTGATCGCGTCTCATGGAACTTTCTGTGGACAGCCTTGTATCGTAAAAATTTCGCCCCCAAATTTGTGAAATCAATCAAGTCTATGTATCTACGCCCCAAAGCTAAACTCCAAATGTTAGGATTAGAATCTGGATGTATCAACATTGCAAGAGGCACTAGGCAGGGGTGTCCATGTTCACCCCTGCTCTTTGCTCTGTATATCAATCCGCTAATTTTGAAATTTTTGGAGAGTAATATTATTAAACCAGAGCTCAGTGGTCATTTTGAGACAAAAGTATTGGCTTATGCCGATGATATTGCGGTCATTACACCAGACCCGATTGAGGCTATCCGTGAAATTGAGACGCTGACAATAGAATACGGTAACTGCTCGGGATACTCCCTTAATAGAGGAAAAACAGTTATTTTGTGCACTGACAACATTGTATGTTTGGATCAAAGGAGAGCCGAGAAGGCTACCTATCTTGGTGTAACCATCTGCTCTAACACTAAACAATTAGTGAAGCTTAATTTTGATCCTCTCCTTGTTAAGATAAAGACGGATCTGGACAGGATAAACAGTCTTCACCTTTCATTTAAAGGCAGAGCCAATTTTTTAAAAATGAATGTGTTACCTATATGTTTATATTTATTTCGAGCGATTCCTCTAGCTGTGGAGCATAAAACATTAATACTGATTAATTCTCTTATGTCCAAATTTGTCTGGCATCATGGTAAGATCCGGAGATCCCATAGTCTCATGTCGCTTCCACTCCATATACCTAATATTATTTTTTAACATTGGGCAGCATTTCTTAAACAACTCACCTCTTTAATTAACTTCCCAACTGAAGAAAGTATGATGGACATTGATCTAATACCTTCAATTTATGAGCTCCTACTTGGTCAAGAAGCTAAAGGCTTATTTTTAAAACAAACCGAAGCAAAATATTACAAGAAATTTAAGGGAGAAATCATAATCAGTGCCTGGAAAATTTGGGATAAGATTACTAAGCATATGCAATTTGGGAAAATAAATCTGTATACACCTCTATGGCACTCAAATCTAACACATGGTCTTGAGTTTGATCTAATCGCGAGGAAGTGGGAAAGGCTGGGTATTAAAACTGTCAATGACTTTTTGCTCAATGACTTTGATACAACCTTTTCTGATCTGAAAATCAAATATGATTTGTCTAATGGAGATTTTCTCAAGTTTGCACAAGTATTTGCTAAACTTAAAGCTAAAGAGTCTTTGATTTGTTTGTCAAGACTTAAAATATTGATGTTATGCTTAGAGTAAATACTAGAATAGGAACATTCTACAATATTCTTTTGACTAAAACCCATGATGATCTAGAAAAAATCGAAACAAAATGGGCGAATAAATTAAATAATCCTAATGTTGATGTAGATAGAGTTTTGGAGCTGAGTCACAATCTTTTCATGGCTAGCAATTTGAAAGCACAGCTTTTTAAAACCCTATTTGATCTCTATTATACCTCGGACAAGCTGTTTGCTTGGGGTAAACGAGAGAATGACTTATGTCCCAGATGTTCACAAGGACCTGCAACTCCTATCCACATGTTTAGTAACTGCCCTGAGCTGGTTCCAAATAAAAGTATGATCTCAGCATTTTGGGAAGAGCTATTTGGCCAGAAATTGCCCGAGTCGGAAACCCTCTTTTTACTGGGACATGATCATTCTTTAAAATTATCGAAATCCGAAGAAAGATTGCTTTTTATTGGCACAGCAGTATTAAGGTTAATTTTGTCTGCTCGCTGGAAAGAGCCCGACTCATCCCAGCTTTCAGATGTGGCTAGCCCGCTTTTTAGCGGTTTATAGCTATGAAGTGGCCATTTATGATTCTAGGGGATATAAATCAAGTAAGCGGGGGGTTGCAATCTGGCGACCTGTCACCAACTGGAAAGCAGGCCTAACCCCTGCCTCTGGGAGTATCTGATTTGGCTGATCCCAACACATATTGTTAATAGCCCTGCTGGATCAAAATCGAGTACATCTTGCCCCAGCTTATACCTTCTCATATTACTTTTATCGCCTTGCTGTTTTTGTATTTTTGTTTTTTTGTTTTCATTTTCATTTAGTTAAGTATCTCTTAAGTGTTTATGCTGTATTTATAATTATTGCTCCATGGTGCTCGTTGGTGTTGCTATTCTGGTATGTCTTTGTTTGTTCTATTATAATGTCTCTTGCTGTTTTCTGATTCAAATAAAAAAAAAAATTTTAAATCCAAACATACATGGTTTCCAAACGTTGAATTTCCATATTAAACTTGAAGCCTATGCTCATGATATTTTGCTTTCATGTCAAAACCGGATGACTCAATTCCTGCTTTTTTAGCAGAAGTGAAGTCTTATTCCCTCATTTCTGGCTATAAACTGAATAATGATAAATGTGAAATTCTGCCCATAACCAAACATACTTTCAGATCGGAATTCCGTGCCTCTTAATTCACATGGAGTTCCAACCATATTAAGGGCCCCATTAGGATGGCGGGCAGATCACCCCCCGCTGGGCCTGTGGTAGTCACCGCCGGCCCAGTGGGGGTGATCCGCCCGCCATCCATGCAGAAATTACCCCCTGCCATATTACAGTGGCTGGGGGGTCCGCGGTGGACGGAAAGAATGTCCGCTGCTTTTCCACCCGGTCGACATGTCGACCGGGCGGAAAAGGGTTCTATATGGTGGCATTACCGCCATGGAAAGCCATGCAGAGTCTGCTTGAGGGGCCCTTTGCAGGCCCCCAGGGACTCCGGGGGGTGGGGGGTGCACATGAGAGGTACCTATGGTACCCCCCTGCAGTTGCATGCACAACATGGCCGGCACGGCGCGGTGCCTGCCATGTTGTGCATGGAAGTGCACAACATGCCTTTCTGGCATTGTGGTGGGCGGTGCTGAGTTCACTGCCCACCACAATGTTGGGAATGCAGGATGCACCCGCCACAGTGGAGGACGCATCCTAATGGCAGCCACGGGACCCCTGCCCTTATGGGGGCGGTCCCTTTGTACGACGGGATGGCGGGCAGACAAAGTCCGCCTGCCATCCTAATGTGCCCCTAAGTATCTAGGTTTACATTTCACTTCCTCAATCTCGGACACAATAGTCGTATGCATTAATAAATGTACTCAAAAGATTTCAGAGCTAGCCACTAAGTGGCATCCCCTATATTTATCCTGCTAGGGTTGTTTAGACACTATAAAGATGATGTTATCACCCATAGTTTTATATACTATTTCCAATATCCCAATCCCAGTTACAGCTAAACTATTAAAGAAAGTCAATTCCATCCTTTCTTTCTTCCTCTGGAGTAATAAGAAACCCCAAATGTCTATGTTAAAATTAACACCCCCTAAAATAGAAGGTGGAGTTAATATTTCCCGATTTTCAGGCATATCAGAAGTCATTCCTCTTGCGTCAAGCTATTTTTGGTTGCTTGATCCGACAGATGATTGTCCTCTTTGGACCTCAATTGAACGTCTTTTCATATCACCCTTTTCCTTTCATGAGTATCTTTCCTTCTCACGTAAACCGCAATCCATCTCTACTCCTATAATAAAACACACTTTCAAACTCCCTAACTCAACTCCTCCTTCAACTCATATCATTACAGAATCCTTCCTTGACCCAACAATTTGGCACAACAAAAATTTGACTATTCAAAACAAACCCTTTCATTGGAAGATTTGGAGACAAAAGGGATTAATATGGATCTATCAGTTATTTTCTCAATCAAATGTTCTACCTTCTGCCACACTTAGCCAACCTTTTAACTTACCTGCCTCCTTTATTTATAAATATGACCTACTCAAGAAAACTGTGATGGATGCGTTCATTCAACTCCCTATAGCACATGATACCTCCACTATTCCGGACCCCTCTTCACGACTTCATACCTTATTAAAAACTGCACCCAAAGCTTCCACTATCTATACCTACTTGCAAGGCAATGACGTTGTCAGGCAGAAGTCTAAGATAGACGAGGCGTGGGAACAGGATTTTACAACATCTTGGCCAATATCGTTCTGGAAGAACATATGGACCAAGATAAGTAAGTCCTCCAGAGCAGCTAACACAATGCCAACATTGTTTTTTGTGTACAACAAACTCTTACTAACACCTACTACTTTAAGTTCAAGATTTTCAACCATACCAGATACATGTTGGACATGTCAGTCCTCAAATGCTGATCTATTTCATATGTTATTTTCTTGTCCATATATATACACCTTCGGGAAACAAGTATGGTCCCAAATCAATCTAAATTTTTATACCAAATTTTCTTTTTCCTTTATTCATGTTTTCTTAGGTAGTCTTTCATCCATTTGGGAAAACATTATTCTTAATGTCAAAATTGCTTTCCATCAAATTACCATAAATTGGAAAGATTCCACAAAATGTTCATATAGGGCCTGATGGTATGCTGTTTGCCATAACCATAGGTTGGACACCGCCTTTGTCTATCCTATACATATGGCAACTAAATGTTTGGACTTATGGGCACCAGACACAATATACAACATATATTGACGCAAGCGCCAAACGATGTTCTCAGCTACACCCATCTCAGCAGGAAGTTCTTAAGCCACCTTGATTCCCCTAAATCTTCCTAAAACGTTTGTATTCCAATGGCATTTATGTATCATTTATTTCACTTTGCTTTTTCTATTTTTTATTAATGAGTCAGATTCATGTACCTTCAATGTAGCAGACTTATAGTGTATTGATATGAGTTTAACATTATGTACTATACACAGACACCCTTTTTCTTTTCAATAAAGACTTCTTTGAACTTGAAAAAAAAGAAAAACATAGTAACATTTTGTCACACAGTTGAAGGCCCTTCACAGACAATGATTAGTCACCTTTCAGTTGCTAAATGCTGCATTTTGGGTGTTAATAGTACTAATAAGGTGAACCACTTTCCCAGACAGTAGTAACACATTTAAAAATGATACAATAATGAAGTAATACTATCACTAAATGTACTGCATTGCAGCACAGAATTTACATTTTCTAGTCACATAATTTAGTCAACCCTGCTGCATAATTTGGTCATCCCCTGTTGCAGAATTCCAGTTGCCTGTTAACACATATCTAAAACATTCCTTACTTACAACCATTACATGTCCTAATTTAAACGTAAAGGCACAGGGAAACATTACCAGGAATACAAATAGACTGAGTCATTCAGATATCTTTAGTTTCTAAAAAAAACAGACATTGTGTGTCATCTGCTGCTAAAAATCTACTTGTCTTCTGTAGCTCGCGAGGGAGAAAGAAGCATACTGTCAGAGGCACATCTTAGCATTAACAATGTTGAATGTTCTAATTCTAAATTTAGATGGCGTTAGAAATGCTTGAAGGATAAAATACGAACAGCGCGCGATATAAATTGATGGAGATATGTGCAAAATACATGTTAATGTTTGGCACTTGCATAATGCGCCATCAACCTTGACAGATGTGGAATATAAACTTAAGGTGGTTAATTATGTTCGAAAAATAGCACCCACTCACATTCTACTTGCGGGTTTTAAGAGAGCATGTCCCATGTCTTTGCGAAATCCATGAGGATTCAAGCCAGACATACCAAGCGGCACATTTTTGGAGGGTGTTACACTCAAAATGACGCTTTCAGGACAAAATCAGGTGAGGCTTTTTATGGGGATTCGTGTTTACAGTAAAAAACAATCTTGCGCATGTGCACTAAACCGACAGACGCGACTGAGTTAAAATAATTAGGAAAACATCGGCGTCGTTTTTATTCCGTGAGCAGTAATTTCTAGCAGTCATTTGGTTGGATGGATAGAACGCCTGGGTAAACGGAAGTGTGAAACTCGTACGCTCGCTGCTCGGCGTCAATTAAAACGGACTAGGCAACAGCTCAAAGGCTGTACTCTTTGTTGGTGTAGGGGTGGCAGATGATGTGCATTTTGCACTGAGGTGGAAATTGGGAGGTAATCCTATTTGCACAATTTCGGTGCTTTTGCAGAGTAAAAAAGATCGTGTTCCTCCTGCACGCCTCTAGACATGTTTTCACTAGAGAAAATGAAAAAAGGCAACGTGCTTTTGCACAATGGTCGCTGCTTGCACAATGAGACATGAAGTCCGATAAGGCTTCAAATTCGGTCATATTTTTAAATTAAATATTAGACGCAAATGTTTTGCTCCATTTCCTTTTCGGTAAACACATTATTCGCCTTTATCTAAAGTCATTTAAAATGGAGACTTCTAAGATGTAAGAAGCCAGATTACCCTATTATGCAGTTAGCAAAATGGTGGAAAGTGGTTTTGCACCGTTTATTGCACCGTGCAAAACATTGAGCACAAGGCCTGTGTATGATGTGCAATGCAAAATGAAAAGGTACTTAGGCCAGTGCTCGCTAATTAGCATTGGTTGTCAGCCTTCGACGAGCTCCTGACTGAGTGCGCGTGACGTGCTTTTGACACTGGTAATCCCTCAAGGCCTTTGAGGTGGGCGCGTCCACAGCAGGAATGAGGTATGTGGGTGTGGCACTTTAATGAAGATGCGACGCCTGCTGCTCACGTTGTGTTTGTTGACTGCAAACACTGGGCGACTAGGGTTTCAAGTGCTGTCACTGAGCCAGATTATGGGGCTAATTATAACTGATTGAAGAATAATTCTGTTTTGTCACGAGGGCGTCAGATCGGTCTTATTCTCTGTCACTCGGTGACAACACAACAATGCTGAGCCAATTACGAACCCCCCTATTGTCCCTCACTATCTCTCGAAGAGCCACAAAATCCGTCACTTTGTGGCGAATAATGACTGACTTCACAGCATGGAGTGATGAAACCTAAATTGGGTATTGATTGTTTTTGATTGATTACTTCCAACCTGATAGGCGTCAACACACTTTTCCAAACGGAGATCAGGAATGGGGATGTATGCCTAAAATATTTCAATGTTGCACGCTTCATAAATGCGAATTTCCATATTTCTTACCCAGTGCTAAATGTAATATTTTTCTGATAGGCGTTACAAGGTTAATCATTTGTAGGGTAGCCATTGCACCAATCTTTCTACAACACATTCGTCAATAAATTCGTAGGCCCTGATTCTAATTTACATCAAAATGTCGATTTGGGCCAAAACCAGTGTTACTTCACCAAATAGGTATTTTAAGTAGTGGGTTTGGCTGTATTACCACACAAGGGTGTCCTGAGAACACATTTCACAAAATGTGTCAACACAAAACAGCCCAGTGAACTACAATTATCTTCAGAAATTAATAGGCACACCGATTTCTGCAGTAATTCTCTGTTCAGTAGATGAAAACTAGGAATGCTGAAATCTTTTTGTGCCCCACAGTGACTGATTTCCTACCCAGAGATGTTTTGATGAAAGGCAAAGTGGGCAATTGCCCAGGGACCCCAAATTACACCCCCAACCTGGGAATTTTAACTTTCTCTTTATCTAGGTGACCTTTGTCTATTTTCATATCTCACCATACCCCCTCTCTCCCTAGCTCTACCTCTAATTCTGTTTCTCTGTGCCCAATGGTATCTTTGGGATTTTTGTGAACCTGTAAAGACATATTCTGAAAGTTCGTTTGGCATCACGCAGTCTTCAATTAGCAGTGAATGGGTAATGCAATTCTGAGTTTTTACAAACAGGGGTCCCCATAATGTGTCTTGCTTGGGTTCCCAAAATTCCTTAATACAACACTGTTCTCACTTTTTGGAGTTTCAGGTGAAACATGACTGCATCAGGAGTTAGGTGAGCCTCAAAATGAGTGTCAAAATCTAGTTGGATCACAGGGTCTTTGGGGAACAAGTGTGCAGTGTTAGAAACATGTCAGTTTCTCACATGATTTGATCTATTGTAATTCCGTTGAAACCACAGCTTGTACAACGCAAGGCAGGAGCACCTAAGTAGGCCACTGTTCTCTGTAAGTGCAGGTGCTTTAATTTGAAAACATATTATCGTGGTCACAGACAAGATTGAAAAAAATATTTTAGGACCTTTCTCATCATTTTGGAGAATACTGACAAGGGCGAAATCAAATTCCTGATTCACAGAAGCAAGCCTGGTGGATTTTACCCTGAAAAATGGGATTTGACAATATGGTCAGTTCCTCTCTATGGTGGACTCTATGCATTTGCAAATCCATGATTTTGAGAGGGTTTGTTGGTGTCTCCGGACTGCCTTCCCCTGGAAAGGTTATCAAACACCTTCAACCGTGAAGGTTTGTGTGCCTTCATTAATGGTTGAAGTTAGTTTGAATTTAGAAAATGCACTCAGGTGTACTTATGGCTTAGGAACCTAATTATTTATTTATTTATTAATTGAGAAGTTTTACATAGCACTGGCCTGACCCGAGGATATATTACATCAGTTGCATTGCAGAAAATAACACAATACATTAATAGTATGGGTCAGGGACGGAGAGTTCCAATTCGTAGCATAGCCATGAGGCGCTGAGGTCTTGGAAAGTCTTAAAGGAAAGTTACTGTCATGAGTAGAGCTCCACTTTCGGGGAGGAGTGACGAGAACGCGGTTAGGGGCGTGGCGGGGGTAGAAGTCTTGAGGACACTGAGTCGAAGCGATGAGAGGTGTCTGCTTCAGCGTTCCGGCTGTTCCTATTGGTTCACTAGGGAACGGTTGAGGAACAAGACTTTGAGCTGACTTTTGAATTTTGCAAAAGATGAAATAGTTCTGATGTGAGGGGGAATAGAGTTCCAGATTTTGGGCGCGTTCCCAGCAGAGGACCGGGGCGCGTTTTTTTGTTTGTGTGATTTCAGCGGGATGAGTAGCAGAGTGATTGAACTTCTGAGTTTCCTGGTCTGACCAGCTTTTTTTGAGTTTGGAGGCCAGAGATTTCGGTTTGCTGGTGTGCAAGGCTTTGTGTGTGAGGCAAGTTGTTCTGAAGCTTGCCCACGTTTCAACTGGGAGCCTATTTAGTTTTCTGAGTGCAGGTGAGATGTGATCAAATGTATTGATTCCGGTGACTATTCTGGCTGCCGCATTGAGAGTTGTTTTGAGGGGAGCAAGATGTGATTTTGCTATCCCTGAGCGAACTGCATTCCCATAGTCTAGTCTTGACAATACCAATGCTTGGGTGGCTTGTTTGAGATTATTGGGCGAGATGAAAGGTTTTATTTTGTTCAGTAGCTTCAGGTTAAGGAAGGCGCTCTTAGCTGAGTTCTTAATGTGTTTGGTCATGTCCAGTTTCAGGTCTAGCATGATACCAAGTGATTTGATTTCACAGAGTCGGCCAGGGTCAGGTTCTCATTGAGTGCATCAATAGCTTTTAGCCATTCCGTTATTTGGGGGTTCTCTTCTTTGTTCGAGATGAGGAGTATTTTCGTTTTGTCTTGATTGAGATTGAGTTTGAGGTGTTTACTTGACAGCCAGTGATGGACTTCTCTCAATGTATCGTTGAGTCTTTGAATGTCCTTGATGGCGGAGGTTTCCAAGTAGATCTGTGTATCGTCTGCATACGGATGGAAGGGAATGTTGGCTTTTTTGAGTAGGGTGGTGAGGGGTTCCACGTAAATGTTGAAAAGTTGCGGGGAGAGCACTGAACCCTGGGTGACTCCCCTGCTGACTGAGTGTAGGTCGGAAGAACAGTTTTTGATTTTGATTCTTTGGGTGCGGTTGTGTAGGAAGGAGGAGAACCAGTGAAGGACCACCTCGTCAAGTCCGGCCCTTTCTTGAAGGGCCTTAATAAGAAGTTTGTGATCGACTGTGTCGAATGCTACCGATAGGTCTAGGAGAATGAGGAGGCAGCAATGGTCCGAATCAAGTGATTTGTGGATATCATCAATGACGTTGAGGATCGCGGTTTCAGTGCTGCAACCTTTTCTGAAGCCTGACTGATGTGAGTCAAGGAGGTTGATACTATCCATGTGTTGGGTTAGTTGTTGAAGCACGCATCTTGCCAGAATTTGGATAAAAGAGGTAGGTTAGAGACATGTCTAAAGTTATTCAGGTACTTTATGTCAAGGCCCGTTTTTTTCAGCAGTGGAGTGACTTGACCAATTTTGAGGCAGTAAGGAACGACTCCGCTTCTCAGGGAGCTGTTTATGATCTTGCACCAGAGGGGCTAGGGAGAGTTTCAACTTTTTGGTCAGTTGGGGGGGTAAAGGATCTAGGAAGTGAGAAGAGGGATTGGTGGAGGAGATCAATTTGACTATCTCTGCTTCCTGAATGGGGTGGAAGAGTGACCAGGTTTTGATAGGGGGTTTGGGGGCATTATCATATGCCCCAGACATGCTTCTATTGGTGGGAGGGTGTTGTTGGTGACCAGTGAGAGCTCGATTTTGGTGATCTTGTCATTAAAATAATTGGTGAAGTTGTTGCATAGGTCTTTGGAAGCCAGCACTGAGGACGTAGCGGGCTTGGAGGTTTGTTGCCTGATGATGTTAAAGAGCTCCTTGGGTCTGTTTTTTGCGCTGTCTAGCGCGGTGCAGAAGAACGTGTTTTTTTTTGTTTTTGATGTGATTGTTGTACTTCCTGCGAACTGCTTTGAGTTGTTCACGGAGGATAGTGGTAGGATTGTTCCTCCAGTGTCTTTCTGTGGCTCTTAGTTGTCTCATTTCGGAGTTGATGTCAGAGTTAAACCATGATCTGGAAGGAGTGACCCTGCTTTTTTTTTATTTCAAGGGGATATTTGATCAAGCATGTCCACCATATTTGAGTTGTAGAGCGAGGTGAGTTCAGTTGTGGTGAGGTGCTCATTGGCACTGGGGAGGAGCAAGCTTATTCTTTCTTCTAGGACGACAAGGGGAATTTGGGTTAGGTTTCTAGCCCATTTGGGGGGGGGGGTGGTTGCACGGGTGGCTGTGATAGCACTTTTTGGTTGATGTGGAATAAGATGATGTGGCGGTCTGACCAGTTCACTTAAAGGACCAGTATTACAATTAGGCTACTGAAGGCAGCTCTCAGATGGCATCATAAGAATACTTCAAGTGGCCTTGAAAATTGTTTTGTTGCTAGAGCGTGTCAAAACGGCAAGATGCCATCTCAGCTATGATTCTGGAGATCCTTTCACAAGGCTTGTAGTTCTATAGGAATGGGGTTTCTCCAAAGAGGAAAATATTTGCTTCATGGAGAAGCAAAGCCTGTTATCTATCTATTTCTGAGCAAATTAGCTAGAAGTATTGTATACATGCATTTCCTCTATTTAAAGCAGGTGAGAAAGCGGCCACTTGTGGAGAAGAGCTAGCCGGTGGCAGTGGCAGGCTCCCTCCGCTTGTGTGTTAACTGGCCATTTCACTTGTACGCTAATCAATAGCATTTTAATACTGCACTGAATTTTTAAAATTGTAGTGTGCGCTGATGTAGAGCACTTTTTAATCAATAGAAATGCCTGCTTGTGTGTTTTAACTGTTACGCTTACAACGTTGCTTGCTAACTTACCTGCACGATTTCTGGGGCTGATATACTAGTCCAGGGGGGTCACTAACCTCCTGCACTCCCGCCCCGTTCCGCTGCGCCCAGTGTGGGCGTTTGCTGCGGAGGGTGAGAAGGAGCCCAGCACTTCCGGGCTCAACGCAGGGAGGTCAGCGCTCTAGTGCGCTGTATGCATTTCCTCTATTTAAAGCAGGTGAGAAAGCGGCCACTTGTGGAGAAGAGCTAGCCGGTGGCAGTGGCAGGCTCCCTCCGCTTGTGTGTTAACTGGCCATTTTACTTGTACGCTAATCAATAGCATTTTAATACTGCACTGAATTTTTTAAATTGTAGTGTGCGCTGATGTAGAGCGCTTTTTAATCAATAGAAACGCCTGCTTGTGTGTTTTAACTGTTACGCTTACAGTGTTGCTTGCTAACTTACCTGCATGATTTCTGGGGCTGATATACTAGTCCGGGGGGGTCACTAACCTCCTGCACTCCCGCCCCGTTCCGCCGCGGACAGTGTGGGCGTTTGCTGCGGAGGGTGAGGATGAGCCCAGCACTTCCGGGCTCAACGCAGGGAGGTCAGCGCTCTAGCTGCCCCTCCCTCCTAATTTCCGTCTGCCTACTTATGTGTGTGGGACCGCGACCGCGCAGCGGACGCGACGAAGGCGTGCCGAAGTTGCGCCTAAGTTAAGCCCGTCTGCGCCCGTCCGCGGCCGGTCGGGGCTAGGGGCTACAATCCCTGCCCGTTTTGAGCTAGTCCCCATCCACTATGACAGTCAGGAGCTTCGTGACATATGCCCACCACTAAAAACTTCTTGCAGACGATCTATGGAGGCGATTGCGCTTCATGATTGCCCCTACTGCTCCTTTAAATGCATTACGGAACCCGCCGGCTTTGCTGATGGACGGAGAGTTAAAGGAGACCTATTGAACTGTCGATCTCTGAGTAAGCACTGCATTCAAATATGGGATCTCCTGTTGGATGAGAATCTAGACATTCTTTTTCTAACGGAGACGTGGTTGGGCGAACACTCGGACCCGGACATTATCAACGCGGTCCCTCCAGGATATTCCATAGCCAGAATTGACAGGTGGGGAGGAAGAGGTGGGGGGATTGCTATTATTGTAAAGGCCCCATTTGAATGCACTCTACTCCCGACTAAAATAGACAGTAGCGAAGCTGGTACGTTCAATCTGAAGCTTAGTCCACAGGATTCTATATCCGGGATCCTCTTATATAGACCCCCAGGCAGCTATGGAAACTTCAGGTCTAGTATCATTGAGGGTGTCGCCCACCTAGCTATTAGACGGAGCAAACTGTTCGTTTTAGGTGACATAAACATGCATTTAGAAGATACTCAATTGAAAGATGTCACTGACCTTCGTCAGCAATTTCAGGAACTTCAACTTGAGCTGAAAAATGACTCCCCTACGCATACACTCGGTCACCTATTAGATCCGGTGTTCGCTAGCTGGGATGGTGTGACTGTGGATACCCCAATCCTGATTCCATGGTCAGATCACTATTTAGTTCCCTTCGAGATAATTAGCCCAGTCTATGAGAAGAACATAGCTGACACAAAAAAAAAATTGTATCGTAAATGGAAGTAGTTCTCCCAGAATAGTTTTAATATGCGTATACTAAGTGGGGGTCTGCTGGATGGCGCGTATATTGAGAGTGCGAACTCTAAGCTTGATGAGCGCATTCTAAATGCCTTAAACTCCACGGCGCCACTAAGCAGCTCTAAGTCTTGTAGTAAAAGAAGCAGGACCGCCCCCTGGTTTACTCCAGAGTTACAGCTGGCTAAATCTGAGTGTAAGAGGCTGGAGCGCAGCTGGCGGCTGACATCCTGCTCTGGGAGCAAGGATGGCTACAAGTTAGCTATGAGGAAATATCAAAGGCAAGTGCGAGGGGCCAAGGCCGCATATTACCACACGCGGATAGAAGAGGCAGAGCACTCTGTGAAGGAGTTCTTTAAAATTTTTAAAGAAATATCCCAGGTACCGAGCCTAAACGCCCCGTCTACCGATTCGGTGGCAGAGTGTAACCGGGTGGCTGAATTCTTTGCTGGGAAAGTCAAGAATATCTATGCTTCCTTTTCTGAACAACCTGCTAGTGGCCTTGAGTTTATAGAACCACTGGGGCGGGGAGGGTGGTGAGATTGGAGCACTTCGGTATCCCCCCGTCGAAAGACCTTCGCAGTATCTGCCGCAGTGTAAAATCAGGCTCCCCGCGCGACCCTGCACCTCCCAGGGTGCTGGCTGAGGGTTTGGAGGTACTTTAACCCCTGCTTAGGCAGGTGCTTCATGTTTCTTTCACCTCCCAAACGCTCCCGGCAGACTGGAAGAAGGCTATTGTCCTGCCAATCAGGAAAAAGCTGAATGTGGGTATGGAGGTTCTTGAAAATCTGAGACCTATATCTCTGCTTCCTTATTCGGCCAAAGTGGCAGAGAAGGTCGTAAATCGTCAACTGGTGGATCACCTGGAGAGGGCTGAGATTCTTCACTCCTCTCAGTCGGGCTTCCGGGCAGGCTTCTCGACAGAGACGGCCCTTCTGAGAGCCACTGAAACGTTGAGACAGGGAGCGGATGCTGGGCACACCATGGCACTGGTGATGCTTGATCTCAGTGCCGCTTTTGACACTGTAGCACACTCCATCGTGCTGCAGTGTCTTAGCGATGGTGGTGTAACCGGGGCTGCCTTGGGATGGCTAAAGTCATTCCTCACGGGCCGTTTCTCTCAAGTTCAACTGGGGTCTGCCCGCTCTTCTGAAATGGCACTGGACCAGGGGGTGCCTCAGGGTTCTGCCCTGAGCCCCACCTTATTTAACCTATATATGGCCCCCCTGGCCGGGATCGTTCAGGTGTATGGAGTGGAATTAGTATATACGCCGACGACACCCAACTGCTGTTATCTCTGTCCCAAGCCCCTGCAATGACAGCATCCAATTTTAAGGCCTGTATGCAGGCTCTGGCCAATTGGATGGACTCCCACTGCTTAAAATTGAATGGCTCTAAAACGGAGGTGTTGATAGTGGGTGGAGATAGTCTTAGTTGGTCATCAGAGTGGTGGCCGCCATGTCTGGGTCTCACCCCGGTACCATGTGAGGAAGCAAAAAACCTAGAGAATGTGGGTTAATCCCACCCTGTCTTATGAGGGACATATCCGACGACTAGTCGGTAAATGCTTTGGTGTTCTGAAAACACTGAATAAAACGCTGGACCTACTCCCCCTGCGAGCCAGACGGACCTTGATTCAGGCGCTGGTTACTTCCCGGATGGACTATGGGAATGTGCTATTCCTGGGGGCCACCGAGAAAAGTTTGGGGCGATTACAAGTCCTACAAAATTCGGCTGCACGTCTGGTTCTGAGACGACCTAGGAGAGCAGACCCCAGTCTGGCTCTGGACACCCTGCACTGGCTGCCGGTTAAGAAAAGAGTCCAATATAAATGCCTACTGATATGCCATCGTATTGTATGGAAGAGGGCCCCTTCTTATTTGGATAACCTAGTGTGCAGATATGAACCCTCGAGGGCTCTTCGCTCGGGAGGCTCGGTCAGTTGGTGGTCCCACGGGCTAATAAACCAAGAATGGGAGGGCGCTCCTTTAGTGTAATGGCTGCCCGCAGCTGGAATAAGCTCCCTCTGGAGATGAGACTAGAGAGCGCGGAAGTCAAGTTTAGAGCATTACTGAAAACTCATCTGTATAGGCTATAGGGGCACGTCGGGGCGGGCAGTCTATGCTAAAGTGTCTAGCTCTTCCTTACTAGCGCGGGGACACACGGGAAGGTGTTACCAGGCGCTTTATAAACTGTCTATTATTATTATTATTATGTCACAATTCCCTATGTTGAAATATTACCACATTTGAGGAATCTATGACTGATAATTATATTCTTGTCTACTGCTGGAATTCTATGAGAGTTCTAAAACATAGTCCTTTGCTCAACACACATTAGCAACTCTATAGAATATTTTAGTTTTTTAAAAACATTTGTATCTCTAGCCCTCCACAATTACTTTACTTTAAAAAAGAATGAAAGAAATGCATGGACTATCAAATATTGAGTGTAGAAAACAGTGACCAAACTTTAGAAATGGGGGTCTCTAGTTGGCAGTGGCTTGCACGCTGTCCAAGTAGGGACCCTTGTCCTAGTCAGGGTAAGGGAATTAAAGAGCTAAAATTACCTCTTTCCGCCCCTTTGGTAGCTTGGCAAGAGCAGTCAGGCTTATCTCAGAGGCAATGTGTAAAGCATGTGTACAAAACACACACAGTAACTACAAAATGACACCACACCAGTTTAGAAAAATAACCACTGTTTATCTGAGTAAAACAAGACCAAAACCACAAACATCCAACATGCACAAATCAAGATATCACTTTTAAAAGGTTCCAAACAGTTCATTCCATTCTATATTATGAATGATTTTATTCCAAAGCACCTGGAAAGTGTCAAAGGCAAAGATGAAAACAGGTGCAGGGAAGGTGAGGCACCAGAAAAGCAAAGCAATGTGTTGGTTCCTTACTCCCAGGAGATGTAATTCATTGGTTCCTAACTGCGAGGGGAGGTGATGCGTCAGTTTCTTACTGCAGTGCAGGGGAGGTAACTCGTCGGATCCTTACTGTCAGGTGAGGTGATGCGTCGGTTCCTTAATTTGAGGGGAGGTGGGACCCTAATGAATAGGGTTCAAAACGTGTTGACTGGTGTTTCACCAAACAAGTGTTCTGTACAGTATCTACCATGGCGGCTCTAGATGTGAATTAGTTAAAATTATTTATTGCAATGTTTTTAATTAGCCCTATTAGTAAACTTTTTGGAATTGCCCTGGTAAAAGGAGATTTTAAATATGGCGATGTAACGCCAACCTACAGGGTATTGTTCATGTTCCTGTTTCATAAATGAGAAATTTGATTGACAATTACAGAACCAGAGCTTTTCTTACTTCTGGATTAAGTGTTTTATGTAAATGTATTATTTAATGTTGTGATCGACAATGTTTTGTGGTGTTGTAAGACTTGTAATTTAATGTAATAATTCTTTTGTGTTTTTCTGTGGATTTTGTATAACTTCTGTGTAATGTTTTGTGAAAAATTGATGGTGTAACAGATGATAAATCCATTTAGGAATTTCTTTATGATAAAATGATAAGATTCAACCAAGTAAAATAAAATATATGGTCATATCAAGCGTCAGGTGTGATCATGTAGAGTGATGAGAAACTGTTATCTGTTTTGGCACGTGTGTTGTTGTGAGATTGTTAAATAGGCCTAGCCTAACTGATTGAGGGCCAAACACTTTCTAGTTGAAGAGTGAAGACTTTCTAAAAGTGGCATTTTCAAACACACAATTTAAAAACCATCTCCACTAAAGATGACTTTTTAAATTGTGAGTTCAGGTACCCTAAACTCCAAACTCCATTTCTTCCCTATTGGAAGTTACACTTGAAAACACAAAATTGGCAGTATTTCCCAATCAGGACATGTAAAACACACCAGCACATGTACTGCCATTTACATACAGTGCACCCTGCCCACGGGGCTCCCCTAGGCCAACCTTTAGGGTGTATTACAGGTAGATAAAGGGAATGTTTGGACATGGTAAGTGGGCACACTTGCCTGGTCGACATAGCAGTTTAAAACTGCCCACACAGACACTGTAGTGGCATGTCCGAGACATGGTTGCAGGGCTACCAATATACGTGGCGCAATCATTGCTGTAGACCCACCCATTAGCATTTGATTTACAGACACCTATATGTTGACCCCAGTGCCAGAAACAACAGAGATAGTGATATTCACCTTCATGCATGCTAGGATGCATGGTCTGGGCCCATAACGGATATTCTCTAAATGGTAAGTACTATGGCCAAAATCAAATTAATTGGGGAAGGTAATTTGTTTGAAGAGCCCCAGGTTCAGAAATATTTTTCTGGGAATGTATCAGAAGAACTGAGACACTTTGGAGAAAACACTTATGAATTAGAATGTTCCATGGTGCTTTAAGCTAAAGCAATGTTTTTTTCTTGCATTGAATCAGACCCTTTTTGTGGTGAGGGTTAAGGGGATGAGCACATGTCAGATACAGGCAACCGGGCCCTAACTGTGGGGGTGGGAGTAACTTGCCACTGGTGTCGTGACCCTTACCCTACTTATGGCTCTGTAAACTTTGCCAAGTAAAACTCCATTCACATTTGAATCACAGGTAGTTAGGGAGACCAGTCACAGACTTTTCAGGGAGGTAGTGTGGGGTGCTTGATCTCAGTGCTCACCAATAAGCCAAAAGAATGTCTAGTACAGTGCTTATCTTTAAAAAAAAGAAAGGAATCTTAACCACATAATTGTACCAAACACCATGCAAAGCAATCTGTTATACATATTAGTGTCTCTGGGTATGATTAATCTCCATGGCACTACAGTTTTCCTGATCCCTTTCTGCTAATCATTTCATTGGTGGCTGCCATCTGCCTGGCTCCCCGTTATCTAGGAAATCAGTATATAGCACGAATCAATTAATAATGCAGCCTTTCTTGCTCACAGTCAAATGCTCTCAGTGTTCAATCTGAATCCCTTGCAGTACTGGCACGGCATGCTTAAGTCTTTGATTACCCTTTGGAAGGCCCAGACAGTCCTGCAGCACATATACCTTCAGGAGCCACAGTGAGCATCTAGTTCGCTTTCTAGAGGGGGAAACCGGGAGCACCCACCTGTGTGTCCTGCCCAGCCTCACTCTTGAGTCTGTGATGCAGGAGTAGGTACTTACCTGGCCATGGCTGTCTCTGATGGATGTGGTGATGTAGCTTCACCGTCCCCTAGGTCTGTCCCTATTGTTAGTTGAAGTCCCTATTGGACAGGACATAGGTGAGGCTGTGATCCAGCATACGATGATCATGGAAATTTCAGACTCTTTCTAATCCTGTGACGATCACAGCAATTGCAGCCCCAAACCAGGCCTATGGTGATCACACATCTGCAGCTGGGACAGGGCCTCCAATGACCACTCCAAATGCTGCTCCTATCTGGGCCACAAGTTGCAACCCTGACTGGACATTTGATGATCTGGCAGTTGTGGTTCCCATCCGAAAATGGGACGAGAGACCAGGGGGTCCACTTGGCACACATATGTTTCCTAGCTCAGTTTTATGCAGTCAGTTCTCTCTGGATGTCCCACAGCCACCTGGGACACACTGGACCTCTCTCCACTTGGAGAGTCTATCCTCCTGCAGTACCTGGAAGACTCCTTTCCTCTCTCAGCAGACAGATAGGCTTCAGCTCAACTGAAGGAGTAATCAGGGTCAGACAAAAGCGCAGGCCTTACCTAGAAATGCCTCATCACTCACAAAAATTACTACAGCCCCTCCCCGCACCTCTACCATACACTAAATGGCAGTGTTCAGGATGACTAATCAGCTGCTCCTTACTAACAGAAGGCCTCATTGAATTGTTGAAGGGAGCCTTGTCTCTATTCTACTCATTTCAGGATGCCTTGGGCATCCAGAATGGATACCACTGTCCTCAATTACTTCAACTCACTGTTCCTGACCACACATGTTACACATACTAAGCTTACACATGCACTTGGCATACATGTGTGATGCAAATGCAAGTGCATGAGTATACAAATAAGAGCAGAACTTTAAACTAGTGGGCAATAAAGGTTTGTTCCCTGTGACACAGATAAAAAAGGCCTGGTCACAATACTGAGCTCTTCTGAAAACCTGGTGTGCTGCCACCACCACTTCATGCACTATACACAGGACAAGGACAGGTGTCCTCTTTCCATAAGGAGGGCACACTTGGTGTGTCCCTTGGGGTCACTGTACAAATCCAGTATCTCACACACTCAGGGACAGGCTTATACTTCTTCGCGCATGCTGGATTAATGTGATGCCAGGATCAAAATAAAAGTCAGGATACCAGATACACATGCAGTTCGGCACTCAGGACAATAAAAGATTCCCAAATGCCATGCAAGGGACATTCTGATTCCAACACAATGTACTTCTTTGATGGATAATCACCTTCTTTGCATATCACTGCCCTTTAATAAACTACTATAGTTAAATGTGAATCCTGAGTGATGCAATTACCACAATAATGGAAAATAACATACATGAAAAAAATACTTATGTTTTTCATATTTGAATAGCCCAAACCACCATTGTGATTGCATTTTAACACCTTAACTGCTTCGAACGTTCCGCGCCAGTGTGGAATGTTCTATTAAGCGGACGGGGCCGCATCGGCCAAAGGACGTGCGCAGCAATACCGAGATAGTGCTCGCGACGGCCGTAGGCCGACACCCGCAGTGAATAGGTTAAGATATTCCTCATGTGGGCGCCTTTTCATGATGATTTCGAATAGCAATCTGCCCAACTAAATGAACCTCTGCCTGATAATCTATGCTGTTTGGTTGCTGTTTGTGTGTTAACAAAAATGTCCTCAATATTAAGTTTCAAAGTGGTTTGTGCGACTCATAGCTGCCAAGTTTTAAGGTTGCTTATGTGCGACATTTCCATGGTTTCAGGGCCATTATGAATGACATTAAGTGACCAAATGTGTGACACTTAAGGGGGACACTTTCTCGCAAGTAAAAGAACGCACTATTTACAAACATTAAAGATGAAGTATAAGTTCCAAGTAGGATGTTAATTTAAGGGGGAGAGAAGTGGCCCCTTCATCGTCGTTCTGGTTGTTATTATGCTACGTTTATGAAAAGAGAAGCTTTCAAGTTGCGAGACTGGCAATTTTGCTGTGTGTGCAACACATTCATTATCAATGTGGAACAAGCATTTTGTGCATCTGAAATATAAACTAAAGACAAAAATTACCTCTGGTTGTCAGGGTAAATAATTGGAAGGGCACCCTAGTAGGTTTATGCACATGCCGTAGGGATTAGACAAGAAAACTTTAATGCAGACAGAGCGTGTGTGGGACTCATCTGACTAGACTTGCAGTCCAGAAGTGCCTGGGGAGTGCGTCTGCCAGGCAGTGCACTTGCCTTCAGAGTGTCTTCCAATTTCTTTGGCCGGGCTGGGTGGGCATTAGGCTGCTGCAGCAGCAGATAGGCTGTGCAGTTCAGGTAAGCTAAGGCCATTGCGCCACAGATCATCCTGCTCAAGTTCTCAGGTCACTATCGCCTCCCCTCACTCAATGTGTCTGACTTGGATGGATGCACTTTTAAGTGTTTTGTGCTTGACTCGTCTAGCTACCTGCACCTGCAAGATAGGAGAAAAAAAGTGAACCACCTCTTCTTTCCTACCACTTGCTGAATATATGCCAATACAGATACATTTTGATTCAAGCATCAACAATTTCCGTCTGGTTGGTGAAATCTGGGGGGAGGGCCTTGTCTCCAACTGTATTGGGGACCATGTCCTTGAACATTTTACTGTTCGCCTGTTACATCATGATTTAAATTACAAAATAACATATTCTCATGTCTCAAAGTATTATGGGCATTGTAGGTGTACCTGAGGTAAACTTTTCTCACTTTGTGCTTCAATGGAACTCATTATATGTTGTTCACTCTAAACAGAATTTAAGGTATTCTGCTCTCAAATTGGCACTGCTATACTCCATTTATGAGTTTCATATAGAAATAATTAAGTTACAGGAGTTGCATTGAAGTAAAACATAAGTAAATGTGTTAGCACATAAACAACTACAATTTATTTATTATTTATTTTTACCATTTATAGAGTGCACTGTAAGGGGTACTGCGTCTCTAGATGAATTTGATAAGATTTGGGGGTCATTCTTACTTTAGGTGAAAATTATTTATTATTTAGATAATTGTTGACTTATGTTGTATACCAGCAACGATACATGTATTTACTTTGCTTGGACTCAATCAGAACTTGTCAAATGATTTAATGTCAATTCTGTAAATGTTTAGACTACCCCTCTTTTTTGTATTGTCTCTCCCCTCATGTTGCTTACTTTGCAGAGGGAGATGAGCCTGTAGTTCTTATAACATCCAGGATCTAGTGTTGGTTTTTTCAGAAGTGGCGTGATAATGGCCTGCTTCCAACTGGACAGCACCACTCCATTGTTGTGCGATTGGTAGCACAGTTGATGGAAAATGGGGAACAGCTCTAATCCGAGTTCTTACATTATCTTGTGGGGGATGGGGTCCAAGGGTGACCCTGATGAAGTTCCCAGGGCCATTCGAGTGAACTCCTCTTCCGAGGGTATCGGGAAGACATCCATGATGACCTTATAGACGCCCGGACAGGTATCCCTGTCCCAGTTATCACAAATGTCACCCTTTATCTGGTCTGGCAGCCTAGATGGGGGTCATATATTTCAGACCTTCCATAATCGTGTTAATTTTTTCTTGGAGGAAGATTATTGTTATACAGCCAGATTTGGGTTTATGGGCAGTCTAGACAAGGAATACATTCAATTTTGATGTAGCCGATGAATTGCAAAACATATCCCTGCACGGTCCACAAAGCTAATACACAGACAGCAATGAATACCGGTTTCCTTTCTTAACAATCTTCTGTTAAACCTCCACAAGTAGAAGAAATCTCTTCTGACAGTGGCACATTTGATGGTTGTTTGCATGATGAAGGGTTCCCCAAGGGGGGGCGTGGCTTGGATGCCGAGGAGGTAGGCTGCGTGAGCCCGGAGCTCCGCGCCCGATCCCGAATATCATCCTGATTATCCGTGCGGATTCCAGTAAAACTGGGATAATTCATAATCTGAAGTCGTCGCGGAAGCTACGCCGCCCAGAGTGGACGACCTGGAGCTGTTCCTTGTCCTGAAATTCGACTTTGAAGTCCAGCACCGGGTGTGATGCCGTCGATCTAAGATGGCGCCCTGAGGCCTGGACAAAGCAACGATGGGGGCACGAGGCCTGACTCTCCTGCTGATCGATTACTGGCAGTGTTTATTGAACGGGAGAACCCCTCCTGACTTTCTAGACGGGCACGGGTGATCTTTCCTCACGCTGGTGCGAGCTGTTGGGAAACGCCACCACAATTACGCTCGCCGACGAAGTCCTAAGATGGCGGCGGCTTAGTGACGACGGTCCCGATTACCCGAGCACAATCTGGCACTTTGAGGCTCGGCGGCAGCAGTGGACCCCTGGGAACTGAACCATCTAGTGTGGTCGGAGCAGAGTCCCATGCCCTGAAGACATCCTGGGTTCCTGATCCTATTGCCCGGGGAGCTATCTAGGGGCAGAGCTCTGCGGAGCGGAGACAGTGTGGGGGACAAAGGGACCCTAGGGGCCGCTAACAGCTGCAGCTACGATGGTGAAACCGAAAGGGAAGGGGGACGGAGCGACTGATACAGAGGTGGTGGATGGAGCGGATCGCGATCAGTCTGCTCTCCAGCGCATGCAGGACCGTATACTGGAGGCCATCACGACCACGAAAGATGCCCTGCAGCAGGACATCGCCCAGGTGGCGACGGGCTTGAGTCTCCTGAAAGCGGATCACGATAAACTTAGGGACAGGGTCAAGTCTATGGAGATCACTGTTCAGGAATTGGCCCCGGACCACGCAGCTGTGAAAATGCAGATGGCGGATGCACTGGATAGGCTGAAGGTGTTGGAGAGACGGGCCGAGGATGCGGAAAACAGGAGTAGGCGCAATAATGTTCGCCTTGTGGGCCTACCGGAAAAAATTGAGGGCGATGATATGGTGGGCTACCTCGACAACTGAATACGCACTGAGGTGGCACCAGAAGGACTATCTCCTTTCTTCTCCCTGGAACGGGCCCGCAGGGTTCCGGCTCGACCTCCGGCCCCGGGCCTGCCGCCTCGCCCAGTGGTGATTAAGTTGCTCTATTACAGAGACCGGGACTGGCTACTGCAGAGAGCGAGGGAAGCGGGACCCTTTCAAGTTGACAATAATAGAGTCACCATGTTCCCGGACTACACTTTTGAGACCCAAAGACTCAGGGCCAACTTCTTGTCCCTCAAGCGTGAGCTCCGTGGAGAGGGCATAAAATACTCCCTTCTCTTCCCAGCGAAGTTGAGAGTTGTGGTGGACGAGAAGTCGCTGTTTTTCACGACCTCGGCAGATGCATGGGCCTGGTGGGACACTTATAAAGCCGAACGGACGGAGCTAAGGCCAGGGTGGAGGAGGCTGGAGAGACACAGCCGATCAGGAAGTCGCAACGGATTCGTAAAAACCGCCGGAGAACTGGGAAACCATCCGTGCCACAGACAGAGACAGAGAGGAAGGCGGCCCTACAGGCGGTTGTGGACCTATCTGGCACGACCAGAAGCCAGTCCGGGAAGGGCACGGACTCTGATGAGCAGGGCATGGGGTCGGAGACGGGGCTCTCGGAATTTGGTGGAGCCAAAGGCCCTTTAGTGACACCGCAGACGTCTGGGGAGATAGTCGAAGCATGAACCGCTGGACTGGAGGAGCGGCCTACTGGTCAGACACTGGGGCGCTGTGCCCGTGAGCGCAGCTTACAGTTATATGGGATTTTGCGAGACTGTTATGGGGGGATCGTGGGGCGGGATGGGCGGGTTTGATTTGATTTAACGAACTCTCTCGGCATCGGTCCGTGCCCTACTGGCCCTTACGGTCATCGCAGTGGAGACTGCGAACACTAGTGCCTTCCTTTGAGGGGATAGTTGGTTGTGATAGTTTGGATGGGTTTGCTTCCAATAGCGGGGGCCTGTCCTGGGGGGGTGGGAACCAAGAGTAGTTGGGGACGCTCAGGTTGTTTTTGGGGGGTTGGGGGGTTCATTTGTTTGGAGTGGGAGGGGGGGCAGTACGTTGTTGGCAAATGCGCATGGCCGATGGCTATTATTGTTCTGTTTGTGTGTGCAAGAGGGCATGGCTAGTACGGGGGCTTTGAAATGTGTGACCTGGAATGTGCGGGGTCTCCATACTATGGTGCGCAGACACAAGGTTCATGCGTATCTAAAGTGTAGGGGTGTACATATAGCCTTCCTACAAGAGACGCATCTCACCAAGCAGGAGGGGATTGCGCTGCACAGAAGGTGGAGGGGGCAGTTGTTTAACACGACATATTCGGCGTTTGCGAGAGGGACATTGATTTGGATACGGGCGGGGGTCCCTTTCCAGGTCACTAAGACGGTGGTGGACCCAGAGGGTAGGTTTGTGGCGGTGGAGGGGAGACTCAGAGGCCGGGTGGTGTCTCTCTGCAGTGTGTATGCCCCAAATGTAGATTTGCCCGCTTTTCTAACGACACTCTCGGGTAAACTGGCGAGTTATTTGGCAGGGCCGATGCTTATGGGGGGGGATTTTAACTCGGTGGTGGATATTGATTTGGATAGATCTCATCCCCCGCTGCCCACATCCCCAGTACACAGGGTGGCGAAGCGCAGACTGGAATGGCAGGAGAGTTGGGACCTGGGGGACGCCTGGAGAACACTGCACCCCACCACGAGGGACTATTCCTTTCATTCACATTTACATGACCTGCATGTTAGACTAGATGCGTTTCTGTGCTCGTCACATATGCTCTCAACAGTGAGTAGCGCGGAGTATTTGGCCCGCACGATGTCGGACCACAACCCTTTATTGTTGTCCCTGAACTGGATGGTGGAAATCAACTGTGTGCCAACATGGCGGCTGCAACCTGATACCTTAGATGACTTGCTCTTTAGGGAGGCCTTGGGGGAGCGTATAGCGCGTTACTTTGAGGAGAATAGTGGCTCCGCCTCTACCAGGGCGGTGGAGTGGGACGCGCTTAAGGTGGTGGTCAGGGGTCACTGCATTGGGAACATTGCGGGAGCTCGTAAAACTCTGCTAGATGATCTTGAGAAGGCGGAGAGCCGATTGAGGGAGAAGGAAAGGGAACGCCCGAATCACCCCGAGCTTCAGGAGGGGGTTAGTGGCGCCAGGGAAGCGCTAGCGGTGGAGTTGGAGCGGCTGCGTAGCTTTGACCATAAGGCGTATATGACGAAGGCGCATGCGGAAGGTGATAAGGCGGGGTTGATGCTGGCGTGGCTTGCCAATCCGATCAGGCGGGGCGCGCCGATCATGGCGATTCAGGCGGAAGGAGGGGGGCTCTGCCACACCCAAGCTGGGATTTTGGATAGGTTTCGGGCGTACTACGAGGGTTTGTATGAGAGCGGACAGACGGGCGGGGTGGATGAGCTGGGCACCTTTCTCGAAGGGTTGCAGCTACCACGATTGGAGGACTCGGAAGCAGAGGAGCTGGGTCGGCCTATAACGATCGGGGAAATAGGGAGTGCAGTGAAGCAGATGGCTAGAAACAAGACTCCGGGGCTTGACGGTCTCCCGATAGAGTTTTATAGCAAATACTCGGAGTATCTAGCTCCGCAACTACAATTGGTTTACAATGAAGCGCAAACACGAGGTAGGCTCCCGAGCTCCATGTGCGAGGCCCTTATGATCAAATTGTTAAAGCCTGGCAGAGAGGGCGCTGCCCTTTCGTCCTACCGTCCGTTGTCTATGCTCACGTCGGATTACAAGATCCTGAGCAAAATCCTGGCCAATAGATTATTGACCCACATGACCGGTCTGATTCATAAGGACCAATGCGGCTTTATCCCGACACGCAACACTACCCACAATATCCGTAGGCTTACAAGGCTGATGGGGGCCCAGTGGTCGGAAGTCACTACTCCATTCGTTCTCTCTATAGACATTGAGAAGGCCTTCGATAGTCTTGAATGGGACTATCTGTATGAGGTAATGAGTCGTTTCGGGCTGGGGGACGGGTATATCAACTGGACCAAAGTCCTATATACGGAAGCCACAGCTAGAGTCAGAGTGGGTTCACTGATATCGAACCAATACCTGGTACGACGGGGCACTAGGCAGGGGTGCTCCCTTTCTCCCCTCTTGTTCGCTTTGGCGATGGAACCTTTTGCAGCGGAAGCCAGGTCTGGCCGCCATTATACGGGGCTGCTTTACAGGGACAGGCCGCAAGTCATCTCATTATATGCGGACGACCTACTGATGTTCTTGGATAATGCGGAGGCAGAGTTACTAGGGGCGAGACGTTTGTTGGAACTGTTCGGGCGGCTGTCGGGCTTGAGGGTTAATTGGCCCAAATCTTGCCTATTCCCTCTGAGACAGGGAGAGCCGTGCCCTCTCACGGCGCAGGAACTCCGATGGGAGCCACATTGTCTGCATTATCTCGGCGTTTACATCTACCATACCCCAACGGATATGCTGGATGGCAATATTAGTCACTGTATTACTGCCCTGAGAGGGTGTATGGATTTCTGGGCCACTCTTCCACTCTCACTGGCTGGTAGGGTCTCCCTGCTTAAGATGGTGGCTCTGCCCAGGCTGTTGTATTACTTTCGGACTCTTCCGGTATGGGTTCCGGGCTCCGTCTTTCGATGCCTGAGATCATTGACCATAGCGTTTCTCTGGGGCACGGGCAGGAGACGCATCGCGCTGGATACCCTCTTGTGACCCAAGGATGAGGGAGGTATGGCGGTGCCCGATTTCGAAGGCTATTATCTGGCGGCTCAGCTTCAGACTTTTACTCAGGAGGTCGCGAGGGTGTATCGAGGCCCGGAGCATTCTAGAGATGAGGGCACTCTGCGGCATGTGCTGGCATACATCACGCTGCATCAGAAGCTCTTGGTCAGAGATTTGACAGTGGAGGAACAGACGTTCCAGCTTTGCTGGAACCGGGCGCGCAAACGAGCAGGTGTCCGCCATATGTATGCTCCGGAAATTCCGTTGGGAATGGTTACAGCCCTGCCTCATGGTGGGGACTGGTCACGATTACTAGGCTGGGAAGAGGCTGGGGTTCAAATGCTGGGCGACTTGTATGAGGATGGTGCGTTGCTTCTGTTTCAGGAGTTGCAGGAGCGGTTCGACCTCCCGCGAGGAGATTACTTGTTACATGCGGCGGTAACAGGCGCCATGCAAGATCACTGGGGAGAGGGTTTGCAGGAACCCGCGACGTCCATGGCGTGCCAATATACGATGATGGCAGCCGGGACCTTTAAGGCGGTGAGCTGCCTGTACTCCAGAATGTTGCGGGAGGCCTTGCAGCCGCTTGCAGCTTTGAAAGCTAAATGGGAGTTGGACCTCCAAATGGAGATCCCTCATACAACTTGGGGTCAATTGCTGCGGAGGGCGCGGAAAAGCTCAAGGAACGCTAAGTTCCAGCTCATACACTTTTATATTATACATCGGGCATACCTCACGCCGGGGAAGATACGACAATACTTTCGGGTGGAACAGGCGGCCTGTCCCAGGTGTAACACAGTTGGGGCAGATCTGGGTCACATGTTGTGGGACTGCCCTGCCTTGGGGGAATACTGGCAGGAAATTGGGAGGGCCCTGAATAATGCTACAGATAGGGAAATACAGTACACCAAGGCAGTGGGGGTCCTACATTGGTTCCCACACACCTCTAAAAATAAAAATACCAGCCGATTTATAGATCTGGGGCTGATCCTGGCAAAGAGGGAAATAACGAGGAATTGGAAGTCGAAAGTGGGACCCACGTATAAATGGTGGTATGGTGAATGTCTGAGGTGGGCGGCCTGTGAAAGCACTTTGAGGTACCAGATGGCTAGGAGGACTGATGACGAGAAAGCCATGGAGAGGGCAACAGCGTGGGAAATGATGGTGCAGGCGCTCCGGGATGATAATGATGAGGAGGAAGATGAGGAGGAGGACTCGGTAGTGGCTGACCCCACCAACACACCTAGGAACACACCTTAGTGAATGTATAGGACCTCCTTGCACACACCAGACCTTCTTTCTGACTGGGATTATCACACAGCGCCGCCACGGGGGGGGAGTTCGGGACTGTAAGAAGTTGGGGGGGGGGGAGGGTGGCTGATGGGGGTGGGGGGAGGGGCGAAAATTACAAAAGCAGCCCACTTCTTCCTGTGAATATGACCGCGGACATTGAATTTTGCAGCAGGGAATGGACTCAGCACAACGGCAGCTAAGTCTTCTTTCTGGAGACGTGCCTGGTGTGGTGGGGGGAGTAGATTGTTAATGTGCCTTCCTGCTATGTTTGATGGATATGCCATAATGATACTGTCTGTGCAATTATTTTAGTGTTGCAATAAAAACGATGTTACAAAAAAAAAAATGAAGGGTTCCCCAAAACATGGTGTCTATACATCATTGGGTCTGGCAATAGAATTTGCTATTCTCTGCAAATATTATCTCCACTATTCAGTTTGGGATCATCTGGGATTTTGTCTATTCTGATCATCATCTCACTCTTACCAGAGTAGATGTGAAAATGTGCAAAACAGTTTTTTTGCATTGTGAAGAGAGATTTTGGTGGCCCTCACTCGTTGGGTGCAGAAAAGTTACCGAAGACCCTCTTGCTGAATTCATGTCTCAGGTCTTGGCTCCTACCATGCACTTAAAATAGGTATGCACATTCAAAGGGATTTCTATATGGCAGGCAGTTGCAGAAATTAATCTGTAAGAAAAAACATCCTTTACATCCAAACTAGTTTGTTGTAGATCTTCTTTGAAAAAATAGCAGGAAGGTAAAAATAAATCTTGAATATTATTTTAGAAGGCCTATGTCAAATTTGTGAAAAGAAATTAACAAGCAATAGGACATACTTCATTACCATCCATTAAAGGTATCAATAGATGACAAACACAACCTGACATTTCTGGATAGATATAAATTATCTACCTAAGCACTATGAAGTTTCCAATAAATGATAAGACTATATATTAACCAATTGGAATAATTTAATGAAGCTTTGGGAACACATGGAAACCTTATGGGGACACAATGTGCATCTCAATGTGCAAACCTTTTCTTGATTGGCATGTAGGAGGACATCTTGGAACAACAAAACGCCACAAACAATTGACACACATAAACAAAAAAATATTATTTTTTGGGTTCAAGATCCCCACAGGTGTGGTTTCCTGCCGATTTTAACAACTTCCTTGCAAGCAGTGTAGTCACATTTGTAAAGTCTCATAACTCAATACAATTTCTGGACACGATTTTGTAATTAAAACAGCATCAAAACATAGGGAGAGTCCCATAGAAGAGGAAGATAATGAACAAACAAATGCATTTTATGATTAAAAAATTCATCTCATCTGGCATTGCTAACTATCTTGCTTTGAACGACACCCCTGCCATACGGATGACAACCCTCTGGGAGGCTTTGAAAGCTGTTGTGCGGGGGAGAATATCTGGGTATCGAAGCTGCAGATAACAAATCTCGACAGGATAAGAGGGAGCGACTAAGTAGGGAGGTGACGGAATTGGAACTCATTCACCAACTGAATAGGGCACCTTGGATCTGGAGGCAACTCAAGACAGCCTGAGCGCAGTTAGCGGGCCTGGATGTCGACAGGGCAGAGTATGCAACCCTCCAATTGAAACATGCTTTCTATAGTAGGAAATAGATGTGGCAGGCTGTTGGCCAATAAGCCACAGGCGCAGAGGCAACAGTCCCGAATCACCTGGATTTTAGATCGGGAGGGTCAAGTGCTCGACACTGACTGCGAAATAGCGGACACATTTCTCTCCTTTTACGAGGACCTGTACACGGCACAGTCGTTGTCAGCTGATGGCCGGCCCAGTACCTCAAGGGGGCTATGACGATGAAACTTGCACAGAGTCATGCCAACGCACTCTGTGTCCCCATTAGATTGGAGGAAGTCATTGCAGCCATCACCCGCTTGAAACTCCACGAATCCCATGGTCTGGCCGGCATCTCTTCTCTTTTTTATAAGAAATTCTGCCCAGTCCTGGCTCCCATACTCGTCAGACTCTTCAACTCCATAGGGCCAGAGGCACGCTGCCTCCCACTATGCTGCAGGCCTTGATCACAGTCATATCAAAGCCTGGTAAGGACCAACGTTTCTGTGCCTCTTTCCTGCCTATCTCGCTCCTTTATGTGGATTACAATTTTTTAAAGGGATTCTCGCCCAGCGGCTCTCTATGCATCTTCCCGGACTGATGGACCCCGACCAGTCTGGGTTCGTACCTGGCCGCCAGTGCTCAGACAATACTAAATGTATTCTTCACCTGGTAGACAGATTGGAACGATTCCCGGCGGAGTGTATGATCTTCTCTGTCAACGCCAAAAAGGCACTCAACAGGGTCCACTGGCCACCCTGTCTCACTATGGCCTCCCCAACTGGTTTATTCACTGGGTGTTCTGTAGCTACGAGAATCCTGTTGCCACGGTACGGGTGAATGGAACTGCCTCAAGCGCCTTCCCCATTCGCATAGGGATTCGTCAGGGTTGTCCCCTGTTGACACTCCTCTTTGCTCCGTATATGGAGCGTATGACCCAAAGATTTCATGCGGATCCTGTCATTAGAGGTACACAGTTCGGCGGCACGGAGCACAAGGTGAGCCTTCATGCGGACGATGTGGTGGCCACGCTGCAGCGCCCTAGGGAGCCCTTCCCGGCCTTCTTAGCAGAGCTTGACAGATTTGCCTCTGTCTCGGGGTTCAAGATTAACATGCATAAATCCCAGGTGCTCACCCTCACACTAGCGCCTGATACGTTACAGCTCCTACAGCGCTCCTACCCTGTCCAGTGGGCCCGAGAGTCCCTCCCATATCTGGGGATGCAAATTTCTGTGGCCGTTGACTCCACAAAAGCACTGAACTTCATAGTTCTGCTCCAACAGGTCCTGTAATGTCTCCGGAAATGGAGGTCGCAAGACTGTCCTGGCTGGGCTGCATCGCATCGGTAAAAATAACAATCTTACCTAAAATTCTCTATATATTCCACACACTACCACTGGTTTCTCCAACTGGGATTCTACGCTCCTTACAATGAGATATGGAATGCTTCATTTGGCGTGATCAACGAGCCCGCATGAGTAGGGAGCTAGCTTATCGCAGCCCAGATGAGGGGGGTCTCTGGATTTCTGACCTAGTGGCCTACTGGCGAGCGGCCCAGCTGAGGGCCCTGGTGGAATGGTCCCGCCCGGAGTCTGAAAAGCACTGGCTTTTAATGGACCGTTCTCTTGCCAGTCGATCTCTCTGGGGCATTCCTTTCCTAGCTCAGCCTGGGACGCCTCGCAATTTGTATCTCTCGGAGGTGACCCGTCCCACTCTCTTGGCCTGGGATAGAGTGGCCGCCGACCGAGGGCTAACCACCTTCCTTGCACCACTCACGCCTATAGTCCGCAACCCTGCCTTCACGCCGGGGCTAGATGAGACCGGGTTACAGCACTGGACAGGAGAGGCGAGCAGGTCCATTGGCCAATTCTTTGATCTTGAGGGCATTCGTTCCTTTAGAGATATGCGCAGGGAACTGGCCTTACCCGAGGCTGAGTGATGCCGGTATCTCCAGATCCGGCATTGGGTTCTTCAGAGCGACGTCCGCGTGGGCTCTGACCAACGCCTTATTCGGTTTGAAAAATGGCTCCTCACTTAACACACACACGCCCGCCTAACCTCAGACTTATATAAATTTGCATGCCCTGTATCTGGAGGAGGGAAAGACCCGGGACAGCTACGGGGGGAGAAGGAGCTGGGCAGGGAACTGACACAAAAGGAATAGTCAACAATCTATTACAGGGCTCGACACACGGCTCCTAACATGGCCTCCACTGAGACTGTCACTAAAGTGGCTTCCTATTGGAATCTGACCCTTGAACGTTTACACCACAGCAATGCCTCTCGTAGCCCCCTCTGCTGGAGAGCATGCAGCGCTCTAGGCACATTCTTTGGGAGTGCCCATGGCTGGGGAACTATTGGCGACAGACTCTATACAACATTGATTCTCACTTTGACACTCAGATCCCCCGCTTCCCTGCCTACGTCCTATTAGGCCTCCCAAATGCTCTCACATTTCCCCTTAAATCTAGGCAGGGCAGACAGATGACTTTGGCGTTAGGGGCAGCAGTTCAGAACATTCTCACGCACTGGGGTCCCACGACGCTGCCAACACGACTTGGCTGGCTCCATACACTTGGGAATGAAAAAGATCTCGCTCACCTTGGCCCACCTAGTGGCGTCCTTCCATGACCTCTGGGTAGTGTTCCTTACTCTACTCACCTCGGAGTTTACGGAGTTCACATGCCCCTAGTACCTCAAACTCTTACGTCTCGCAGATCCACCGCCCCCATCGACTGCCACCAACACCTGATCACCCATGCGCCTACTATATCCCCTCGACATACACCTGAGACCCACCACACTTGGACACAGTTAGCCGAGGAAGGGGAGAGGAGGGGTGGGGTGGGAGAGGGAGTTTTCCTTGTCTCTTTCTTGTTGTATTTTGCAAGCCAGATATATGGATCTAAAGCCAAATGGCACTCCGATGAATGTAAGGCACCTACTGGCCTATTGCGCTGTATGTTGAAATGCAATAAAATAAATGTAAACTAAAAATTCATCCCAAACACACAGAGGGCATTGACAAATATACAAATCAGAAGGAAGTATGGAAAATGAACATTTGTTATGTTTGAGCAAATAAATTACATCTCCTGTCACTTTTCCTGACCAACATAGATGCAGGAGAAGGACTGTAGTACAACATTCCCATTGCCAGCTGTAACTGCTGATAATATATTTATCTTTTAAAACTACTCATCAAAAATAATTTGCCCACCACCACATTGAAAAATGGGAAAACGAACTGCTGTTGTTTGTAACCTTGAAAAATAAATGTAAATGCCTGTGGAACCATATATATATATATATATATATATATATATATATATATATATATATATATATATATATATATATATATATATATATATATATATATATATGGCTATGTTGGCATTTCTATTTATTTGTTTAGTGTATTCATCTTTTCATTCACTGCCCACAGGAATTACACCATGCATGAAGGTAGACCTTAAACCAGAATACATCTTTTTTGTGTGGGGTAACGCAGACGTTAGTGCATAACTGCAAACGTTGCAAGATTTGAGGTTGTACCAAGATAGTGTCAAGTTTTTAAGACTTGCTTGCGGCTACTCAAAGATGGCAGCTTCAGATCAAGGATGTGACTTGAGGCTTGATGAAAGCCAGGACCTGCACCCAGAATCACTTCACTATTTATTAAACAATAAACCCAGGACACCCTCCCCCATAAGAGCTTTGCAGAGCACATTGACTCGTAAAAACCAGGCCCATCTCAGAGAGCAGATGATGAGTGGGCTGTATACTGAACTCAGCTTGTGTTTCTAAAATTCATGTATGCGGGCCCAATTGGAAGAGTTGTTGAAAGCAGAGCCTTCAGGCAGGACTTTCACAGAAACATGCTGGATACAGCAAAGTACTATCCCCACTGAGATTTTGGGGTAGAGGACTCGGGGGCACAACCTGGTCCAAAGCCATGCCCGGCACCTAGAGTCCGCTAGTCATGGTTTAAAGTCATATGAAATGGACTAGAGGTGGGCAGAACTTGTTGAGTTTTGAAAACTCCACAAGATTCCGTGGAGTTCTGCAAAAGAGCAGATTAAGGCAAGTCGCGCTGCTTGCACTGATTTTTAGTACCAGGAGCTCGTCCTGTGGCGAAAAATCAGCATGAACAGCACCACGTGGCACGCCAGTGGGCACTGCTTTTCAAGTTGATTTTGCTGCTGCTTGAGTAGATTTTCTACTCGAGCTGCAGCTTTCTAATTGCGAACGGTCGTGACCGCCCGCGTTGGGGAAATCTCACTGGTTCCCTCCTAGCGTTCGAAAATCACACAAGGGGACACAAAATCTTGAACTCGCCCAGCAACTTACTATTGGCGAGCCACACGTGAGAAAAATCTCCGCAATGTGGAGTATGGCGAAATTTGGCAGGAACTCTGCATTAGATGCGTTATGTGAAGTGGCCTAAACTCCAACAACTCCACCGGCGGAGCGGACTTTATCTCCTACCCCTATAGTGGACAAAGGGAGTAGTGGTGTTAAGTACAGGGCATAGGTGGCTACTGCAAGTTCCTAGCCTGTACCCTTCACATCTGGGTGTTGAGGAAAGTCGATGTAGGCTTTGATCAGCACTCTTACCTACTTAACACAAGCATATCCGAAGGTCAAACCCTGCACTCAGGACCAATTGGAGAGTGCAGAAAATGACTCTAGGCTTAATATCAGTACACATTTTCCAAAGGACCTGGTTGAAAGTCAGTCCCTGCCCCAGGAGTCTGCTGGACACAGTCAAGTGTTCCGCCCAGGTGGAAACTGAGGGACAGAATAATTCAGTGACTTCAATGGCCTAATCAATTTTTGTAAACCTAAGCTATAAGAACATGTGTGCGATAATAAGCAATACATTGGGCTGCATACCTCAGCATCACCAGCAAATTCTAATGGTCTTTAGGTTTGGCTAAATAACCATGTAAGCTATCTTGAAAGAGCATATATGATGCATACAGAGGGGAGGGAAAAAAGACCCCCTCCCTCAGCTTCAAGCATCATTCAGATTTGGTAATCCCACTTTGTTTGCAATGGCACTCGTGACTTTCATAGTTATGTCTGTGCACCAGCATATTTTAATTTTATTGATGCAACAATAAGATGAGTCGATGTAGGAGGACTGTACACGTTTACCTTTGGCATGTGTAGCTCACTTAAGGAAAAGGGAGCCCACCTGTCCATTATTTTAATGGACAGTTTCTTATTTAAGACAGATTCCTAGTGTCTGTTATTACTACAACATTTTTAGCTTGTGTCTTTCTCTGTAGTTAGGATGAAGCTTAGGTAATCAAGGTGCTCACAGCCAGTTACATAGGAGTGGACATATCATATTAGGTAGAAACCTTGGATTGGTTGGAAGAGTACTTGTAAAGGGTTTAGTAAGGGGTCTTCTCAAAGCTCAATTGGCTGCTAGACTTTAGAGACTGTATTATGACTTGTGATTGGCTGGGTAAAATATTTTCTAGACATTGATTGCATGCTGGTATCCCAGTGAAACCATGTGTTAATCTTATGGTAGTTAGGGGAGTGAAGAAGACCATGTTTTTTTTTAAAATGCCCAACACAGCCCTGAGTATTTAAGGTGGTCTTTAGAATAGAGATCAAACAGTGCTTCACTAATAACAATAAAAACAACTGTTTAGGAACTTGCTGAAGTCAGCACGGTAAAATGTGCTTTGGATCACAGGCCACAGTCAAAAAAGGATTTAAGATGCCTTAAAGGGTGCTGCAGTGAGGATCCCATGAGAAAGTAGGGCCAAACAACATGGGTTCTTACTCTATGTGCCTGCTAGGAGGACTACTGCAGCACCCACACCAGCACTGGCACCTCTATGACCTCATGGAGTGACCTCTGAATAAGGAAGTGATCATCAGTGGGCCGCCAGAGAAAACACCCCAGTCTTTAACTACAAGGGATTTTGGAGTGGGGTGCTTCATAATGGTGATGAGAGAAACTGGGTGCCTATGACTGAGCATAAGCCCAAAGGGATTAATACGATTATAGAGAGCCTGTACTTTGCCACAATATGATTTTTCCACTAAAAGAGCATTCAGATGAAGCAGCAGAGAATTATTGCCCATTACATTTTTTCCCCAGAAATGGCTTAGGCAATGAATTGAGGCTATGAGTCTGATATCTGATGGCGAGCGAGCTTTCTAGGTAGAGAAGGACCATGAAAGTGTTTTATGATGAATAAGTCTGGCGATTGAGTGCTAACATTTGGTCAAGTAATCAGCCCCTCGAAATAAACACACCACCCGAAACCTGTGGTCATACTGAATTTACCATTAGCTGAGGAGTGTGTCATGACATGACACTCCGAAGGGCCCGGCTCCATACACGATTGACACACAAATTTAGTACATGAAAGAGAAGATAGGGGGTGGTTCCTATTTGAAATCTAAATGTGGTGTTTGTCAACTTCATGTTCATCGTGTGTGTGTGTTTGTGTGTGTGGGGCCCACATTATTGGGGCCTGTCATTGGAGTCATCACACCGCTACCAACAAAGTATTCTAATTGAAGATACTCTTGAATTTAAGGCCTCATTTCGAAATCTATTGCCATATGGAACCTACAAATGCTTCAATGTTGTTTTCATGATGTCCTCAAAATGAAAAAAGATAATTATCGACAAGGGCGTAAAGAAGAATATATCTTTAAGACGTAAAACAGGGAATGCACCCTAGCTCAGATTTACGTAGGGGACACACTATGCAGCATAGCAAGCAGAGTTGCTGCGCCGTGGTGCGTGAAAGGGTGAGTAATGCACTACAGTACTTTGAATCAGGTTTCGGTTACAAAACGTAACGCAAACTCGATACAAAGTGTTTGCAAATCTGGGCCCTTATTTCAATCAGTATTTTAATTACTGGAGACCAGTCACTAGTTTTGAAATTGAAACACAATGTTGTATCATCTAACTCGTATGATATGGCGTAGCACTTATTTCTGAAATATGAGTTTAAATTGTAGTGAGATGCTTCTTAGAAACTATCAAGGCAGAAATTGTAATGTGATGTTTGCTTGATCTGCTGCTATGCTTATCAGTGTTAAAATGTTATTAGTAATTGCCGTGGTTCCAGCAATTTCACAATTAAAGTGGTACAGAACCACAAATAACAAACCATATTATAAAAATCTATTCAAAGAAAAGAAAAATTAATTTTATAATTTATGATAATAATTTCTAATGGGCGGTATAAGGCATTCAGGCCAGAACGTTGCTCATACTCGCTCACAATGTATGTTTCTTGTCATCACCGAAGGTATTTTGGAGTCTCTTTGCACATATTTTTTGACTGTTTATTATCTGGGTTCTGTGCAGGTTCCCATAAAGGCATGTTCTCCATTTGGCTCTTGCTGACTTCCTCTGTGTATGGGCTTCATTTTTAGGGCAACATGTTTGTGAAAGACCTCTTGTGGACCATAGCAGTGGGCGTTGTGCCATCCGATTACTGACCATTGGCTGACTTTCATAGCACTCTCATATGCCTGTTTCTTATTGGATGACTTTGATTCCTTGTCCTCTGCTTGTCCCTCCCCTTGAGCATAGCATTTTTACTATAATTTTGATTGGATGACTTATATCTTTCCACTGCTCAGATTTAGGAAACATTTTTCTTTTGGTACCATTATTCCATGTGAGTGCATGTGTTTTTTTCTTCTCTGCACCATGAAATGTCTTTGTTTTGTATAGTGCCCCCCTTCAAATACTCACAACATACGTTGTATTCTCCCTCCTTTCACTTCTTTGTACATTGCTTCCCCCCTCCAGCTTTTTAAATATTTTTTATGTATTCACCCCTGTCGAGCATCACGCTCATCAGTTTTCTGCCTGACAACACCATGGGGGATATATATGTACAAGCAAGCAGAGGAGAGAGGCGTTAGCCTTCGTGGCTTAACACCTCTCTCCTCTACTTCTGAAATGCAAGGCTGCACCATATTTACAAGAATGTGGTGCAGCCTTGCGTTTCCCCCTGCGATGGCTTTATGTTTAGCAACTTCGTGCCAACGTAGGCACCCTGGCACCAGAGTGGAAGGGCGTCTGCTGGCAGGGAAAGATTGTATATGTGTAGGAAGGTGTCCCTTCCTGGACACAAACAATCCTATTAATACCATTGTCACTTTCAAGTGTGCTGCTTCATTCACACACATGAAAGTGACAAAATTGCATTTTGTAAAAAATTTTGTTTATTTACAGGAAGGGTCACCTTCCGAATCATAAACAAACCATGGCATTTTGCTTTTTTTATTTGTGCTGCACAAGGCAGCACACATGGCAAAAGCAAAAACGAGGAGAAATAACTAATTTCTCCTTGTTTCGCCAACTTAAGACAAGGATTTAACTGGTCTTCATTTTGGCACTGTCTCCTATGTACGCCACCCTTGTACATAAGGGGACAGCGTAAAAATGATTGCGTGTTGTAGTGAAACGCCCACCACAATACCCACTGCCCACCCCTTTTACACTAGCCATAGCATGAAAGGGGACCCTATGTACAAGGCAGCGTTAAGTCATGATAAGTGGCTTAACGCTGCCTTGTACATAAGGCTCAGCCCCTATCGCCACCACAACGTCAACATAGGTGACGTTGTGGTGGCGAAAGGAGTTTGTAGATATGTCCCCCTGTTTGTTCTCCTCCTCCCTGAACTCCCAGTACTCCCCTTTGCTCTCACACCTCTCACTGTCCTTAAAATAAGATCTTTTTATTTCAGTATTTATAGGGTGCCTGGCAGCTGCCATTTATTGCTGGACTGCTGTGTTTCAACATAAAAACGCTTTCACGCAAGCAAAAACTCATTTTTTATTTACTGCCTCAGTGGCCGCTGCGTCATTACATAGGTACACACATGTGTGGCGATACTCACTCTTATGGATTTACGCAGCCACAAGCACCATCATGACGCATGCATGAGCATGTTTTTTCATCACTGCACTTTTTTCTTTTTCTTTGTAAATGCTACACAGCATCGGCAAAAGCATTTCTTTTTGACGATGCTTCATGGCATTCTCAAAAGTCATTGCAGCGCTAATAGGTCAAAAGGTGAGACTTCTGGACTTTCTCTGTACCTCTTTATCCCAGATATGACCAGTCTGAAGTAGATTTTTGATGTCATGAGTGATGTCACGGACCATGTCATGAGTGATGTAATATGTGACGTCATCAGCAGTGCATTGCAGGCGCGCAAGTTATAGTGAGTCCAACTAACTATAACGTGGGAATTTCAATGGTTTTATGTCAGTAAAATTTCCAGCTAACTATAACTGGTGTGAAACCTATGGTTTTTTCAGTGAATATATATATATATATGACACCACATCCCTCCTTGACGAAAAAATCAGAGGCCAGAGGGTAATCCATGGAAGGTAACTCGCTTTACTTGACAAATCCCAGTGGCGGCGAATGCATTTCGGCATAGAGCCTTCCTCAGCGCCCTACACTGTATGGAGTCCTTCTTCCTATTACCCAAGTCTGATATATATATATTTATATATATATATATATATATATATATATATAGTCAGCCAAATACTTTCCCAGTAAAGAAAAGAAATCCGGGCCACTTGGAAATGCAGAAGCGTGTTTATTTTCAACGGCTCTCGCGACGAGTTTCGCAGGTGAAACCTGCTTTGTCACGAGAAAGATCCAACTTTAAAGTGTGCAATATATACCGTCACGTGGTATTGGAATCATACCAATGCAATGGAAAACAGACTTGGAGGTCTACCTGCGGGCTGAGTTCGAGTCAAATGAAAAAATATTAAATTAAATAGTTAACCGAATATTCTCAAGACATGACTGGTGCTGAGGGTAAATGCATATATATATTTTCGCAATCTGACCCGTCGGCAGAACCCCTGATGCAGCTGGCCATCCTCAGCGCTCTCGGAACTTTATACTTACTCGAGAAGTATCCCGTGCGAGTAGATTTTAAAACAACAGCACTCGAAGGGGCGTCTCTTCCCTTGGCGCCTACGGACTCGCCTGTGTGGTGAAACGCTTTTGCACGCTTTGTGAGCGTACCGACTTCGGCGCCATTCCCCATATAACTTTGCTGGTGAGGAAGATTTGGTTACGGTTAGAAAGGAGTTTCGTCGCAGCCTATAATACAACCACAAAAGTTATCGTTACGTGCAGCTGCGTTCCTCAAAATAGCTGTCACTTTTTATAAGTGAACTCAACTATTTCACTCGGTAGCACGAACATATTTATAAATAACTACGTTACCTCCCATCTTTTCAAATCGGACCTTATTTTGTGGAACCTATAAACTCTAATTTTAGGGAACCTTTGACCGTGTTTCCAATTCTGGGATAAATAAGGAAGAGACTTGATATATGTCCCCTTATATTACTGCATAAATAGAGCTTGTTGATGGTTAATGTCCTGATGAAGACATATTGTATATGTCGAAACGCGTTGACTGGAGACCATTTAACTTTCTTTTTATCTGTTTTGTGAATACATTTGTATCAATTTTTTATCAATTGTGATTAATGTGTTGAAATTTTATTCCTCTTTTTATCAAATTAAAATTTAAAATATAAATAATTTTTCCCACTGAACTAGTTTGTTTGTTTAATCTATTGTGTATTCTCCTTAGTTTATGCCTGGGAGTGTTTTTCTCACATATTGTTTACCCTGTCCCAGGATATCTATCCTTATCAGGGGGTCCTTGCTACCTACAGTATTTTACCCAGCTGTAGAGAATTCAGACATGCCAATCCTCCTGATTCAGGCGTGTGAGTACTGATTTCAGTGCTAGTCTCCCGCCTCCCGATTTCTGCAAGCAAAAACCCGGGGGCATATTACGAACAACTAGCGATAATTTTTGTCTCTAACTTGTTTAGAGACAAAAATTATCGCCGCACATCGGCGATTTTTATCGCAGATAAACCTTGCTATTATCGCAGAAAAGTCAGCGATATTCATGTATTATCGACCTAATGCTCTTAGCCATGTTATCCACCTCCCATTGGATAACATGGCTAAGAACTGCTCAGGGCAGGTGTTAGATTTAGGAGATATTCGCACTTAGCGCGAATATCTCCAAAAGTTGGTAATAGAAGGTAGCGATGTTAGGGACTGTTTCCAGTCGCTAACATCTTGGCACACCACTTTGCATGTCATTAGTGATAAGTATCACTGACATGCAAAGCGGGGCCCAAGATGGTCGCTATCTCCTTTTAGCTGTCACTAACTGGTGTTAGCGACAGCTTGGTAATAGGGAAATAATTTTATCTCCGCTTTCATGGCTTTTAAAGCCAAAAAAGCGGAGATAAACCCCCTTGATAATATGCCCCACGATTCCTTGGGGGTTTCAGCTCACAGGGCTTGGTATTGTGTTACATGGTAATTTTTCCATGAAACGTCAGAGGGTCGATGCAGGGGTTCTAGAAGAGGTGATAAACCATTTAAGCCTCATGAACAAGCGCATGGTCTTTTAAAGATTTGTGAAGTACTCGGGGCGGCGGTGTGTGTGTGCCCTCTTTCAGGAGCGGGCGGGGGGGCACTGCCAGCAACTTGCCAGGCCAGGCAGTGTTCAATACGTGCATCACCCTTTCTCTGCCTGCTATTGCGCTCCATGCTTCGGAAAGGTAAGAAAAAGAACGTGCATTTGAGTTTGAAATGTCCGATCCTGCAGCAGCACACTTCCAAAGTCCACACATGACAATAACCCGATTCAAGGCCCCATTCACCCGTTTTAAAAAAAAATAGATAACACTCCAAGAAAGTAAGGTTATAAAACTTTATTAACTACTAACTTTAACGAACGGAACAAAAACTAAAAACATTTAAACATTTCTCAACACAAAAAGCAACAATGGTTAGAAGCTGTCTTTTGTGCGAATAGTCCCAAGGCAGCACAACGTGCAGAGTTCTGGACGGCACCCAGGTGATGTCGCCTGGGTGCCGCACTGGTTTAGGGATCCTACAATGCTGCTCCGAAAATTGGCGTGGGGCGTCCCGGGTGGGGCAGGGGGAGGCCTCGTCAGTAGCGGTCTGTTGTGCGAATAGTCCCAAGGCAGCACAACGTGCAGAGTTCTGGACGGCACCCAGGTGATGTCGCCTGGGTGCCGCACTGGTTTAGGGATCCTACAATGCAGCACAGAAAAACAGCATGGGGCGTCCCGGGTGGTGCGGGGGGAGGCCTCGTCAGTAGCGGTCTGTGTCCAGTGTCACATGGCTGACACAACATGTACGACAGGCACCCAGGTGATGTCCAGTAAACTGCCGCACTGGTTTTGGTATCCTACAATGCTGCTCCGAAAATTGGCGTGCGGCGGCCCGGGGGGGGGGGCGTGGGGGAGCCGGCGTGAACGGGCCTCCCCAGGTGGCGGCCATCTAGCTGAGTTGCGCTCGCTCTTGCGGCCACAGCGTCTCACTCACCATGTTGTTGAGTTGCTCCCACTCTTGCAGTGCAGCGATAGGCGGCTGCCACATGGCTCTTAAAATGGCGGACAGCTCCTCGGTTTTAGGCCTGGTCCACTGAAATGGCCCTGGGACACTTTGGAACTCGGACGCTTGCCTGCTAGGGCTTGGGTTCCATTCTCGAAAAGCGTCCCCTCAGCCGTGAAGATTGTATAAAAGTCTTGGGGGGCCCCCGACTCCCGCAGGCTTCCGGTGGGGAGCGGCTGCCATGATTGCTCGCGGAATGACCACGACGGAGCCACGAGATGGTGGTGCTCTCATGCTGACGCCAGCTTCAGTCTGAATGATCCAGAAACAAGGTGGGGCTTTCATCGTTTGGGAAAAAAAAATGTTCTAAACCAATGAAAAGTGTTATTTTTAGGTCATATGACCAAGCCTTCCATCTTTAGGAAACCAAAAGTAAAATGAACCAATGAAAAGTTTTATAAACAAGTCACATGACCTGTTATGCGGCATAGGGCTACAAAAAGCGTAGAAAATCCGTTGGCACGTGAGGCGGCGTCAGTAGCGGACCGATGTGCGAATAGGCCGAAGGCAGCACAACGGGCCGAGATCCGGATGGTACCGAGGTGGTGTCCAGCAAATTGCCGCACTGGTGTGGCCATCCTACAATGCTGCGCCGAAAGACGGCGTGTCCAGCTGAATTGCGGTCACTGTTGCGGTACAGTGACTCGAACGCGCCGAGATCCGGATGGCACCGAGGTGGTGTCCAGCAAATTGCCGCACTGGTGTGGCCATCCTACAATGCTGCGCCGAAAGACGGCGTGTCCAGCTGAATTGCGGTCACTGTTGCGGTACAGTGACTCGAACGCGCCGAGATCCGGATGGCGCCGAGGTAGTGTCCAGCAAATTGCCGTACAGGTGTGGCCATCCTACAATGCTGCGCCGAAAGACGGCGTGTTCAGCTGAGTTCCGGTCACTCTTCCGGCACAGTGACTCGAACGCGCCGAGATCCGGATGGCACCGAGGTGGTGTCCAGCAAGTGGCTGCACTGGTGTGGCCATCCTACAATGCTGCGCCGAAAGTTGGCGTGGGGTGCCCCGTTGGCTTATGAGGTGATGTCAGTAGTGGACTGATGTGTGAATAGGTCGGAACCAGCACAAGGCGCCAAGATCCGAATGGCAAGTCCTGGATGTTGAGTGCCTCAGTTGAGATTTCTGAGCAGTGCTTGTAGGACTGTCTGAAGCTTATTTGCACCTGCTGCAGCTTCACTATTGCCCTGGTGTGGCCAAAGGTGGCACATGACATAGGCGGCCGGCTCCCGAGGTCCGGCGGAACTTTTTTCCTTTTCCTTTCTGCTTCTTTTCCTACAATGCGTTTCATCTGAAGACACGACCAGGTCCCTGAATGTGTGCAGGGGGACGCTATTGATTGAATGAAAATGGCGGCTTGACACAAAGCTGACTCAAGCGTTACTGTTGGTGCTATACAGACAAAAATTGGTTTTCAGTTTGTACATTCTTCAGGTTTTTTTTTTCCATCCAAGTCTGATTGAGAGTTTGTAGAAAAATGGCTTCAGATTTTCCACATACTACTCTTCAACATTCTTCCTAAATGTAACAATGTGAAACTCACTAGGAGAACGGCTGTTTCTGTTTCTTTTCAAAATGCTGCCACCAATATTTTCTGAATGGAAGACACCATCTTGTAGCATAAAGGGCCGAAAGGGGTTCTGGTCTGGCCGATGGTTGGTGGAGACATTTTGACTATATCTTGGACCTGCCCGGCCTCGCCCAAAATGGCGCCGGTATAAATGGGACTCGTAACTCCTTGCCCGCAAATGTATATCTAGAAAATGTTATTGTAAGTGGCCCTGTCGTATTTTAATTACAAAATGTACGTCCACCGATTCCGCAACTGTTAGACACCTTTGTTCTTGCAACCTAATGGCCCGCTCGTTACGTTCTTCTACAGTGTAAATGTCTCCTCATCATATACGATTTCAGTTTGCTCCGTGGCCGGCCCACGTGGTTATAGGCCCGTATTTGTATACTGACATTTTCACAATAAAGGTTTTTAAAACAAAACACGGTAGTAGTATTTACATTTGTAAAGTTTTTACTTTTAGTGAATGTTTTCGAATCAGTAAAAGGCAAGTGAAATAAAGCAGTCCAATTACATGACGGATAAAAGGTATAATATGTAGGAACGCAGTAAAGATAAATGGTCAAGGGCAGTTGTGTTTTTCATGTCTGCAACATAAAGTGATCGATAAGAATCTGATAATCAGGCGTATCGGCGACTAAGACAGCAGGCCGAATCTCTTTTACTCAACGGCTCCGTCATGGAAGGAAGAAACGCCCTTTTTCTCGAAAAAGGAATATATTTTACTTGCAAGACAGTTGTAAATTTTCCGGGAAAGTACATTAGCCTGGAATATTATAACATATGTTTGAAAAAAAAATATTGTTCGAAAATAATAAAAAGCGTAATTTTTAGGTCATATGACCAAGCTTTTCATCATTAAATTAACAAAAGTAAAATGAACCAATGAAAAGTTTTATTAACAAGTCACATGACCTGTTATGCTTACGTTACGCGCTGCGCGCCGCGCCTCGGATCACTTCCGGGTGCGCTAACGCGGCGTGTCATAAAACGCATTACGCGACAACGTAGGTCAAGAATATAGTCTAAATGTCTCCACCAACCAGCGTTCAGAACACAACCCCTTTCAGCAGTCCAAAAAGTTCTGTTAAATGACAACAGAGGGGACAGGCAACAAGAACCATCAGTCAAAGAGGGGAGGGCAAGTTCTTCTCTTCCGGTTCATGTTGGGGCGCTACCGGAACTGATCGAATTGGTAGTCTATAGTGTTTCTGGATGTTTCAGACTAAAGCTGGCGTCAGCATGAGACCACTACCATCTCGTAGCTCCGTCGTGGCCATTCCACGAGCAATCATGGCAGCCGCTCCCCACCAGAAGCCTGCGGGAGTCGGAGGCCCCCAAGACTTTTGTAGAATCTTCACGGCTGAGGGGACGCTTTTCGAGAATGGGACCCAAGCCCTAGCAGACAAGCGTCCGAGTTCCAAGGTGTCCCAGGGCCATTTTAGTGGACCAGGCCCAAAACCGAAGAGCCGGCCGCCATTTTGAGAGTCCTGTGGCAGCCGCCTATCGCTGCACCGCAAGAGCGGGCGCATCTCAACTACATGGTGAGCGAGACGCTGTAGTCGCAAGAGCGGGCGGTAAACAGCTGAATGGCGGAAGAGGCACAGTGTAGCAAAAGCGGGTGGAATGGCAACTAAAACGATAAAGGGGCGCCCCACTACAGCTTGTCTTCAGGTCAAACGGATTGTGGGACAAGGTCCAGAATTGAAGAGTCATCAAAAGGCAAAAAGTTCCGCCGGACCCCGGGAGCCGGCCGCCTATGTCGGGGGCGATCTCAGGCTACACCAGTGCTATAAGACTTGGGGAGGGTGTCGGAGCCAAGCGTCTTCTCCGAGTCCATGGCCATCACACCGCCCCTCAGGGGCCTCCGTCAAGCTGTTTAGGAAGGTAACATATCACATTGTTTTCTAATGCAGTCAGGTCCACAAACGACACTCACTTACTTTGAGAATAGTGAAGCTGCAGTAGGTGGAAATAAGCTTCAGACAGTGTTACAAGCACTGCTCAGAACTCTTAACTATGGCACCCAACATCCAGAACTTATGCTATTTGAGAATGGTAGTGACATCGAAGCATCTCAGGGACCAAAACCATTAACGTACTTTCACGTATGAAAATCTTACTTGGGGAGGGGGCAGGAGCGAAGCGCCCCCTCCCAGTCAGCGCCACCACACCGTATGTTGAAAATCTGAAGCCATCGTTCTACAAAGTCAACCAAACTTGGATTGAAAAATCTAGAAAAATGTACAAACTGAAAACCAGTTTTGGTCTGCATAGCATTAGTAGCAACGCTTGAGTCAGCTTTGTGTCAAGCCGCCATTTTGATTCAACAAAGCACAGGCATTGAAAAAGGCTGAAATTCAGAACTCTAAACTATGGCACCCAACATCCAGGAGCTTGCCATCCGGATCTTGGAGCCTTGTGCTGTTTTCGTTCTATTCACACATCGGTCCACTACTGACATCATCTTATAAACCAACGTTATGTAAATAGTTTTTTAATAAAATGTTTTACCCTGTTTCTTTGCTGGTGTGTTGTCTACATTTTTAATATTTGCATAGGGTTTGTCGTTATTTTGTGCGGGATGGGTGATGGAGCCGAGCTGTCTTGCAGCCCTCATGGTGTGGAGCTCAGTTCATCTCACTATTTTCGTATTTCTCATGAAGGGTTGTTCCTAATATTTCTATTTTAGCGAGGTCAAAAAGAGATCCAATTAGTGGCCTACTGATTTTGCTCGATTACTTTTATTTTTTTACACGATTTTTCACTATCTGCAAAGACTAAACAGAGTATTGCGCCTTTGTGCTTGTTTGTAAATAGAGAATGATCCAAAGAGAACCAATTCTAAAACAGTAAATGCTTGGACAACAATCAATCAAATGGAGAGACAAGGAGGCACGACGGATTACAACGGGGGTAAAGGCCTGCGTTAACTACCCTTCAGTATCTGCAAAGAGAGAGTACTACTAAGGCAAAAGAGGGGAGGGGGGGGGGGTGCAGCGTTCAAAGCACATCAGCGTGCATAAATACGAAAATGTTTTTATCTATCACGTACTTGACATTTTAAAGCTTTTCATATTTGCTATTAAAAAACCAATGAAATTCACAGAAAAAACCATAGGTTATAGTGGATATATAGTTAGGAATTTGCATTTACAAAACCTTGAAAATTCAATGAAAAAACCATAGGTTATAGGCCATATATAGTTAGGAATTCGCATTTACAAAACCTTATTTTACTCGCATAAAACCATTGAAATTCCATATATAGTTAGAAGCGCTAACTATATATCGCGCACCCGCAATCCACTGCTGATGATGTCACATATTACATCATTCATGACATGGTCAGTGACATCACTGATGACATCACTGATGACATCTCAAATGACATCACTGATGACAACTCAAATGACATCACTGATGACATCTCAAATGACATCACTGATGACATCACTGATGACAACTCAAATGACATCACTGATGACATCTCATTTGTCATCACTGATCACATCACTCATGTGATAATACAATGAACCTCTTCAGACTCTAATATAACCTTACATACACTCAGTATAAACAGACACTCACAGACTGTCACTCATCCATGGAGTTACTCACACACCTAGTCAGTCATGCAAAGAATCAATCACACCTCCATTTCCTTTTACACAAGTTGACCTCGCACACCAAAAGGCTGTATAGCAAACACAATGTTAGTATTCAATCGACATTCATTTTATGACTAAGGTAAAGTCAAACTGTTCTCCCAAGGAATTGGTACAAGTCAATTTTTCGTGGAATCGGGATACCAGACGACCACACGCACACACGACGGACTCGCCGAATTTAAGAATCTGACTATCTGTACACCGGCCAGGACGGATGAGACCATTAATATAGGAACACACTGCGCAAAGCCCTGAAGAAGTCCGGTTTCGGACGAAACGCGTTGGCTATTTTTTATCTGCAAGTGTTTCAACTAATAAAGAGAACAAAACGAAGAAAAATTGACTTGTACCAATTCCTTGGGAGAACAGTTTGACTTTACCTTAGTCATAAAATGAATGTCGATTGAATACTAACATTGTGTTTGCTATACAGCCTTTTGGTGTGCGAGGTCAACTTGTGTAAATAGATATATAGAACAAATTCATTTGTTCTAAATTGGGTTCTAGGGGGTTGTAGCCCAGACCATTCGCACCCTTGCTTTGAGTAACTGTTGGGAACCTGACTTGTGGTGCGGCACTTAAAGCCTCAATCCCCTTTCTTGTTGTGATACACCTCCATTTCCTCAACTATAAAGTTATACACATCTTACTTATTCAAACATATAATAACACATATCTATTCTCTTATATAATCCCTGATACAAGCTCACAGTGATCGATACAGCCACTCACACATTCACTGGCTCTTATGTTCAGTTATTTATATATCTCAACTCTCACATGTATTGTGTTTTACATACGTACTTACTTGCACATGTAGCAATGAGAAATCCATTCACTCACCAACACACCCATGCACAGTCAACCGCCCATATAGCTGTTTCCACATGCACTCTTGAACTCATACTCCTAGTGAATCAACTGCTTACACATCTATGCAAAAAGTCACGCACCTCCCAGCCACCCACACACACACTCAGCCTCCCATTCAAATACTTGGGCAACCAATCAATAACCCATATGGCCACTCTTATAGCTACTGATCAACACATGCAGCAGCTTACACAACAACAAACATACTGATGCACAAATTAAGACAGTTTAGTCACTAACCCATGCACTCAGTGAGACACATTTAATCACTCACTCATACAGTCAGTCATGCACCTACTAAATTCTTCATCCAGACACTTATACATCCACTCATTCTTCAATATGTGAAACATATTTAAACTTTACAGACACATACAATCACTGGATGTTGTGATCAGTGATGTCATCAGTGATGTCATTTGAGATGTCATCAGTGATGTCATCAGTGATGTCACTGACCATGTCATGAATGATGTAATATGTGACATCATCAGCAGTGGATTGCGGGTGCGCGATATATAGTTAGCGCTTCTAACTATATATGGAATTTCAATGGTTTTATGCGAGTAAAATAAGGTTTTGTAAATGCGAATTCCTAACTATATATGGCCTATAACCTATGGTTTTTTCATTGAATTTTCAAGGTTTTGTAAATGCAAATTCCTAACTATATATCCACTATAACCTATGGTTTTGTCTGTGAATATATATATATATATATATATATATATATATATATATATATATATATATATATATATATATATATATATGTATATTTATATATATAAAGAAGAGAACACTCGAAATGAATCAGGCCAAAGTAAGGGTGTCCGTAACCAACTGGCATGCTGAACTGTGTCCATACCTTGAACGGAGGCTGGTAACCTTTCATCCCAGCTCGTGTGTGACTCTAAATGGGTTACCATCGTATGTGCATATACCGTATTTTCCGGCGTATAAGACGACTCGGCGTATAAGACGACCCCCTACTTTTCATGATAAAATGTAGGTTTCATGCTATACTCGCCGTATAAGACTACCCCCACATCCAACGCAGTCATGCATAGCGATTTTGGTCATTCACGGCGCCATTTGTTCTATTTGCCTATTACTTTTTATTTGCTATCGATACTTGCACAGTGCTTCCACAGTGCCACCATCACCCACGTAACATTAGTTCTTGTGTTTGAGTGCCATCCATTTATTTCAATATTATACCGTACCTCTACTTGCACACATGTCACTTTTTCCTCCTGTAATGCACCATTTTCTATTGAGAAGCGGTCTGACACCTTCGGGTGAAGTCCGCACTATGTAAAAACGCATGAACACATACCGTAAAGTTTGGTACCCGGCGTATAAGACGACCCCCAACTTTCCAGAACATTTTAAGGGGTTAAAAAGTCGTCTTATACGCCGGAAAATACGGTATATATATTTTTTTTGCGTTACAGTTGGGCACATTAATTTTGTTACGTATGGGAAGATTAAGTGATGTGCCTGGAATCACCGGATGTTGAACGTCCCTGCCGAGACTCGAACCCGTTCCCCACCTTCGAGGTCGACCGCTCTAGCCGCTGGGCCACATCCTCTCTTTGATCCTGAGGTCGCTGGGGACGTCGAAGAACAAACATACAGACAACATGAAAGAGGGAAACAAGAGAAAGAGAACACATGGCGAAACACTGTTCATTAGGACTGGGTGACTTTCATTCCACTGAACTAGAAACAACTGTAGGAGCAGTGGCCAGTGCTGGGCGAGAAATGAGTGGTGTTCTGTTTACTCCATTCTGGAAGAGGAGAGGTTTAAGAGAGTTGCAAGCTCTGTTATCCAGTCTGAATTTTGATAAGAAGAAAGGGACTAACAATTCAATATTTTTTAAACACATCATAAAATAAGCAATTGGTTCAATGTTACCATGGTAACGAAACAAACAAATCCTCTTGTTTTTTATGAGTCCTTTGAACTAGCACTTTGACCGTTGTGTTTCCTGATCACAATACTGTAGTGTGTGTTATTAAAGATCGCAGGCCTAAGTGGAGGCCCAGCTACACCCACTGCTAACCTCCTCCCATCCAACCTCTCCAACAGCATGACTTCCTTACTGAAATCTCGGGAGAAAATTAAAGATGTGCCTTTGACCCATGAAAAGATGGTGCACAGAAACCTGCGCTTTGAACCATGCCTGCAAAGCAGCATTTGTTGCTTGGGAAAAAAACCATACTAAGCAGAGAAATAACAGACCCAAAAACAACCTTGTGGACAAGTGACATATAGCTCCGAGCCAATAACAGAACACTTTCTCGAAGACACTATCCATACTGTATCTCATTTTGAGTAAACCTTTGTGGGAAACCCAGTGATCAAAGCTAGTTCTTTTCAGTTCTATTGGCTGATTTATGATAAGGTGATGGGTTTATGCTTTTTCGTCATGTAGGATCAACATGTGTCTTGAAACATCCTGTAGAGCATCTATACATCTGTTCTACATCCCTGAATATGTGTAGTGTTACTATAGAATAGAGAGGCCGAAGGCGCACGCGGTCAAACACCATTAGTCTCCACTCCCCCCTGCACTCCGTTGTGTGATGTGCTGTAAATGTAATCAATGATTACAGCTGTATTCAAGAAACAAATGAACCGATTCACAAAAGATTCACAAGGTGTAAGTTTGAGTCACATTGGAGAAGTCACAAGGTACCAATCTGCATATTAACAGTGACCCACACTGGTATAATGCCCAAGTGTATGTGTGGCATACTGCTTCCTGCACAGCAGATGCACACATTGTATACAATGATACAATAGTGTTGATGGAGCGGCCCTGAAATACAATGGGAATAAGGGAAGGCCGCCAAAGTAGTGAAGTAGATGACGTACACAAATATATATGCCCATCATTGCTCACACATAAATAGTTCTCTAACCACAGTCAGACGATTCTGGCTTCAGAAAATGTGGAGAAGTGCACCAACCAGTCCATGCTTCACCAGGAAGCATGTAAAAAAGGGAATTACTTATTTAAATAAATATGAATTCCGAGGAACAAGTATCCTGTTTTAAAATCATACACGTGCTATGCATAGGGACTGCTGTTTTCTAGGATACAGCGCTGAACACAATCTCAAGAATGCTAGGAGAAAATATTAAGATGAAGCAGAGGCTGGTTGTTTTAATCCTGATGTTAATTGTAGTTATATAGTACTTACTTCCCATTACAAGACATTGAAGTGCATTTCTGCAAGTAGCATGCTACTTCCAATCCCAAAAGTGGATTAGTGGTGAATTAATCGAGGGAAATATGAATGGTTATTCAGAGTAGTAGACCTGCGACTCTTAGTTAGATTAATAGGATGGATAGAGGAGGGAAGTCTTTAGAAAGGATTATTTGGGAGTTCATAGTAGTAAAGGAGGTTTGGGATAAGTCAAAGAGTGGAGGGAGGGGATATTTTGGAAGAGGAATAGAATGAGTTGTTGAGTGATGATTTGATGAGGGTTAGTTAACTTTTTTTTCTCTCTGCAGTGGGAGGAAAATATATATGTGGATACATAGCCACACATAAGAGGTATACATACATAGAGATTTTAACTTGATACACATATGGAAAATAATCAGGGCGTATAAATTATACAGGATAAAGTCCCATATGTAACTGTAAGGAGCAATATTTGCAAACTCAGGCTTTTCCTTTTTTTGCTATAAATGAAGGTTTTTATTTTATCCATTATTATGTGTTATTTATTTATATCCCCCCATATTTCAATAATGAAGCACTTATAGATACAATAGATATAATCATATTTGCACATTGTGACCGATATGTTTTTGTAGGAAAATGACCCCAGAAGCATACACTCATCATCTTATATGATATTGATGGATTGATCTACATATATATGTAGAGACATGACCTATAGGAGTTGAACTGCATCACAGATCATGTGTTGGGGAGGGAGATGAGCAGCTTGAGTGCTGTGTGAAGGAGGCACTTCAGGCTTAATGAAGAATGCATTGCTAAAGAAGGAGCCCTGTTGGGCCCCCACACAGACTGATGTTGCAGTACTGGCCTTCCCTGGTTGCACTTGCATTTTGCATGCTCTGTGGCTGGGGAGAATGAAGCATGGCCACCCACACCCTGAGCCTTGGGTCTTCCACCAATGTCCTAACTGATTGGCCATGGCATTTAATTAGAGGAACAACTCTGGAGACCCTCTGAGATTGGAATAATTTTGCACTGTTACCACTCCGATGTAGAGCGTACCCTTGGCTGCTTGGATGGTGGATGGCCTTGAATGGCATGATCCTGCTAGTGGTCCCTGAGGGTTAAGCCCTACTGGATTAGTCCTTAAACTACTCCAAACGGAAAGAAAATGGGCAGACACAGAATGACAAAGCCTGAGAAACCCTCCTTTGAGAAGGGCCAGATGGCCCTTCTCAAATGAGGGTTTCTCAGGCTTTATCATTCTGTTGCTGACACCCCTACTCGAAGGAGACTGCTGAGGGTTAAAACAAGCTGGACAACTCCGTAGCAGCCATCCCAGAGTCAAGAGAAATGTTAGAGAACAAAATAAACACAATGGCTACAGATCTGAACAAGCTGCGACCAGACCAATACAAAACAGCGGAAGGGGTGTTGGCCTTGGCAAAATCCTGGATGAGATGCAATCTCCAAAATTTATCACCAGCTGTCATACATTAAATAATACCAAACTAAATAAAACTGTGTGTATTCTGTAATCCAGAGCTGGGATGCAGTGGGGAAGTTCTAGTGCAATAACATCTGAATCCTGGGCCTCCTGAGCATGAGGAGGGATGCCAACATGGTTACTTTTCTGGAAACCTGGTTAACTAATGAAATCACTCCAGAGATCCTCTTGTTACATTTTGATTTTAAAGTGCTCACAGGGTACCTGTGGGGCAGCCCATTCCTGATGCTCCTCCACTTCTGGTTGTGGCTGGGCTGCTAAATTACGGAGACAGGGATATAATCCTGCAGTCGGTTAGGAAGAAGACTGGGATATCCATGAACAATCAATATATTTTCACAATCCCTGATTACGCTGTGGAATTTCAAGCCAGGAAGTTCGCCTTAAAAGATAATAAAAGCAGCTACAGCTGCTAAATGTCTAATACATGCTGCTATTTATTGCATTTTTTTTTAAAACAAATGTTATTGAAAGATTGCACATATTCCGCAGAGCTCTGCCCACCAGAGATATCTGCAGGACAAATATACCACAGCAATGGAGATGCAAGCAACTTTACCTTTTGATAAACAAGCAGAGAGAAAGCAATGATAAACACCCCCCCCCTCCAACTCCCCCCTCCCGGATTGTACCCTCCTGAGTCGCACCAGGTCCGTCACGCATCTCCTTCACCACAACTATCAAAATGGCTACATGCAGGTCTCCTCTATCATGGCGCCTTCATGCCACTTCCGGAAGATCTTCCTGGTCCACCGGCGGCTCAAGCCACAGGCCCCTAAAATCAGCCCAACGTTTCCAAATTCTATAGTGTTTTTTTTCTTGGGCATCCCCGGGCTACAAATATCGACTGTTCCAACCCCATACAGAAGTCCAGCCCTCTCTTCCACCCCACCACGGAAGGGGCTCGCGGATCCTTCCACGCTCTAGCCACGTCTCTTTTGGGCAGAGTGAGTCCTAGCAGTAGTAGGTGTCTCTTGTAGACATTACTGCCCACCCCATCCATCACGTGCAGTAAGCCTAACTGTGGAGTACGGGGGAGCTCCCACCCCAGGACCATAGACAAGCAATACAGCACCCCCTTCCAGAACCGATCCAGGGAGCCACATCCTCACACTGTGTGCATAAACGCCCCCACTTCCTGGCCACATCTAAGACAGTCCGGAGATGCAACTAGCCCCGCCCGCCATAACCGCTCCCTAGTGAAGTACACTCTACGTAGATACTTGAATTGGATGAGCCGTAGGCGCATCACTATGGCAGCTCCCCTGGGGCTGCAAGTGCCTCCCTCCAATCCTCCTCCTCCAATTCTCCCACATCCCTCTCCCACGTCTCCCGCAGCTGCTGCAATGTAGGTGCAGAATGTGTGACAAGTGACTGGTATATGCGAGAAATCTTTTTCGTCTTTAGGTCTCCCATAAACACCTTTGCTTCCAATGGGCTAAACTCTGGGACGGACTCCAGACCCTCCAGGCTCGGGGCATGGGCATGGTGGAACTGAAGATACCTAAAGAACTGAGAACGAGGCATACTAAATTCCCTACATAGATCCTGAAAGGACTTAAGCGTCGTGCCAGACAGCACATCCCCCAGTGTCGAAATTCCAATACTGTCCCATCCCTGGAATCCCTGTAGCTTCGCAAGCCCAGGAAGCCGCCCGTTGTGCCACAGGGGGGTTTCACCTGTCATTTCTTGCAAATTTGAAGATCATTTAGCAGGATAAATTACTCTTTTTCTCTGAACTTAGTGAGGCATAGGATTGGGTCTCTGAATGGGCTTTGGAGCAGGGTGTGCAGCTTCCTCAAAAAATTTGCCACAGAAACAGAGAAGGATTAATAGGAGGAAAAACACCAGACAATCGAGATCCTTCAAATTCACATCCGAACAGATTGCAGCTGCACAACAAGAATCACGGGATGCAGCTGGTCAGCAGATGCTTTCCCCGGGTCAGAACTCTGATTCGAAATCTTACTCTGAAGAAATTAAGGCAGAGGAATCTGGATTGAATGGCGGAGTGCCTAAGAGTGGCTCCAGTGACTGCCAATGAGATAGTTGCCTAAGTACTCAATACATTATGCCATGTGGCAGTATTCTCTTAAGTATGACTGGATGTTCACTAAGTAGCAAGTAATGTTGATTGGAGTAATTTTGGTGGGAATCAACAGCAATGACTTACCTATAACAATAATTTGACAGTATGTGCATGGCATAGCATGGTTAGACTTCAACATTTAGAAATGCATTGGAGAAGGGAGAGTGATTGCCATTAAGAGTCACAGTTTTTTTAAACCTTTATTTTTCAGTTTTATCAAATACAACACAGCAGTTATATGAGTATGATTGTCATCATATTGTGGGTAAGACACGGGAAAGCATCCACCATTGCATCTAACATTCACTTGCAGTTTCAGTTTCTCATAGGGAAATGAGTATTCATTCCACACCAACACATAATCCGGCCTCTAGTTGTGGAGGAGGTGGGTGGGGGGATTCGCTCCATCCACAGGCTCAATGCTAAAGTCCACTTTGTCATCTAAACTGTCGCTATCATCCATTGCTCAGACAGTATCAGGGTCCAGGAGCTTATCGCACCAGTCTCTCCAAATAAGGAGTGCCTCACTCACTTTATCATCTCACCTACTGAGCTTCATATGGACCTCCTCGGCCAGAGACCATTCCTCCACATCCCTATGCCAGTATTTGACCTCTGGAGCACGCTGAGCCATCCAAATGATGCCATCCTTCACCTAGTCAACACCAGCATCGACTGCAGAAATGTGTAAGCCATTCAACTACCATTGGGCTTTTTAATGTTTCACAGCAGACAGTACTAGGGCATTTTCTCTATTCTTAGATGTTTAGCCCGTGTTAACTTGTCCACCACTTGAGTCCAGTAACTCTGCACCACTCGTCAGTCACAGGCCAAAGGAAGGAAGCCCGTCCCTCTAGAGACTCAACTAGGGCAGTCTTTCGGTCGAGCGGGTATCATGCGATGGAGATCCCTAAGGGTCAAATAGGTACGGTGCAGAAAGTTAAAGTGTACCAGATTGAAGTGGGCATTGCTATAGACTAATTGAGTAAGCTCACAGACTTGTGACCAGTCCCTATCTTCCAGGAGTCACAGTTATAGCAAATTAGAGCTGAAGAAATGGACTAATATTTGAGTCAATAAACAACCCCTCTATACCCTACATATGTTTTACACCCAGGAGCATTCAACTATGGTTTGATTTGAGGGGGGAGCCATTGCATTATTACTGGACAGTTGGAGATGTTAAAAGTTGAAGCTTAAGCACCAATCATGGTCACACAAGTAGAGGAGAGAGGGCAAGTTAGTACATTAAAATGCAACAACTGAAAGTGCAATGCATAAGACACGGGGTGGGTTCTACCCCATTTGACCATTGTGAACACAGATGGCTGCAAATTGCAGGTATTAACCTGTTAACTTGGAATGCATATGGGCTGGGCAGTCCATGCAAATGTTACAACACAGAAGGGACAGAAATATAGCATTTCTCCAGGAAATACGTCTCACAAGAGATAAAGTAGAAAAACAGCATCATAGGTGTACATTCATCCGATGTTTGGGGTACACTTCAGATTATTTTTCAACTGGGCTGTGTGCATGATTACTAATTTTGTTTCCCCTCCTTTTCTAAATTGTTTCGCACTAACTTTCCTCCTTCTCCAGGGTGGTGAATAGGTCACCTTAATGTTACTACTGAGATACAAATACATAATATGAAGATTTGAATCAAGAAAGGAATTAAAGGTGCCAAAACCCCCTACTTTAATCGAGTGGAAAGGCAAATTTTATTCTAAAATTGCTGTCCGGACTGCAGGATTATGTCGTCTAACGAAGAGAGAGAGAGAGAATATTTTACAACAAGAAATGGTCTCCTTTATGTTTTTTAGGAGAAATTCGTGAATTTCCTAAATTAGATATGTTATTACGCAAAACTTTTCATTGCAAGTTGAGGGAGATCGATTATTTTGTGCAAGTTTCATTGGACATTACAAAGTGTAAAGATTGGTAGATGTTCAGGGCTGTTTAAAAACTAGGAAATTGATTGATTATTGCCCATATTAACTGATACATGTAGTTAAAAGAAAAAAAAGAAACATCTTGTATAAAAAGAATCACATCACTGAACAAATGTCGAAAATTGTGGATTTTATTGATCTTATGAAGACATACACTATGTCTGCTATGGCTGACTTTATGGGATTAGCATTTGATGATGAAGCACTGAATTCCATCTTGTAGAACAATCCAAGCTTGTTAGATTCCTTGCCCGAAACTGTGGTTGCCAAAAAGGATGACTGGCTCACTTTATTAAATCTAAAGAAAAACCTTTCCCGGATCTGTATACACGGGATAATAATGGCCGAGTATCTACGTGGAAAATGTTCACCTACTGGCCTTATTGTAACAAATACCCCACGACTCTTCCTAACAGACAAAGAGTTCCATTGTGACTGGTCCCTCATCGCGTGGCGGTGCACGCGGGATTGGTTGATCCTCATAATTAACACCACCAAGAAAACTGCTGATGGTATCCTTATTGAAATCCAGCTGCTTGAGGGCCAAATTAAAACTACACTCACAAGCCCCATTTTCAAAAAACAACTAGATGAGACCAACAAGGCAAGCAAAGATTATAATGATAATATTCTCTTTTCCAAACTAGAGAAATGTAAGAAAGACTTAGCACGTTTTTCCATGACGAAAATCTTCCCCTACACCAGTGATGATTGGGTGGCCCCGGACTTTAACAACAGGGGCAGGCGCTATGGCTCCAACTATTCCTCATCTGGGTCTGAACAGGAGTCAGACTCTGATAACTCTGGTGCAGGGGTCTCACGACCTAAAAGAGGAGGACAACAGCGCAGTTTCAATAAAAGAAGAGGAACACGGGGGTTCTATCAGAACCAAGGCCAATGGTGGCCACCGGGACCATGGGGCTTTCAGCCACCCTTTGCACAACATATGCAGACATTCCCTCCACATCCTCAATTTTCCACGACCCGTCTTTTTTAGGACAGGGCCGGGGCCGCAACTACGGCAGGAGAAGAGGACAACAGAATGTCCAGTGGTAAACAGAACAGACCTTCCCCAACACCAGGAGTCGGAGGGTAGCTCAGGCAGCAGCGAACACGACTGCGACAGGAACCTAATAGTAAATCTTAGCTCTCGGGAACTGTCATTCGATGAACAATCAGTATTAAGAAAAGGTCTGGGGTTTGTACCCACAAACAAGGGGGATCCTTTCGAGACCCGTTGCGAGCTGTAAAGATTTTTTAGGAAAGTTCGCCTTCATTTCTTTTTTAACACACAAGAGAATGTTCCATCCACAGAGACACATGATCCGTCGACCAACACAGGGCTACGCCCTAAGTCCATCTTCACCCCCTTGGGACATCAAGTTCCTCCCAAAGTCACAGCGTTCGAGCAAGCAGTGACTCACGATGTCATGGCGTTGTTTGATAAGGATCGACATGATTTTCAGAACCTGACTACTAGAGAGAGAATTGCATTAGCCCACCTATCCACTGACCAGTCCGTCATCATAAAACCGGTGGACAAGGGTGGTGCCATAGTTGTTTTGGACATGATCTTCTATCGCCAAGAATGCCAAAGACAACTGGACAATACCAACTCTTACCAATGTCTGGCCAGTGATCCTACCCCTCGCCTCCTCACCGAGATCAAGACCCTAGTGGAGGAAGCGAGTTTAAAAGGATGGATCACACCTCAAGAAGCCACATTTTTGGTTACTAACAAACTGGTCATGCCCGGGTTTTATTGTCTACCAAAAATCCACAAACCCACTCGGCCCCCCCCAGGAGCCCGATTATTTCGGGTATTGAATCCTTATTGGAGCCTTTATCCACTTTTGTGGATTTTTTCTTAAGGCCTCTAGTTAAAGAAATGCCAACTTTCTTACAAGATACGGCCGATGTTCTAAGACTCCTACCAGAGGTGCAATTTGACGTCGAGACTGACCTTTTGGTCAGCTTCGACGTAGAGTCTTTGTATGCCTGCATCCCGCAGGAGGAGACTTTGGAAGTCATTAGAACTCTCCTTGCAACACGGAATCTACAAAGCATTACTCCAGTGAATTTTATCATGGATTGTGCCAGACTGGCAATGATGGAAAATTATTTTAAATTCGAAGATCAGATCTATCTTCAAACCTCAGGAACATTAATGGGGAGTATTTTTGCCCCCAGCCTCGCCAACCTCTATGTTCACCTGTTTGAACAGAATCATGTTCTCGTCCATAGCAACCCTTTTTACCATCATGTGGTGCTATGGAAGAGATACATAGATGATATTTTTGTGGTTTGGCGAGGTACACCATCAGAGGTAAAATCTTTCCATGACTGGTTGAATAATCAAAACCAGTATCTCAACTGCACTGTTGAGTTTAGCCGGGTGCATTTGCCATTTTTGGACATCCTTATCTTCCCTAAAGATGGTACACTTGAATGTGAACTGTATAAGAAACCCATGTCAAGAAACTCATTGTTGGCCTTCTATAGTCATCATCCTCTGGCCCTACGAGAGAATCTCCCAGTCGGCCAATTTTTGAGAATCCGCCGCAATTGTTCATCAAAATCTTCCTTTGATAAACATGCCCGTATCCTATCTAAACAACTTCAGGATCAGCAGAACCCACGCCATCTGGTACGTAGAGCGTGGAAAAAGGCCTCGAACAACAACAGGGAGGCTCTTCTGGAGAAAAAACCTGAGAAGGAACCAATTGATAGGCTTACTTTTGTCAGCACCTTCAATGTCCTTTCAAACACAATCCAAAAGACAGTTCGGAAGCATTGGAACATTTTGAACACAGCACAAACCAACATCTCTCCACCTCTGTTTTCTTTTAAGAAAGCGCGTAGTCTTAAAGACAGTCTGGTCCATACAAGACCTAGACTTAAAACAACAGAAACACCTAACACCTTGTGGAACATGCAACCTGTACGTGGACATTTTCCATGCGGTACCTGCAGTGCTTGTCCCCAGACATACAAAACAGATCAAGTTGACATAGGTACAGGATACCCTTGGTCACTCCATAAACACACTAATTGTAACACTGAAGGGGTTATATATATGATCACCTGTCCTTGTTTGCTAAGGTATATTGGTCACACTACGCGTAAGATGAAGGTTCGCATTAGTGAACTTAAAAGCACCGTTCGTTTGCGAGAAACAATCGACTCGTCTTACCAACCACTTTTTGGAAATGAAGCAGGATCTGAAATGGGTAATCTTAGAACATCCCTATATTCCGCCCCATATCAACGACAAGTCTAAATTTCTTTTCATTAAGGGCACAAATGGATATTCAAGCTCCGTAGCGACAGTAGAGGATTGAATGATTCAATCCCCTGGATCTCTATATGATCGTATCTGAGCGCACATCTGGGTATCTTTTTACAGATGGGGAGTATTTAAAAGAACAGCATAAATATGTGTAGCTACAACATACAGAAATATGAACATATCTCAGTAAATTCGACCCCTAATACTTTTTATTCATTTTATCTGAGATGAATACATAGTAAGATTATGCACACGGCTATTATTTCAATGTATTGTGTGCGCTTACCTCTACACCTTGCTAAAAGACCCATTCGGGCTCACCATAACATTGATGGTTCCTGAGTTTACAACCTTTTATTTACTTTTGTCAAGTCCCGTTTGCCAAATCACAGTTGGACAAAGGAATCTTGTGTTTTGCAGCTTTTTTTGAGAGACTAGCTGTCTTAACACATAGCTGAAATATCCATTTCCTTGGGCGCGTGCGCCAGTAAATAGTGTGCGCTTCCTTTCTAAAGGCGCCGTCCAACGAGCGAATCTTACACACAGTGGGCTAGCATATTTTCCATGCGCATGCGCTAAAATACCATGCGCGTCCCGTTGTAGTACGGGGCTTCTTCATTTCGAGCACGCATGCGCGCCAGATCAACGCTAACGCTGCGGCTCGAATTTACTATCGCGCAAGTCCGCTTTACTGATAGTTCGGTTTAACGGCAATCGCCTACATGCACTTTTTCATTCTGTGCCCATACAACCCTGACTTTTGGCGGGTAATTGGTATTTTATCAGCCTAATTATCCAATCACCGCTGATATAAAAGAGAGGAGTCAGGTCCCAGTCGGTACCTCCACTCCCTCTCGGATGACAGAGAGAGGTACCGACGGACAGGTAAGGACTCCTCCTTGGAATCTTTTGGGCAACTTTCTTGAAACCAACTCCCAATCTCTAATCCTTTTACCTCAGAGAACATGGGGTACCCATTATGCTTCTCCCTGATGTTTTGCTATAGTTCAGACTGACTGTGTCCACAGGAGGATTGATAGTAATAGGATGCCAGAGCCAGTAGGCAGGGCATATAACTTTGAGATTTATGCCTTTTTTCTTTTTGCACCTTAGAGCGGGGCCTCGTATTTCCCGAGCGGCGCCGGGCGAGGTGAGGTCATCTCCCACACAGAGCGCGGTGAGTACACACAAGTGGTTCATTTGATAAAATCAGTTGTGTGTAAGAGCTAATACACTCATTTAATAAGCTAAGTACAATAATTCTTATGCTCTGTGTGTTGTCTGTACAGTTCCTTGTGAAAAATTGGATATAAATGTGAATACTGTTATTATTGTTGTTTTTCAATAGGTTTGAGAAACTATGTACATCTCCATTGTGAACACTGGGGCTCCAGGTTCCTGGTAGATATATGCACTTTTAATATTTAAATATATGTGTTACTCTTTATTGCACTCACGTTTATACAGTGGCAGTAGCTTACCAACTAGGTCCTGATGAAAGCCGGATAGTATCTTGTTTGGCTGAAACATGTTGACCTCCTGCACAGCGCCATAGCGTAGTTATAAATTCACTACCAGGCGTGTTTTTATGTTTAACACTTAGACATTTCCATTAAACTTATTTTTGTCTAAGTCGTTAATTTTAATTTTTCACCACAGCACTGCACTACACACCCACTAGACCATCTCTTGAGTAACAGCTTGATTAGAGATTTCAATCCCACATCCATATCCGCACCATCTTTGGATGGGTTGGGCGGCTGGCTGTATGTACTAACAAACATCCCATATGATGTAACTCCGCCAGAAGGGTGGTCTGATGGGAATATCTCAGTCAGCTGTAATACTCTTCACTATTCACACACTCTAGTTTTCTATAGTTTCTAGTACAGCAACACACATTTGACCGATCATTTCCTTTTGTGTTTGGATTTAGTCTTTGATGTTGGGAAATGAAATGGTAGGTCGTTAAATATATTCCCTTGACCCTCCTAAAATTCTGGTTTTTGACATACACTATTTACATATAAGGTTCAGAAAATAAACTTAACGTTCCAATTTACATGAATGCCACGAATATCTGCACATATATTACGGCTTGTGTATTTTATGCATGCAAAGCTTTGCAGTGCACCTGATTAACCCAGTCATACACAATGCTAATGCTTGTTTGGATAGTACATACGTATTTCAGCCATCTAAATTACTAGTTGTGTGGGCAGGTACCTGGTTATTTTGCATCAAAATATAAAGGCAAACTCGATCCCTGAATACCCTATAGAGGAGAAGGTATCAACTGTAAGTCCTAGAGACCATATGAGAGAGGGACTACGGAGAGATGAGAGGCTGTTGAAGTGTGATAGTAAGGCAATCTTTAAAGAGCCCCAATAAAGATGGCCATATGCTGGTGCACTGTAAGGTCATCATTTTCTATGCTTTAAAAACGAATACAATTGAATATATAATGAAAAATGTGTTGTAGAATTCAGCATTTTTGCCATTTTTTCCCACATTTTCTTGGGGGGAGAAACACCAAAGCCATTTTGCAGTGGTTAGGCTTGTGCACTGCGCTCACTTGCTATGCATAGTATGGGGGTTGGTTTGACAAAATTTGCCAGGGCGGCTTTGGTTCCCAGTTGGTGCTCAATGCCTCTGTCACCTTAATGCCAGAGTTGAGAGTCCCTTTAGCAAGTGAAATACAGAGGGTCCATCCACATGGATCATATTATTAGGGACTGAAATAGACTCCATGTTGGGTGAATGTAGATTGCCACATGAAAATGTTATTGTCATTTTAAAAGTCAATTGAGCTAATCCTTCACACGAAAAGGTCATATTACACCACCTCTGAGTGTTAGCTGAGGAGATAAATTTTGCCTTGAGGATTATCCCCAAGTCTCACTCTTTTTTGCACTTAATAGCTAGATTCCTTGCAGGGTTGGCATACAAGGATTATCATACAAGGTTAACCACTTAAGTAAAAGAAGACTTGAAGAGCTGTCACAGTTTCCTGGTTCAGTTCAATAACTCAGTGACATGGCCCTCCCTTCTGGTATCCTCTCAGGAATTTAAGCCTGCTCACGGATTCTGCAGGCAGTATTGGGTTTGGGGTGATATTAGGGAATCAGGCGTGCATGGGTCTTGGCCCCTGTCTTGGCACAAGCTGGGCCTGGCTACAAATATTCTGTTTTTGGAGCTTTTTCCTGTAATGGTGTCAATATACATGGGCCGGCAATTTCAAAACATGACTGTGATTTGTGGTCTGACAATTTATCAGTAGTTAAGGCAATCAACAGACAGAGGGTCATGTGTTAATATATTTCGAGTTTGCTGAAGCAGTTGGTCCTCTTGTGCTGGAAAATGAATATGGCATATGAGGCTAGGCATGGACTAGGGGGTTTAATAATGCAGCTGATGATTTGTCAAACTCCAAACTACAGGATTTTCAGATGTATCACCCAATGCCAAGGAAAAGATGATGAGGTGCCCGGAAGGTCTATGGAGGATTGGTATCCTGTTTGTCAGATTTAGTGGCAGCCTCTCTTAAAAAGCACACACTTTGCATATGAAGGAGCCCTTCATAGCTACAAGACTTTCAGCAGGCACAGCAGGGCAATGGCCTTTCCGCACTGCAGTTCCTGTGTCTGTTTTTAAGTGAATTTCAAGCGCTGGGATGGACAGTATCAGATGCCAAGGGTCACGTCACAGCCATTCGTGTTTTGCAAGTTGTCCAAGGCTCGCAATATGGCAAGTCATTCTTTGGATGAACAGGCATTCATAGTTTGGGCAAGATGGTTGCTAAAGAAAAAAAGATGCAAGAAGATCCCTTGATGTAACAAAACCTACTATAATGTTATCACATATATTACTTGCAGCACACCATACGAGTTAATGCTGTGTAATGCTGCTTTCCTATTTGTCTTTTGTAGCGCTTTCAGGGTGAGCTAGAAGTTGGAAGAATCTAAACAGGATCAATTTCCTGTATCATAAAAAAAATGTCTGTTTATCTGACATGGTGAAAAACTAACCATCTAGGGAAAGAAGCCACTATTGAACTGTTTGCTGCCTCCACACCTCTGATCTGTCCTTACTCACACATGCATACTTTGCCTTACGCCTTGAAAGGGGTTGCCTGCTTTGTTCATTCTTCAAAATGGTGAGTGTCTAGTGCCCAGACAACTACTCATCCCATTTTTTCAGGATTGGTGCCGCCACCTTGGTAACTGAAGCAAGGCTCACCCAGGAAAAGGTAGAGAACATAGGATAGTGATCTAACCCCTGTTTTAAGCACTATGCCCACCAAAAGCCATTGTAAATAAAGAATTATTCCTTGTGTCTCATTTTATATTCTCCTCATTCTATCTTAGTAGTGATATCCATCAAGGGAATGTGAGTCATCCTTTATTCAGCGAGCAGCATATAGGTTGCAACCGCTCAGTATGCCTAAAATGGCGACATTGAGGAAAATCTTCTTCAGATGGTGTGATGACTTAGTAAAATGGGGTTCAAGAGAATTCAGGGACTGTTTGAAGAGTTGTATTGGCTAGAGTGGTCATTCGATTGGGCTTTCATAGAATGGGCACACATAATCCCAAGGCTGGTATGGGGCTCAGGCATTTTGTTCAGGGATAATCAATGTCTCTGCGAGGAATCTTAAGTCTGAAATGGCCAAGCTATGCACAGGAGAGGGTTGCTTTAGGCACCTCTCTCAAAGCTGCCGAGAGGTGAAAAAAGACTCCATAAGAACTAGGTCCATTTATCATACATTGTCACACACTTATTCACTGATGCCATTTGGGTTTTTCCAACATACCGGTCAGTTTGAGGGAGGGAAAAACCTGATAGCCCTAGCCAACATTGTGGTGGGATAGAAGGACAAACCACCAGCTAATCTGAACCTGAAGCCACCTTTGAAGGATTACCTTTAGGACAGCACTGAGATGATCAGACATGCTTAATTCTGCAAGGACATTTTTACACCGGGTTGGGAGTGTAGACCCACGATTTTACTCAGCAGTTTAGGGAGTGGGGTTGAAGCTCCGGAACACAGTGCATGGGGTACCCACCTTGTTACACAGTGTTGGATAGAGCAGGTTCACAAGCGGTGTTCAGTGGGCAGAAGTCAGGGACCGCCACCTAGTAATGCATGTGGTTTCACCCCTGTGGTCTGGGTAGAATGGGATTGAAACTGGGCCTGAGACCTATGTAACATACCCTTCAACCAAAAATTGTAAATAGGTGTTAATTATTAGATGTGCTTAGGAAGATAGAATTGGTAACTAGAATTGTGTCAATTGTCTTATTATATTATAAGATTGGAATGCCATGATAATTGCTTAGCATTTTCTAATTGATGTGAATTTCTTGATGAGAAAGTGTTTTGTTTTCATGCTATGTTTTGTGAGATAATACACATTACCAGTGTGCATCCAAAATTAAGAGAGTTTCAGCTATGTCATTGATTCATTTGAGTTGAAGGGAAGCATGATCCATAACTGGGAGCCTCTTGGGCGTTTGCATTGTACAATCAGAATACGTACTTACAATTTGATGATTACATTGTATTTGTCTGAAACATATAAGTACTGGCTTTGCTGAATACGTGTTGCCATTCCATGATACAACCAAGAAGGGATTTGGCCAATCCCTGTGACAAAACTCTTTCTTTGGTTGGAAACCCATTCCACCCCATTATGGTTTCCATTTCCGTTGGTAATGTTGATTACATTTCATGTGTTAATTTGGAGTTAGTATAATAAACAATACCTTGCCTTAAAGTGCATTGGAAGCCACAGGTGTAAATGCTATACAACTCATTTAAAGTCCACATCCTTCAAACAAGAGCTTCTCTTCATTATTATAGGTGAAAACTAAAAATAATTCAACCTACATAACACAGAATGTATTTCAACCTAGGTTTCGCACAATATGTCTACATGTTCCTTACACTTTTACTTTGTTTTCATCAATTTTCTTAATTTTCCTTCAATATTGGATTTGATGGCTCAGTGGATTAATTCATGGATGCAACACATCTAGGTTTGACCTCATGGTGACAGATTAAAACACCTGTTAGATACACTCATCCATTCATCCTGCTAGGTCAAAAACAAGAGTGTTTAGACAAAATATTGTTTTAAAAATATCAGGAGACAACATATTGGGCAATTAAATATCATGACTCACAAGTATTGTGATGGACACACAGCTTTGACAAGAATAACTTTTTTGATGGTAAGTAATATCATTGCAAATATTATCAATGTTCCTAATATGGTTTCACTAATACAGTGGTTACAAATATTGTTGTTTAATTATTTTAATGTGTTTTAGTTAATATAATAATTGTATGTGTTACTATTGCTTATATCAATGTTTTATTTGCTTTTATATAGCTTATCTTTTTAAGTGATTTTGAATTTTTTATTACTTTGTAATAGTAATGTATAGTGTCATAGTGGGTTGTTGGGTTTGTAGGGGCTAGGGTGGGAAGTTTATTATGTAAGTGAAAAAAATGATATGATTGATATTCATTATGTAATGTATCTAATACTGATTATTTTCTTTTATATGTTATTTGTGGGCTGTTAGGTTTGTCGAGGCATTATTTAAGCAATAATTAATTAACAAGCAATAAATAACTGTTAATTAATATTTACTTTATTATTATGAAATGTATGCAATATCTTCTCCTTTTACTGATATTTGAGTTGTGGGCTGCTAGGTTTGTGGGGGTATACGTTGGTAAGTTAATTAAGTAATGATTATTAACAATTTATTATTGTTAATTTGTTACTTAATTGATCTTTAATTATGTAAAATATGTAATACTGATTTATGTTCTTATATTTTAGTTAACGGATGCTAGGTGTGTGGGGAGTCAATCAAGTCAGAAATAATTAACTATTAGTTATTATTTTTAAATTACTTATTGAATTGAATTTTAAATATGTAAATTGCGGAATGCGTATTTAATTTAATTTTATTTTAGTTGTGGGATGTTAGGTTTGTAGGGTCTAGGGCACAACGTTAATTAAGCAATAAGTAGCAACAAATGACTATTTGTTAATCAATAATTTAATTTATTTTGAATATTATTTTAAATATCTAAATATCTAAGTTATTGAATAGATGTGTTGGGGTTATACTTTATATGCGGTTGCCAGGTTTGTAGTGGTGCAGGATAGGTACGTAATTAAATAATAATTTAATAACGGTTATTTATTAATTGCTAATTATTTTTTGTTATTGAATAGTAATTATGTAAATTGATTGTTTTTTTGTTTTTTTAAACACACATATATATTTTGGATGTTTTTTTATTAAGAGTTTAATATTTTGTCTACATTGGTGTGGTTACTCATATATGCAATGTGTATGAAGTTAAGAATTTTCCCTAACCTTGCTTCGATTGCATTAGGAATTTTAAAATGAACCTCTTCGAAGTTATCACTTTCGCTACTGTTGCGCTGACTGGAGATGGAATAGTAGATTTTGCCCCTCCAAATTCCAACGCTTTCCCTAGTGCTGCACAGACTGGGGTGGGAACAGTCAATTCTATTCCTCCAAAGTTTAACACTTCCCCTACTGTTGCACTGTGTGGAGTGGGAATAGTAAAAATCACCCCTCCGAAATCTGGGGTGCAAATAGTAAATTTTACCCCTCCAAATGCCAACATGTTCTCTACTGTTGCGCAGATTGGAATAGGAATAGTACATTTTACCCATCTGAAATCTGACACTTTCCCTACTGTCGCTTTGTTTGGAGTGGGAATAGTAACTTTCACCCCTCTTGAATCCAAAAAATACCTTACTGTTCTGTAGACTGGAGTGGGAGTAGTACATTTCACCCCTCTGATGTCCAACACTTTTCCTACTGTTGCTTAGACTAGAGTGAGAATTGTAAATTTCACCCCTCCAAATTCCAATGCTTTCCCTGCTGGTACACTGACTGGAGTAAGAATAGTAAATCTAATTCCTCCAAAGTTTAATACTTTCCGTATCATTGAACTGACTAAAGTAGGAATAGTAAATCTAACCCCGCCTAGAGTAGGAATAGTGTAGTCAATATTCTTAGACTCCAATAGTTTTCATAAGATTGATTAAAAAGATTTTATAACATTATATGTTTTATTTTTAAATGTATTTAAATATGTATAGTATTTTTTGTGTGTGTATATATATGTATATATATTACATTATATACATTATATATATATATATATATATATATATATACATACATATATATATATATATATATATATATATATATATATATATATATATATATATATATATATATATATATATATATATATATATATATATATATATATATATATATATATATATATATATATATATATATATATATATATATATATATATATATATATATATATATATATATTACCTACTGGCGGTCGCCAGTAGGTATATATAGTTAGGATTTTTTCCCTATGGGATTTCTGAAAATTCTATGTCTAATAACTTTGGCGTTTGTGGACGGAATCGGCTGAAATTTTCAGGAAAATGGCACATTTTGTTTCTGAGCAGCTCCTGGAAATGTGGGGGGGTTTCGTCAAGGGGGGGCTGAGAAAAAAGGGGGGTCCCAAAACGCGTTTTTAACATTGAGTTTTCCATAGGGCGGTTGGACTCACTTTTAGCTCGAACGGCTGAATGGATTTGCACGAAACTTGGCAAAATTGTAGGGACTGTTAGCCCGATGTGCCTTTGCTAGGTCTCAATATATGTGCTTCAGTGGATTTTGAGAAATTAACGTTTAAATCAAGATATATATCTGTAACAGCGCTCCGGGCAGCGATCCGGTTCGCGTACTTTTCGCTTATCGGAACTTTGCGAAGCGAAGCTGATTGGCTCTCCGGTGTCTGTCAACATTCTAAACAGTCCGGTGCGGCCGCCATCTTGTCTCTCGGTAGGATCGAGAGACAAGAGGAGGCCAAAACAAAGGAGGAAATGAAGGAAAGGGGGCAAGGTAGACCCCTTCTGACCCCCTAGGATTGATGAGGGGATATTGTAGAGCCACGCTGGGCCCAAAAAAAAAAAATCTGTTTTTTTCGCCGTAGAGACGCGTCTTGGTACGCGAACCGGGCAGCTAACCGGGAAGCTAACCGGCAGTGTAACGGGAGTCTGACGAGTAGCTGATTGGCTGTCAACATTGTAAACAGTTCGGAGCGGCCGCCATCTTGTCTCTTGGTAGGATCGAGAGACAAGAGGAGGCCAAAACAAAGGGGGAAATGAAGGAAAGGGGCAAGGTAGACCCCTTCTGACCCCCTAGGATTGATGAGGGGATATTATAGAGCCACGCTGGGCCCAAAAAAAAAAAATCCGATTTTTTCGCCGTAGAGACGCGTCTTGGTACGCGAACCGGGCAGCTAACCGGCAGTGTAACGGGAGTCTGAGGAGAAGCTGATTGGCTGTTATCATTGTAAACAGTCTGGAGCGGCCGCCATCTTGTCTCTCTGTGGGATCGAGAGACAAGAGGTGGAAAAAAGGTGTAAATGAATGAAAGGGGTAAGGCAGACCCCTCCTGAACCCCTAGGATTGATGAGGGGGCTATTAAAGTTCCCTGGGGGGTGAAAAAAAATATGTGATTTTTCGCGGTAAAGGTGCTTCCTGGTACGTTAACCGGGCAGCTAACCGGCAGCGTAACGGGAGTCCGACATATTGTGTTTTTTGAACGTTTGTGATATGTGCACGTGTGGATTTTGTCTAATTAAGGTTAAAAAAATATATATATAACTCTAAGAGTGTTTTGGCGCGCTTACGTTTTGGGTTTGGTTTGCGCTGCAGAGACGATACGTCACGGTTATGCGATGCATCATGAGGCGTCTCACGGGCTACGTGATACGTCACTTAATAAAGAATATATTTTACAGCTATAGATATTAGCTTTTAAAAAACCAATGAAATTCACAGAAAAAACCATAGGTTATAGACCATATATAGTTAGGAATTTGCATTTACAAAACCTTGAAAATTCACTGAAAAAACCATAGGTTATAGACCATATATAGTTAGGGATTAGCATTTAAAAAACCTTATTTTATTTGCACAAAACCATTGAAATTCCATATATAGTTAGTTGCACTAACTATATATCGCGGACCCGCAATCCACTGCTAATGATGTCACATATTACATCATTCATGACATGGTCAGTGACATCACTGATGACATCACTGATGACATCTCAAATGACATCACTGATGACATCACTGATGACAACACCCAGTGACTGTATGTTTCTGTAAAGTTAAAATATGTCTTACATATTGAAGAATGAGTGGATGTATAAGTGTCTGGATGAAGGATTTAGTAGGTGCATGACTGACTGTATGAGAGAATGATTAAATGTGTCTCACTGAGTGCATGGGTTAGTGATTAAAGTGTCTTAATTTGGCAATCATTATTTATGTTCTTCTGTAAACTGCTGCATGTTTAAATCAGTAGCTATATCAGTAACTATATGGGTTATTGAATGGTTGCCCAAGTATTTGTATGGGAGACTGAGTATGTGTGTGGGTGGCTGGGAGGTGTATAACTCTGTGCACACCTCCATTTCCTCAACTATACAGTTATACACACCTTACTTATTCAAACATATACTAACACATATTTACTCTCTTATACAATCCTTGATACAAGTTCACAATGATTCATACAGCCACTCTCACATTCACTGGGTCTTATGTTCAGTTATTTATATATGTCAACTCTCACATGGAGTGTGTTTTACATATGTACTTACTTTGACATGTAGAACTGAGATATCCATTCACTAACCAATATACTCATGCACACAGTCAACTGTCCATACAGCTGTTTCTACATGCACTTTTGAAGCCATACACCTAGGGAATCAACTGCTCACACATCTATGCACAGAGTTATACACCTCCCAGCCACCCACACACATACTCAGTCTCCCATACAAATACTTGGGCAACCATTCAATAACCCATATAGTTACTGATATAGCTACTGATTTAAACATGCAGCAGTTTACAGAAGAACATAAATAATGATTGCCAAATTAAGACACTTTAATCACTAACCCATGCACTCAGTGAGACACATTTAATCATTCTCTCATACAGTCAGTCATGCACCTACTAAATCCTTCATCCAGACACTTATACATCCACTCATTCTTCAATATGTAAGACATATTTTAACTTTACAGAAACATACAGTCACTGGGTGTTGTCATCAGTGATGTCATCAGTGATGTCATTTGAGATGTCATCAGTGATGTCATCAGTGATGTCACTGACCATGTCATGAATGATGTAATATGTGACATCATTAGCAGTGGATTGCGGGTCCGCGATATATAGTTAGTGCAACTAACTATATATGGAATTTCAATGGTTTTGTGCAAATAAAATAAGGTTTTTTAAATGCTAATCCCTAACTATATATGGTCTATAACCTATGGTTTTTTCAGTGAATTTTCAAGGTTTTGTAAATTCAAATTCCTAACTATATATGGTCTATAACCTATGGTTTTTTCTGTGAATATATATATATATATATATATATATATATATATATATATATATATATATATATATATATATATATATATATATATGAATGCCAAGGGTTGCCCAGAGATGAAGCCGCACTCCGTGGTAAGGTGAGGTAACAACCTTTATTTTCAAAACGTAGCCTGTCAAATAAAATCCTTCCCACGCCGATCGTGAGGGGAAACAGTCTCCCCCACGCAGACACAGTTCATTGAAAAGGCGGTGCGTCGCTTCCACGGCCTGGAACCACCGTGAGAAATGAATGCCAAAGGTTGCCCAGAGATGAAGCCGCACTCCGTGGTAAGGTGAGGTAACAACCTTTATTTTCAAACACAGGATACTTCCCAATCGTTATTTCGTCCCTCGGTCTGACGCGTTTCAGGGATTCCTTCCCTTTCTTCAGAGACCACACACGAGCAGCTTACATTGAGTGCGCCTGCACTGTCCTCCGTACACCCATGCAATTTTACAAGTTGGCCTCAGGTGTGCCTTTTAATCAATTACCTTGCGCAGAGTGTTCTGGGACCTGCAGTTCATTCTTGCACCTTGTATCCCTCCGGTGGGTTAGTTGCTCGTGTTCATTAAAGGGACCAATGCAGCAGCCCTCCATTGAGCCTCTGATTGAAAACGTAGCCTGTCAAATAAAATCCTTCCCACGCCGATCGTAAGGGGAAACAGTCTCCCCCACGCAGACACAGTTCATTGAAAAGGCGGTGCGTCGCTTCCACGGCCTGGAACCGCCGTGAGAAATGAATGCCAAAGGTTGCCCAGAGATGAAGCCGCACTCCGTGGTAAGGTGAGGTAACAACCTTTATTTTCAAACACAGGATACTTCCCAATCGTTATTTCGTCCCTCGGTCTGACGCGTTTCAGGGATTCCTTCTATATATATATATATATATATATATATATTATGTATATATATATATATGTCTCTGCAAATCCTGACCGCCAGTAAATCGGCGGACTTCGCCAGGCAAGGACCTCTGCACCCAATCGAAAATCTCAATGAAGAGTCAAAGCCAGACTTGCGAACAGTTCCATCTGTTTATTCATCAAGGTGAAAATGCCGGACCAGTGTCCTCCATAACGCGTTTCACTCCTCAAAGGGAGCTTGCTCACATAACGCGCCCCTACAGTCATTGTGAATTTAAAGGGCTTAATTGATTTAAAAAGCCCAACGAGTTTAAAAAAATACACTGAAAGGCTGGAAATGTGCACACAAATGACAAAACGACTGTATATGGTTACAGAAGCAATGACCCTTTCATAGGGAAAAACAAAAGACAGACTACGGCTTGCGCCTAGATGACTATTATAGTGGTCATGGTTAATTAATAATGGCAAGTGCCTATATTCCGTGTAAAGATAATTATTTTTACCATAATGAAAAAAATCATTCAATTAAGAAATAAATCAAAATTTAAAATCAACAGAATAAAGGGCAAGTGCCCAAATGCACAAACTGTAATACTGTAATCCGAAATGACGATTAAAATATCTGTAAATAGCAAGTGCTTAAATTCAAATGACTAAAACCGTCAATAAACATTTTTGATTACATACTTCCCATGGAACAGTCCTAAATGTCCTAAAAAAGTGCAGGGCCAAAATTTACATAATGAAGAAAAAAGCATACTTGATATATTACGACAGTAGCATAAAGGTGCAATGTCTGACAACATCATTTCATCTCATTAAAAAATGCAAATTCACATAAATACAACTGCATAGAATCAAAGTTCATGTAGAAAACTAACATATAGCATATTGAAGAAGTCTGATGATGGGATACAAACTGACTATAAGAAATTATGTAAATCTTCATTAAGATTTAGCCCATTTGGGACCCTGGTTTATAATCCCAAAATAAAATGGGTTTCTTTTTGCCGCAACAGTTTATCATGATTCCCCCCCGTCCGGGGCTAGGGACTGAACCCAGGACCGTATATTCAAAATCTTTCAATTTGTTGTTGTGGATTGATATGAAATGCCTGGCCACTGGGTAGCTACTGTCAGAATTTACAATTGCTCTGATATGTTTTAAAATGCGCTGGCTAACTGGGTTCTTTGTACTGCCAATATAGGATAGATTGCACGTGCATTTCAGCTTGTATATTACATATTCAGATTTACAAGTAAGATATTCCTGAATGGGAATCTTCTTGTCGCTAAAAGAAAGCTTGTAATACGTACTATTTTTGGCAAATGTACAGGCACGACACGACGTGCATTTAAAGAAACCCGTTTTTGCTAATCATGTTTTTTTGGCAGGGACCTCTGGCATTGACCTATCCAGGGCATCCCTCATAGAGGGTTCCCTTCGAAAAGTGATGGCTGGTTGACTGGGCATAAGTGGACCTAGAATATTATCAGTAAGGACAATGGGCCACTCTGAAAATACAATACGACGGATGGTACTTGCTTGGGCACAAAAAGTAGTGACCAAACAAACAGATTTAGTGGGAGAGGGGTCCTCAGGTGTCTCAAATCGAGGTTTGAGAAGATCATCTCTGTTTCTAATCTTAGCCCTAGATAGGGCTTCATCCAGGACCTTACTTTTATACCCCCTCTGTAAGAATCTCTGTACAGATTCCTTAACCCCTTCCATGCTCATGACAAGGTCAACTCGTCATGGGTGTTACCTGCGCTGTGCTTCTGACGAGTTGACCTTGTCATGAAACTATGGTATTTATAAATCATCAGCACAGGAGGGAAAACCCCCTAGCAGCCAAGGTGTTAAGAAGTAAATCAGAAGTGGTCTCATCGCTGCATATCCTGCGAATCCGAATAAATTCACCATAGGGTATGTTTTTAATGGTATGGTTTGATGGGCACTATGGGCATGCAAGATCGCATTGCCCGCTGTGGACTTTCTAAACATCTTAGTGTGGAGAGTGCCTGCTTCAATATAGAGTTGTACATCCAGGAACTCAGCCGAGTCACCAGAAATGTATATATATATATATATATATGAAGTCGTAGGTTTTGGCAAAAACCAAGCCACTTTTCCAGCGGGCAACACAGCAGGATGCCAATCCCAATATTCAAACGCAAACACCAGTTGACGAGAACAAACTCACTGGAGCTATGGCCACAATTATAAACGGTATTTATTTAAGGCAAACGGGCAAACCCGACGCGTTTCGCAGTTAACCTCACTGCTTTCTCACGGGTGATTCCTTAAAGTGCATTTCACATATTTAAAGGTACAGGGTTCCATTCATGCTAGTTCATAAACATAGTAGACATACTTTCGTTTTCTTTCCATGTGGCGTTACCACTATGCATTATTTACACGGAACAAATGTAATACAGCACATTAGATTTATCAAAACATAATTTGTAAATCAAAAGACATGGAATTTCTACTAGCAATTTTACCCCAGTGGGTTAATGTTTGCTCTTAGTCTCTATCACCATAACGTATTTAATTTTTAAAGACACAGTCCATGACATCAGCTTGGTTGTATATTCCACAATCATGACCAAGTGGGCTGGTAAATCTAATCTTTCTCTGATTTCGCTCATGTGAGCATTTTCTCAAGTTCATTGTAATCATCTTAGAATGTTCTTTCACCTAGATGGAATAAAATAAAATCTATTTAAAAAAATTTGAACCCTGAAATGTGCAAAGAATAAACAAAACTTTAAAAACATTAAGAAGATATGTAATGCGAAAGGGAGAAGAATACGGATAATCTTTTTTATCTTAGATGTATTGAGATCTCATCATCAAAATTTAGACCAAAAGGGATCACTGTGTCATACTTTATAATCATCCTCGACTCAAGCTTTCTTAATTCCAGTGTGCGGTTCCCCCCTCTCTCTCTCAAGGGTATTGCATCCAGCACACAGAATTTAAGGAGATTCTGATTCTGATTATGTTTTTCAAAAAAATGACGGGCAACCGGGAACTGCCTATCGTGTTTGGCAATTGCTCGTAGATGTTCCAAAACTCGCAACTTTACTTTTTTGGTGGTACTGCCTATATAAAATAGACCGTACGGGCATTTCAAGGCGTAAACTGCAAATTCCGTCTCACAGGAAAAGTGTTTCACAATTTTAAATGCAGGTTTGTCTTTACACAATTTCACAGTTTTACAATTTTGACTAAAGTGACAGGCCTTACATTTAGAACAAGTGAAGAAACCTTGTACTGGATTCACTTTTTTACTTTCCTTAATTTCACTTGTCATAAGTCTGTCCTTTAGAGATTTACTACGTCTAAAAGTTATAGACGGATGGATTCCCAGATTGTCCCTTAGATCACCATCAATTCTCAGAACACTCCAGAACTTTTGCAAACTCCTACGTACCTCCCAAGCTTGGCTATGGTATGTAGTAATGAACCTCGTTTCTTCCTCTTCAGTCTGTTCATTTACACTCTCATTGAACAGCTCATCTCTTTTGATTAGAGCAACCTTATCAACTGCTGATTGGATAGTTGAGAAGCTGTAACCTCGGTCTTTAAACCTAGTTATCATAACTTTCTACTCTTCCTCATAATCATCTTGTGAGCTGCAGTTTCGTTTTGCTCGCAAAAGTTCCCCGTAGGGGATACTGTTGATCAAATTTTTCGGGTGACAGCTCTGGGCTAACAGGAAGCTATTGCCTGCTGTTTTCTTTCTATGGAGTTTGCTGCAAATTTTGCTATTCACAATCTTTAGTTCTAGATCTAGAAATTCAATTTTCTCATTACTGATCTCACTTGTGAATTGTAAATTACAGTCATTCAGATTTAAAATTCTGACAAATTCTTCTGCCTGTATTTGTTCACCATCCCAGATACAGAATATGTCATTGATGTATCTTACCCAGAGGACGACATGTTTCTGATATAGATTGATCCTCCGGGCCACCTGCTCCTCCCACCAGCCGAGGTAAAGACCTGCAAAGCTGGGGGCGAAGCAGGTTCCCATAGCCGTCCCCTGGGTCTGTTTGTACAAAACTTTATTGAAAAGGAAAAAGTTATTTTTCAAACACATCGCAATCATTTCAAGTATCATATCCGTATGTAACAAGAATGATAGTGACCTTTCTCTCAAAAAATGCCTGCATGCATCAACACTAGGCATGAGCGAATTTTGCGGATCTCGCGTTCGCGAATTTTGCGGATTTGCGGATTCGCAATCCGCAAAATCCGCGAATTCCCGCGAATTTGCGGATTTTTTTTTTTTGTGTTCGCCCGTGTTTCTGCCAGTTCGCGAGGGTTTTGTACACTTTCGCAAATTGCGAACTTACCTGTCGGGTCGCAAGTTTCGCGAACTTGTTGTTTCTACGTGTCCAGCCTGTTTGGGACACTCTTCTTCATCACTGCCACTCTCTGTCACCACTGCCACTCTCTGACTACTCATGCCACCCTCTGGCCCACCCATGCCACCCTCTGTTTCATCACCACACCCTCTGGTTGTCCAGTGTACATTATTTTCGGCAAAGCAAAGCACACCTTCCCTGCCTCAAGTGACCTGAATTAATTTGGGGCTGATTAATGTGTCACAGAATATTTTTTTAGCTGGCACCTGCTTCCTTAGTGCGCCCTGGTTAGTGATCTTTTGCACTTGCTAAGTGCTTTCATTGTTGCAAAATTAGTTACAACACCTGCCCTGCCCCAACTGACAATAATGAATTAGGGGCTGATTAATGGATTTTAACTTCCAGCCTGGCTCCTGCTTGTCTCCCTTAGCTGTAATTCAGGACCTTTGTGGCATATGTGTAACTATTCTGAGGTTCAGAGCAGGGTCACATAATAGTTTCAACTGGCAACTGAACTCTGGAGGGGCCCCTCAGGAAGCACTACAGGAAATGGCTACTAATGATGAGGCTGAACTTTTGAACCTGGTAAGTAGTTACTTTCAGTTTTGCTAGGATCGTATTTCTGCAATTTTGCACTTATTCGCGGGGCGCGAACTCACGCGAACAGTGCGAGCAGTGCGAGCAAAATCCGCTGCTCGCGGATTTGCGGATTTTGCGGGAGATTCGCAAATCTCGCGGATTGCGGATTTCCCGAAAATCCGCAAAATCCGCGAGCGGAACGGATTTTCCGCCCACCCCTAATCAACACCAGCCGCCTGAGGGATGCTGGTGTAGAGACTACTCAAATCCATACTTATTAGTAGATAATTATCTTTCCATTCGATTCCTTTGATCTTTTTTAGGATTTCTCTAGTGTCTTTTATATAAGCAGGTAAACCTTGAACAAATTGTTGGAGGAAGTGGTCCACGTACTTTGACACATTCTCTAATACACTGCCCCTTGAAGACACTATAGGTCTCCCTGGTGGTATAGTGGCATTTTTGTGGATTTTGGGTAGGAGGTATAGAATTGGGATCTTAGGATCTGTACATTTTAAAAACAGATATTCACTTTGTTCTAAAATACCCTCATCCCTCCACCCAAGCAGTCTTTTAGATATGACATCAATTGTTCCATCATAGTCTTTTCTTGTCGCCACACAGTATTTAGTCTCATCTGATAATTGTTTCAAACCTTCATCAAGATACATTTGTAACGGCCACACCACTACGTTTCCCCCTTTGTCTGCCTTTTTAATCACTATGTCTCTGCGTTCTTCCAATGACCTAATGGCTTCTCTTTGGGGCTTAGACATATTTTGTTTGCTTTTAGATCCTTTCTTGTCAATATTTCTAAGTTCCTGAATCATTCCCTTCTCAAAGCAATTAATTGCATCATTGTTTATCTGTGGGATAAAGGTGGATTTGGGCTTAAAATGACTCTTGCCACTTATTCCAATGTCAATGTCTGTATTCACTAAATTCAAAAAAGGATCATCAATAATTTCTTCTGCATTGCCAAGTTCATGTACTACATGTAGTGTTTCTAAGTCCAAAACATTAAGGTTAGTGGGAGTCTCAGAGGCATTCTGTGATTTCCTATGGCAAGCAAACCACTTTTTCAGTTTCAGCTTTCTAGTGAAATTAAAAAGGTCAATTCTAGTATCAGTGTAGTTAAATTTTGAAGATGGGCAAAACGATAGTCCTTTGGCTAACACATCTAGTTCAACATTAGAAAGTAAATAATTTGAGAGATTTACCACAGTTTCGCTAATCATTTCTTTGCTGCTTCTCTTCCCCTGGTCACCATTCCCACTGGGGTTCCTCCTGTGTTGTTTGTAGCGTAATTCATCCCTCTTCTTCCTTTGCCTCCTCGACCACGACCTCGTATTGGGCTTTCGCTGTTGACTTGGGTATTTTGCGCTCTTCCCTTTGTCATTAGCATAATTTCCTTTAAAAAACATTCTTTTACCCCATCCGCCACACTGGGCATATCGGTCGCATTTTCCTCAGCTGTTGTACTACTAGTTCCTTAAAGCACCGGCAATTCTTCCGTTCTTATAGGTAGTGTTTTCAATTGATCAGTTATATTTTTTCTCAGATGGTCAAACTTTTTACTAAATGTCAGGATCTGACCGTTTTTGTAATCAGCCTCATCTCTTTCAAATTTAATTAATTTTTTCAGTTTGATTTCCTCTTCAATCTTCAATAGTTTTTTATTCATTTTGTCCATTTCCACCTCAAATTCCTCTGCGGTATACAAGCCCTTTAATTTGTCCACCAATCCCTCGATTTCTTCATTTAATTTGATGCACTCTTTATCTGCATATTTGATAAGCATTTTGAGCATGTTTCTTGAACATACCTCGTTGTTCTCCATCCATTCTTCTATCAACTCAGGATCTGGATTCTGAAAAGTAGGGATTGTATAAATCCGCAAGCCTCGTGGTACTCGTCTGACATCCACATATTGTTGAAGGGCCATTGCTTCCCAGCCCTTAGACTGTTCTCTTTTTAAAGTTTTCCACAGCGCATCCCATATTTTACGCTTATCATCAATTCCACCAGTCGCACGTCCTGCTGTTGCCATGGTGGTGTCCGTATTCATAGTTTTTGTAAACAGCTTAGTCGCTGCCTCCTTTTGTTTGCTACTCCTCTCCGTTGCCATTATATTAGCGCTCAATCTCTTATACGCGTAAACAATTCTTTAACCGTTTTGTTTACGGCGTGTAGGTTTCTCGACTACCTCGCCGATACTCCGGTTTCCCCTCCTTTATTTCCGTGTGTGTACAAACTGACGAGCAAATGGTGCTCCGCACACGCGATTACGGCAAACCCTCCGGTTTCCCTTCTCTCACTCGCAGAGTTCCAGCGTCCACGGCGTGTCCCATCAGTTGGATTTTGATCACAACACTCGAAGAGGGTGGGCTCGGATTCAATATTCAAATTACGTCATAGGTTTTGGCAAAAACCAAGCCACTTTTCCGGCGGGCAACATGCCAGGATGCCAATCCCAATATTCAAACGCAAACACCAGTTGACGAGAACAAGCTCACTGGAGCCGTGGCCACAATTATAAACGGTATTTATTTAAGGCAAACCCGACGCGTTTCGCAGTTAACCTCACTGCTTTCTCACGGGTGATTCCTTAAAGTGCATTTCACATATTTAAAGGTACAGGGTTCCATTCATGCTAGTTCATAAACATAGTAGACATACTTTCGTTTTTTTTCCATGTGGTGTTTCCACTATGCATTATTTACACGGAACAAATGTATTACATCACATTAGATTTATCAAAACATAATTTGTAAGTCAAAAGACATGGAATTTCTACTAGCAATTTTACCCCAGTGGGTTAATGTTTGCTCTTAGTCTCTATCACCATAACGTATTTAATTTTTAAAGACACAGTCCATGACATCAGCTTGGTTATATATTCCACAATCATGCCCAAGTGGGCTGGTAAATCAATATGTCGTCCTCTGGGTAAGATACATTGATGACATATTCTGTATCTGGGATGGTGAACAAATACAGGCAGAAGAATTTGTCAGAATTTTAAATCTGAATGACTGTAATTTACAATTCACAAGTGAGATCAGTAATGAGAAAATTGAATTTCTAGATCTAGAACTAAAGATTGTGAATAGCAAAATTTGCAGCAAACTCCATAGAAAGAAAACAGCAGGCAATAGCTTGCTATTAGCCCAGAGCTGTCACCCAAAAAATTTGATCAACAGTATCCCCTACGGGGAACTTTTGCGAGCAAAACGAAACTGCAGCTCACAAGATGATTATGAGGAAGAGGAGAAAGTTATGATAACTAGGTTTAAAGACCGAGGTTACAGCTTCTCAACTATCCAATCAGCAGTTGATAAGGTTGCTCTAATCAAAAGAGATGAGCTGTTCAATGAGATTGTAAATGAACAGACTGAAGAGGAAGAAACGAGGTTCATTACTACATACCATAGCCAAACTTGGGAGGTACGTAGGAGTTTGCAAAAGTTCTGGAGTGTTCTGAGAACTGATGGTGATCTAAGGGACAATCTGGGAATCCATCCGTCTATAACTTTTAGACGTAGTAAATCTCTAAAGGACAGACTTATGACAAGTGAAATTAAGGAAAGTAAAAAAGTGAATCCAGTACAAGGTTTCTTCACTAGTTCTAAATGTAAGGCCTGTTGCTTTAGTCAAAATTGTAAAACTGTGAAATTGTGTAAAGACAAACCTGCATTTAAAATTTTGAAACACTTTTCCTGTGAGACGGAGTTTGCAGTTTACGCCTTGACATGCCGTGCGGTCTATTTTATATAGGCAGTACCACCAAAAAAGTAAAGTTGCAAGTTTTGGAACATCTACCAGCAATTGCCAAACACGATAGGCAGTACCCGGTTGCCCGACATTTTTTTGAAAAACATAATCAGAATCAGAATCTCCTTAAATTCTGTGTGCTGGATGCAATACCCTTGAGAGAGAGAGGGGGGAACCGCACACTGGAATTAAGAAAGCTTGAGTCGAGGATGATTATAAAGTATGACACAGGGATCCCTTTTGGTCTAAATTTTGATGATGAGATCTCAATACATCTAAGATAAAAAAGATTATCCGTATTCTTCTCCCTTTCGCATTACATATCTTCTTAGTGTTTTTAAAGTTTTGTTTATTCTTTGCACATTTCAGGGTTCAATTTTTTTAAAATAGATTTTATTTTATTCCATCTAGGTGAAAGAACATTCTAAGATGATTACAATGAACTTGAGAAAATGCTCACATGAGCGAAAGAGAGAAAGATTGAGAATGAGAAAGATTAGATTTATCAGCCCACTTGGGCATGATTGTGGAATATACAAACAAGCTGATGTCATGGACTGTGTCTTTAAAAATTAAATACATTATGGTGATAGAGACTAAGAGCAAACATTAACCCACTGGGGTAAAATTGCTAGTAGAAATTCCATGTCTTTTGATTTACAAATTATGTTTTGATAAATCTAATGTGCTGTAATACATTTGTTCCATGTAAATAATGCATAGTGGAAACACCACATGGAAAGAAAACGAAAGTATGTCCACTATGTTTATGAACTAGCATGAATGGAACCCTGTACCTTTAAATATGTGAAATGCACTTTAAGGAATCACCCGTGAGAAAGCAGTGAGGTTAACTGCGAAACGCGTCGGGTTTGCCCGTTTGCCTTAAATAAATACCGTTTATAATTGTGGCCACGGCTCCAGTGAGTTTGTTCTCGTCAACTGGTGTTTGCGTTTGAATATGTATATATATATATATATATTGTCCCATCTGCAGATTCCATTCGGCAGCGATTCTGTCATTCATTGCCTGATGCGTTTCAAGGGTTGTCCCCTCTTCCTCAGAGGCTTCACACGGAAAAGCATGCGTGCTGTTTCCGGTCGCCGTTCCACTTATATATGCTTATTTCCACGCCCCCTGGATTAGGCTGCTTCTTTAAGTCTGTGGAGCATTGTGGGTAATGAAGTCCGTGAAACTATTCAAACCACAGATGGCCGCACTAATTCTATGCAGGATAAAATTATTTACCAGCCCTGTACGGGCCTCAGCAAATGGGAGCCATTCTAAATCCAACGCTGTTGCTCCACTGCAAGCCCGGTGGAATACCGGACTGTGGCCCCGTACACTCAACAGGGTGGTGCTCGCTCGGCAGCTGGACCACCACAAAAAATGATAGCTCCAAAGCTTGCCCAAGCAAAGAGTGGCACTCAAAGAAAAGCGTAAGGTTATGAACCTTTAATTAATGGTATGAACAGTGTCCCATCTGCCGATTCCATTTGGCAGCAATTCCGTCATTCATTGCCTGACGTGTTTCAAGGGTTATCCCCTCTTCCTCAGAGGCTTCACACGGAAAAGGATGCGTGCTGTTTCCGGTCTCAGTTCCACTTATATATGCTTATTTCCCCGCCCCCTGGATTAGACTGCTTCTTTAAGTCTGTGAAGCATTGTGGGTAATGCAGTCCATGAAATTATTCAAACCACAGATGGCCGCACTAATTCCCTGAGGAAGGTGATTTTGTCACTGAAACGCGTCAGGCCAATTCGACAAAAAGCTGACATACGTACCGGTATGCCGCCGCTGCTCCGTATCAATAAAGGGCTTACAGCTAACTGGTGTGGAGTGCGTCTATGCCAAGGGGGGCAACTTGGAGCTTTGATTATTGCGTGGCAGCCCAGCCGCAATAGACGCACCTCCCTGCAAAGAAAATGGGGGCAGCGAGCTTTGAATTATGCAAAGCTGTTTGTGGAACATCAGTTGTGGATTGAGGAGCAGCCCAACTTGCTGGGGCCCATCTATGGGCGTAGAACTATTTTCAGCAGCATTTTAATCAGGCACCCATTCGGGATCTTAAATCAGTGGACTACAAGACCCATAAAGCCACGTTTCTCATAAGAGCGGCCCATTGGAGGGCTTGAACTGAAAGCCCATAATAATAATAAAAAAAAAAAAATCGCGCCAGGATACTATTTTTTTAGTAACAGAGCGCGTTATAAAAGCCCATAATAATAATAATAATAATATTTAAGGGGAGTGGTCCAGATAAGCCTTTTCTTTGTCTAGCCTCTTAGGAAGGTGATTTCGTCACTGAAAGGCGTCAGGCCAATTCGACAAGAAGCTGTCATAAGTACCGGTATGCTGCCCTTGCTCCATACCAATAAAGGGCTTACAGCTAAATGGTGTGGAGTGCGTCTATGCCTAGAGGGGCAACTTGGAGCTTTGATATATATATATATATATATATATATATATATATATATATATATATATATTTATATATATTTATATATATATATTACCTACTGGCGGTCGCCAGTAGGTATATATAGTTAGGATTTTTTCTCTATGGAACTTTTGAAAATTCTATGTCTAATAACTTTGGCGTTTGTGGACGGAATCGGCTGAAATTTTCAGGAAAATGGCACATTTTGTTTCTGAGCAGCCCCTGAAAATTTGGGGGGTTCCGTCGAGGGGGGCCGAGAAAAAAGGGGGGTCCCAAAACGCGTTTTTCCCATTCATTTTTCCATAGGGCCTTTGGCCTCACTTTTAGCTCGAACGGCTGAATGGATTTACACGAAACTTAGCAAAATTATAGGGACTGTTAGCCCGATGTGCCTTTGCTGGGTCTCAATATATGTGCTCCAGTGGATTTTGAGAAATTAACGTTTAAAAAAACAGATATATCTGTGACAGCGTCCCAGATAGCGCACCAGATCGCGTACTTTTCGCGTAATGGAGCTTTGCGTAGCGAAGCTGATTGGCTCTCCGGTGTCTGTCAACATTCTAAACAGTCCGGTGCGGCCGCCATCTTGTCTCTCGGTAGGATCGAGAGACAAGAGGAGGAGAAAAACGAAGGGGGAATTTAATGAAAGGGGGCAAGGTAGATCCTTCTTGACCCCCTAGGAATGATGTTGGGGTTATTAAAGGGTCCCGTGGGGCAAATAATAAAAATTAGATTTTTCGCGGTAGAAGCGCTTCTCGGTTCGCGAACCGGGTCGCAAACTGGTAGCGAAACGTGAATTCGCCATTTTGTGTTTCGATTTAATTAAATTACTAGGTATAAGGGGGTACGGGAGACGTATCCTGACCCCTTATGTTTTCTGAGGGTGGCTGAGGAGGCTCATATATGTTGATACATGTCTTCCAGCGGCTGTGCGTGAGCGTTTTTTTTTTTTTTTTTTGCTGCGTGATGTCTGTTAACGTTCGATTCGATGGAAATCAGGAACTGTTGACCGCCATTTTGTCACTGCGAGTAAATATTTTGTTAAAAATAATTGTTACAAATTATTCCTTATTGATAAACATTGTCTGCGCCATCTTGCCTTTTTTGCAATGCCACACTTTTGTTGAGCACGGCAGCCATTTTAGATGCTTTGACCAGACCTACTCTCTGCACGCTGCCGATCCTCAGCATGGCTCCCCGCCCTCGCAAGCATCTCCCCCACGCACTGGTCACCCCGCTCTCTCTCTCATGCATGGGCCAGAAACCTCCTCCCATCTGCGCTGTTCGTGAGCGTTTTTTTTTTGCTGCGTGCACCCCCGCTCTCTCTCTCATGCATGGGCCAGAAACCTCCTCCCATCTGCGCTGTTCGTGAGCGTTTCTTTTTTTTTTGCTGCGTGACGTCTGTTAACGTTCAATTCGATGGAAATCAGGAACTGTTGACCGCCATTTTGTCACTGCGATTAAATATTTTGTTAAAAATAATTGTTATAAATTAATCCTTATTGATAAACATTGTCTGCGCCATCTTGCCTTTTTTGCAATGCCACACTTTTGTTGAGCACGGCAGCCATTTTAGATGCCTTGACCAGACCCACTCTCTGCACGCCGCTGATCCTCTGCATGGCTTCCCACCCTTGCAAGCATCTCCCCCACGCACTGGTCACCCCCGCTCTCTCTCTCATGCATGGGCCAGAAACCTCCTCCAATCTGCGCTCTTCTTCTCTGAGAATCACACCCTGTGCCCGCCCAACACCTCCCTTTCACCCTATTCACTACCGCACCCTCTGACACTCCTCTTCCTCTGTGTCCGATTGTCCAGGCCGGTCCCAGGCTATCACCTAGTCCTGCAGGTGTAGTTTATGGCCCCAGCTGTAGAGAATCACCCCTCTTCAAAGGAGTTACAGTAGATCAAGGCCCCCACCCGATGAGATCCGTCACACCACACGCGTTCCTACTATCTGATAACCATCCTGTATTGTGCTTGGGGAGGGGATTCTCACTGTGAGGGTGTGTGGGTCCGAGCCTGAAGCGGAAGATTCCAGGGATGCCTCTTTGTACATCAAAGTTTTTACAATTATGTGTCACATTAAAAATATATAGCACTCCAACAAAGTAGTAGGATTATAACATTTTAATAACTTATAAATATATACAACGCAACAAAAACAGTAAATACATTTAAACATTTTTTAAAAAAAGAAGCAACAATGGTCAGTAGCTGTGTTTTGTGCGAATAGTCCCAAGGCAGCACAACGTGCTGAGTTCTGGACGGCACCCAAGTGATGTTACCTGGGTGCCGCACTGGTTTTTGGTATCCTACAATGCAGCTCCGAAAAACGGCATGGGGTGTCCCGGGTGGTGCGGGGGGAGGCCTCGTCAGTAGCGGTCTGTTGTGCGAATAGTCCCAAGGCAGCAGAACGCGCTGAGATGTGGATGGCAACCAGGTGATGTCCAGTAAGTTGCCGCACTGGTTTTGGCATCCTACAATGCTGCTCCGAAAAACGGCGTGGGGCGCCGCGGGGGGGGGGGGGCGGGGGGGGGGGAGGTCATATGATCAAGCCTTCTATCATTAGGAAACCAAAAGTAAAATGAACCAATGAAAAGTTTTATAAACAAGTCACATGACCTGTTATGCTTACGTTACGCGCTGGTGTAAAAAGCGTAGAAAATCCGTTGGCACGTGAGGCGGCGTCAGTAGCGGACCGATGTGCGAATAGGCCGAAGGCACCACAACGCGCCAAGATCCGGATGGCACCGAGGTGGTGTTCAGCAAGTTGCTGCACTGGTGTGGCCATCCTACAATGCTGCGCCGAAAGTCGGCGTGGGGCGCCCCGTTGGCCTGTGAGGTCGCGTCAGTCAGTGGGGGCTGTTTGAGAAAGCAATGTGATGCTGTGCGTCGCCCCCAAGATGGAGGCTCCTCGGCTGCAGTGGGGCGCCCCTTGGTGTTTCACTCGCTATCCAGCTGAGTTGCGTCCGCACTTGAGGCTACAGTAGGCCGAAGGCAGCACAACGCGCCGAGATCCGGATGGCACCGAGGTGGTGTCCAGCAAGTTGCCGCACTGGTGTGGCCATCCTACAATGCTGCGCCGAAAGTCGGCGTGGGGTGCCCCGTTGGCTTATGAGGTGGTGTCAGTAGCGGACCGATGTGTGAATAGGTCGGAACAAGCACAAGGCACCAAGATCCGGATGGCAAGTCCTGGATGTTGGGTGCCATAGTTGAGAGTTCTGAGCAGTGCTTGTAACACTGTCTGAAGCTTATTTGCACCTGCTGCAGCTTCACTATTGCCCTGGTGTGGCCAAAGATCGCCCATGACATAGGCGGCCGGCTCCAGAGGTCCGGCGGAACTTTTTTCCTTTTCCTTTCTGCATCTTGTCCCACAATCCATTTGACCTGAAGACACAACCAGGTCCCTGAATGTGTGCAGGGGGACGCTATTGATTGAATCAAAATGGCGGCTTCACACAAAGCTGACTCAAGCGTTGCTGGTGATGCTATACAGACAAAAAATGGTTTTCAGTTTGTACATTCTCCAGGATTTTTTCATCCAAGGCTGGTTGAGAGTTTGTAGAACAATGGCTTTAGATCTTGCCCTCCCCTCTTTTGACTGTTGGTTCTTGTTGCCTATCTCTTCTGTTGTCATTTAACTGAACCTTTTTTGACTGCCGAAAGGGGTTCTGGTCCGACCGCTGGTTGGTGGAGACATTTTGACTATATCCTGGACCTGCCCGGCCTCGCCCAAAATGGCGCCAGTATAAATGGGACTCGTAACTCCTTGTTGTGTACTGGTTGAACAACCTTGATATCACGAGATACGTATGCAGTTTTGAAGCACATGGCGGGCGGGGACGAGAATTGATTGAATATTTCGACATCCTTATTGATATTAAGTTCTTATGTGTTATTGATTACTGTACTATTGCAAGTTCGAATTAACGTCACCCATGGTACTTGCCCGCAAATGTATATCTAGAAAATGTTATTGTAAGTGGCCCTGTTGTATTTTAATTACAAAATGTACGTCCACCGATTCTGCAACTGTTAGACACCTTAGTTCTTGCAACCTAATGGCCCGCTCGTTACGTTCCTCTACAGTGTAAATGTTTCCTCATCATATACGATTCCAGTTTGCTCCGTGGCGGGCCCACGTGGTTATAGGCCCGTATTTGTATACTGACATTTTCACAATAAAGGTTTTTAAAACAAAACATGGTAGTAGTATTTACATTGGTAAAGTTTTTAATTTTAGTCACTGTTTTCGAATCAGTAAAAGGCAAGTGAAATAAAGCAGTCCAATTACATGATGGATAAAAGGTATAATACGCAGGAACGCAGTTAAGATAAATGGTCAAGGGCTGTTGTGTTTTTTACTCCTGCAACATAAAGTGATCGATAAGAATCTGATATTCAGGCGTATCGGCGACTAAGACAGCAGGCCGAGCATCTTTTGCTCAACGGCTCCGTCATGGGACGAAGAAACGCCCTTTTGCTAGAAAAAGGAATATATTTTACTTGCAGGACAGTTGTAAATTTTCCGGGAAAGTACATTAGCCTGGAACATTATAACATATATGTCTAACAAAAAATAATGTTCGAAAACAATAAAAAGCGAGTTTTTAGGTCATATGACCAAGCCTTTCATCATTAGAATAACAAAAGTAAAATGAACCAATGAAAAGTTTTATAAACAAGTCACATGACCTGTTATGCTTACGTTACGCGCCGCGCCCCGGATCGCTTCCGGGAAGCTGCGATTTGCGCACCGGAGCACTTCCGGGTGCGCTAATGCGGCGTGTCATATAACGCATTACGCGACAACGTAGGTCCAGAATATAGTCAAAATGTCTCCACCAACCAGCGGTCGGAACACAACCCCTTTCAGTAGTCTAAAAAGTTCTGTTAAATGACAACAGAAGGGACAGGCAACAAGAACCATCAGTCAAAGAGGGGAGGGCAAGTTCTTCCCTACCGGGTCACGTTGGGGCGCTACCGGAACTGATCGAATTGGTAGTCTACAGTGTTTCTGGATGTTTCAGACTGAAGCTGGCGTCAGCATGAGAGCACCACCATCTCGTAGCTCAGTCGTGGCCATTCCACGAGCAATCATGGCAGCCGCTCCCCACCAGAAGCCTGCGGGAGTCGGGGGCCCCCAAGACTTTTGTAGAATCTTCAAGGCTCAGTGGACGCTTTCGAGAATGGGGCCCAAGTCCTAGCAGACAAGCGTCCGAGTTCCAAGGTGTCCCAGGGCCATTTTAGTGGATCACGCCCAAATCTGAAGAGCCGGCCGCCATTTTGAGAGTCTTGTGGCAGCCGCCTATCGCTGCATCGCAAGAGCGGGAGCAACTCAACTACATGGTGAGCGAGACGCTGTAGTCGCAAGAGCGGGCGGTAAACAGCTGAATGGCGGAAGAGGCACAGTGTAGCAAAAGCGGGCAGAATGGCAACTGAAACGGTAATGGGGCGCCCCACTACAGCGTGTCTTCAGGTCAAACGGATTGTGGGACAAGGTCCAGAATGGAAGAGTCATCAAAAGGCAAAAAGTTCTGCCGGACCCCGGGAGGCGGCCGCCTATGTCGGGGGCGATCTTAGGCCACACCAGGGCAACACGACTTGGGGAGGGGGCAGGAGCCAAGCGCCCCCTCCCAGTCCGCGCCACCACATCGTATGTTGAAAATCTGAAGCCATCGTTCTACAAACTCTCAACCAGCCTTGGATGGAAAAATCTTGATGAATGTACAAACTGAAAAACTGTTTTTGTCTGCATAGCATCAGCAGCAAAGCTTGTTATCGGAGTTTATGAGTTTCATGCTCGATCGATTGAGCTAGCCGGATCAGGCAACAAAAAGTATAAAATAGTTATGTAAATAGTTATTTAATAAAATGTTTTACCCTGTTACTTTGCTGGTGTGTTGTATATATTTATAATATTTGCATAGTGTTTATCGTTATTTTGGGCGGGGTGGGTGGCGGAGCCGAGCTGTCTTGCAGCACTCATGGTGTGGAGCTCAGTTCATCTCACTATTTTCGTATTTCTCATGAAGGGTTGTTCCTAATGTTTCTATTTTAGCGAGGTCAAAAAGAGATCCCATTAGTGGCCTACTGATTTTGCTCGATTACTTTTGTTTTTTTACACGATTTTTCACTATCTGCAAAGACTAAACAGAGTATTGCGACTTTGTGCTTGTTTGTAAATAGAGAATGAACCAAAGAGAATCAATTGTAAAATAGTAAATGCTTGGATAACAATCAATCAAATGGAGAGACAAGCAGGCACGACGGATTACAATGGGGGCAAAGGCCTGCGTTAACTACCCTTCACTATCTGCAAAGAGAGAGTACTACTAAGAGAAAAGAGGGGGGGGCAGCGTTCAAAGCACATCAGCGTGCATAAACACGAAAAAGTTTTTACCTATCACGTACTTGACATTTGACAGCTTTTGATATTTGCTATTAAAAAACCATTGAAATTCACTGAAAAAACCATAGGTTTTAGCCCAATATATAGTTAGGGATTAGCATTTACAAAACCTTAATTTACTCGCACAAAACCATAGAAATTCGCATATATAGTTAGATGCAATAACTATATATCGCGCACCCGCAACCCACTGCTGATGATGTCACATATTACATCATTCATGACATGGTCAGTGACATCACTGATGACATCACTGATGACATCTTAAATGACATCATTCATGACATGGTCAGTGACATCACTGATGACATCACTGATGACATCTCAAATGACATCATTCATGACATGGTCAGTGACATCACTGATGACATCACTGATGATATTTCAAATGACATCACTTGTAAAATCACTGATAACATCTCATTTGTCATTACTGATCACATCACTGATGATATCATTCATATGATAATACGATCAACCTCTTCAGACTCTAATATAACCTTAGATACAATCAGTGTAAACAGACTCACACAGACTGTCACTCATCCATGGAGTTACTCACACACCTAGTCAGTCATACAAAGAATCAATCACACCTCCATTTCCTCAACTATACAGTTATACACACCTTACTTAATCAAACATATACTAACACATATTTACTCTCTTATACAATCCCTGATACAAGTTCACAATGATCCATACAGCCACTCACACATTCACTGGCTCTTATGCACAGTTATTTATATATGTCAACTCTTACATGTACTGTGTTTTACATATATAGTTACTTGACATGTAGCACTGAGATATCCATTCACTCACCAATACACTCATGCACACAGTCAACCGCCCATACAGCTGTTTTCACATGCACTTTTGAACCCATACATCTACTGAATCAACTGCTCACACATCTGTGCACAGAGTCACACACCTCTCAGCCACTCCCACACACACACTCAGTCTCCCATACAAATATTTGGGCAACCAATCAATAACCCATATAATTACTCATATAGCTACTGATCAACACATGCAGCAGTTTACAGAACGACAGTAATAATGATGCACAAATTAAGACAGTTTAGTCACTAACCCATGCACTCAGTGAGACACATTTAATCATTCTTTCGTACAGTCAGTCATGCACCTACTAAATCCTTCATCCAAACACATATACATCCACTCATTCTTCAATATGTAAGACATATTTTAACTTTACAGAAACATACAGTCACTGGATGTTGTCATTTGAGATGTCATCAGTGATGTCATCAGTGATGTCACTGACCATGTCATGAATGATGTAATATGTGACATCATCAGCAGTGGGTTGCGGGTGCGCGATATATAGTTATTGCATCTAACTATATATGCGAATTTCTATGGTTTTGTGCGAGTAAATTAAGGTTTTGTAAATGCTAATCCCTAACTATATATGGGCTAAAACCTATGGTTGTTTTAGTGAATATATATATATATATATATATATATATATATATATATATATTGAGTATCGAACAGACACCTGAGGCAGCTCGGCATTGAGGTGACAGGCGAAGGACGTTGTTGGCTGAATTGGCAAGGGGCTTGGGGACATTTTGCATCAAAGCAAGAAACATCCAATGACATTGCCCCATGGAGGAAGTCGCCTCCTTATTGGACGATGAAACACCAATAAATGCCTTTCAATTCATGAAGTCTACACCCCATGTCCTAAACCGCACTGATAAAGCGAGAGCAGAAACGCGTCTGCGGAGGGAAACTGTGACCTAAGAGTGCACAAGTGAGCATTGTTTTGGCGAGAAACGAAACGGGTTCCATCCCCGTGTGTTCTACACCCGCCGTGAGTTCTGTGTGCAGGCGTTGATGGAGTGGGAGCGACAATATATATATATGTTGTCGCTCCCACTCCATCAACGCCTGCACAGAGAACTCACGGCGGGTGTAGAACACACGGGGATGGAACCCGTTTCGTTTCGCGTTGATGGAGTGGGAGCGACTATATATATATATTATGTGTCACAGAATATTTTTTCAGCTGGCACCTGCTTCCTTAGTGCTTCCTGATTAGTGATCTTTTGCACTTGCTAAGTGCTTTCATTGTTGCAAAATTAGTTACAACACCTGCCCTGCCCCAACTGACAATAATGAATTAGGGGCTGATTAATGGATTTTAACTTCCAGCCTGGCTCCTGCTTGTCTCCCTTAGCTGTAATTCAGGACCTTTGTGGCATATGTGTAACTATTCTGAGGTTCAGAGCAGGGTCACATAATAGTTGCAACTGGCAACTGAACTCTGGAGGGGCCCCTCAGGAAGCACTACAGGAAATGGCTACTAATGATGAGCCTGAACTTTTGAACCTGGTAAGTAGTTTCAGTTTTGCTAAGATCGTATTTCTGCAATTTTGCGCTTATTCGCGGGGCGCGAAGTTGTACTGGGAAGCCGCGAACTCACGCGAACAGTGCGAGCAAAATCCGCTGCTCGCGGATTTTGCGGGAGATTCGCGAATCTCGCGGATTGCGAATTTAACGAAAATCCGCAAAATCCGCGAGCGAAACGGATTTTCCGCCCATGCTTATTGAGAAGTCACTCAAAATGATCCCTAATTTTTCTTTCTGAAGCACTAATCATACTTTCTACGGCAAAATTAACCCCCTCATGTTGTTCCTTTTTAAATTGAGTGTTTTCAGACTTACCACTTCATTCTAATCAAGATGGCTTCTGGTGTGCCATACTTTTGTCATAAGTAAGACTGTTAGCGCTCTAGTTGTTCTTTAGAACACTCTGGGACATTCGGTCATTGGGCTATACTTGGGGTTACATCTGGGTGATATTTGAGCTACATTTAGGCTCTTTTGTCTCTGGTGGCCATCTTGGGAGACTGTATGTCAGAATTTTTTAATGAAATTGAAGAGGGTTTGAGAAGTCACTCAAAATGTGCCCTAATTTTTCTTTCTGCAGCACTAATCATAATTCATATGGCAAAATATACCCCCTCATTTTTTTCCTTTTTAAATTAAATGTTTTAAGAGTTACCACTTTATTCCAATCAAGATGGCTTCAGGTGTGCCATACCTTTGTAATAAGTAGGACTGTTAGCGCTCTAGTTGTTCTTTAGAACACTCTGGGACATTCTGTCATTGGGCTATACTTGGGCTACATCTGGGTGATATTTGGGATACATTTGGGCTCTTTTGTCTCTGGTGGCAATTTTGGGAGACTGCATGTCAGAATGTTTTAATGAAATAGAAAAGGATTTGAGAAGTCACTCAAAATGTGCCCTAATTTTTCATTCTGCAGCACTAATCATACTTTCTATGGCAAAATATACCCCCTCATGTTGTTTCTTTTTAAATTAAATGTTTTAAGAGTTGCCACTTTATTCCCATCACGATGGCTCCAGGTGTGCTATACCTTTGTAATAAGTAGGACTGTTAGCGCTCTAGTTGTTCTTTAGAACACTCTGGGACATTCTGTCATTGGGCTATACTTGGGCTACATCTGGGTGATATTTGGGCTACATTTGGGCTCTTTTGTCTCTGGTGGCAATTTTGGGAGACTGCATGTCAGAATGTTTTAATGAAATAGAAAAGGATTTGAGAAGTCACTCAAAATGTGCCCTAATTTTTCATTCTGCAGCACTAATCATACTTTCTATGGCAAAATATACCCCCTCATGTTGTTTCTTTTTAAATTAAATGTTTTAAGAGTTACTACTTTATTCCATTCAAGATGGCTTCAGATATGCCATTCCTTTGTAATAAGTAGGACTGTTAGCGCTCTAGTTGTTCTGTAGAACACTCTGGGACATTCTGTCATTGGGCTATACTTGGGCTACATCTGGGTGATATTTGGGCTACATTTGGGCTCTTTTGTCTCTGGTGGCCATTTTGGGAGACTGCATGTCAGAATGTTTTAATGAAATAGAAAAGGATTTGAGAAGTCACTCAAAATGTGCCCTAATTTTTCATTCTGCAGCACTGATCATACTTTCTATGGCAAAATATACCCCCTCATGTTGTTTCTTTTTAAATTAAATGTTTTAAGAGTTACCACATTATTCCAATCAAGATGGCTTCAGGTGTGCCATACCTTTGTAATAAGTAGGACTGTTAGCGCTCTAGTTGTTCTTTAGAACACTCTAGGAGGCTGCAGTAGAACACAAAGGAATCAACTGACAGTCTCTGTCCTTGTTGGATGTACATGTTTTACTGAGAATGTCAGACTTCATTTTCACATGACTGAGAAAGATAATGTGAATTTACAGAAAATATGCTTTCAGTTTAGCTTATAGATCCCCTTCCAAACCACTGTGGGAAAATCATGAGATATTAGTTTTCTTTCAAACAATATTCATGATATCACAGCAGAAGGTTTTTTCACATGGTAAAATCACCTTAGAACCCACCACAATTCCTAAAACGAGTATGGTACCATCAACAAATGATTTATAATGTAACTAAAGTCTTAAAACCCTCTATTAACTACAATGCTTTTTAATGAGGTGCTATCATGTATATTGGTCCCAAGATGGCTGCCAACACTTCTTGGATGAAGTGCTGACAGCCAATCAGATCAGATGTGTGGTTAGGCTCCGCCCAGATATATATATTTTTTTTAACCTAAATTACTCAAAATCCACTGGAGCACATATATTGAGACCTAGCAAAGGCACATCGGGCTAACAGTCCCTACAATTTTGCCAAGTTTCGTGCAAAGCCATTCAGCCGTTCGAGCTAAAAGTGAGGCCAACCGCCCTATGGGAATTAACATGGGAAAAACGCGTTTTGGGACCCCCCTTTTTTCTCGGCCCCCCCTTGATGAAACCCCCCCCAAATTGTCAGGGGCTGCTCAGAAACAAAATGTTCCATTTTCCTGAAAATTTCAGCCAATTCCGTTCACAAACCACAAAGTTATTAGACATAGAATTTTCAAAAATCCCATAGAGAAAAAATCCTAACTATATATACCTACTGGCGACCGCCAGTAGGTAATATATATATATATATATATTCACAGAAAAACCATAGGTTATAGACCATATATAGTTAGGAATTTGCATTTACAAAACCTTGAAAATTCACTGAAAAAACCATAGGTTATAGACCATATATAGTTAGGAATTTGCATTTACAAAACCTTATTTTACTCGCATAAAACCATTGAAATTCCATATATAGTTAGATGCGCTAACTATATATCGCGCACCCGCAATCCACTGCTGATGATGTCACATATTACATCATTCATGACATGGTCAGTGACATCACTGATGACATCACTGATGACATTATCCAGTGACTGTATGTTTCTGTAAAGTTTAAATATGTCTTACATATTGAAGAATGAGTGGATGTATAAGTGTCTGGATGAAGGATTTAGTAGGTGCATGACTGACTGTATGAGTGAGTGATTAAATGTGTCTCACTGAGTGCATGGGTTAGTGACTAAAGTGTCTTAATTTGTGCATCATTATGTCCGTTGTTCTGTAAACTGCTGCATGTGTTGATTAGTAGCTATAAGAGTGGCTATATGGGTTATTGATTGGTTGCCCAAGTATTTGAATGGGAGGCTGAGTGTGTGTGTGGGTGGCTGGGAGGTGTGTGACTCTGTGCATAGATGTGTAAGCAGTTGATTCACTAGGTGTATGAGTTCAAGAGTGCATGTGGAAACAGCTATATGGGCGGTTGACTGTGCATGGGTGTGTTGGTGAGTGAATGGATATCTCAGTGCTACATGTGCAAGTAAGTACGTATGTAAAACACAATACATGTGAGAGTTGACATATATAAATAACTGTGGATAAGAGCCAGTGAATGTGTGAGTGGCTGTATGGATCACTGTCAGCTTGTATCAGGGACTGTATAAGAGAGTAAATATGTGTTAGAATATGTTTGAATAAGTAAGGTGTGTATAACTGTATAGTTGAGGAAATGGAGGTGTGATTGATTCTTTGCATGACTGACTAGGTGTGTGAGTAACTCCATGGATGAGTGACAGTCTGTGAGTGTCTGCTTATACTGAGTGTATGTAAGGTTATATTAGAGTCTGAAGAGGTTCATCGTATTATCACATGAGTGATGTCATCAGTGATGTGATCAGTGATGTCAAATGAGATGTCATCAGTGATGTCATCAGTGATGTCATTTGAGATGTCATCAGTGATGTCATCAGTGATGTCACTGACCATGTCATGAATGATGTAATATGTGACATCATCAGCAGTGGATTGCGGGTGCGCGATATATAGTTAGCGCATCTAACTATATATGGAATTTCAATGGTTTTATGCGAGTAAAATAAGGTTTTGTAAATGCAAATTCCTAACTATATATGGTCTATAACCTATGGTTTTTTCAGTGAATTTTCAAGGTTTTGTAAATGCAAATTCCTAACTATATATGGTCTATAACCTATGGTTTTTCTGTGAATTTCATTGGTTTTTTAAAAGCTAATATCTATAGCTGTAAAATATATTCTTTATTAAGTGACGTATCACGTAGCCCGTGAGACGCCTCATGATACATCGCATAACCGTGACGTATCGTCTCTGCAGCGCAAACCAAACCCAAAACGTAAGCGCGCCAGAACACGCTTAAAGATATATATATATTTTTTTAACCTTAATTAGACAAAATCCACACGTGCACATATCACAAACGTTCAAAAAACACAATATGTCGGACTCCCGTTACGCTGCCGGTTAGCTGCCCGGTTAACGTACCAGGAAGCACCTTTACCGTGAAAAATCGCAATTTTTTTTTCACCCCCCAGGGAACTTTAATAGCCCCCTCATCAATCCTAGGGGTTCAGGAGGGGTTTGCCTCACCCCTTTCATTCATTTACACCTTTTTTTTTTCCACCTCTTCTCTCGATCCCACAGAGAGACAAGATGGCGGCCGCTCCAGACTGTTTACAATGATAACAGCCAATCAGCTTCTCCTCAGACTCCCGTTACACTGCCGGTTAGCTGTCCGGTTAGCTGCCCGGTTCGCGTACCAAGACGCGTCTCTACGGCGAAAAAATCGGAATTTTTTTTTTTTTTTTTGGGCCCAGCGTAGCTCTATAATATCCCCTCATCAATCCTAGGGGGTCAGAAGGGGTCTACCTTGCCCCTTTCCTTCATTTTCCCCTTTGTTTTGGCCTCCTCTTGTCTCTCGATCCTACCGAGAGACAAGATGGCGGCCGCTCCGGACTGTTTACAATGTTGACAGCCAATCAGCTACTCGTCAGACTCCCGTTACACTGCCGGTTAGCTTCCCGGTTAGCTGCCCGGTTCGCGTACCAACACACGTCTCTACGGCGAAAAAATCGGATTTTTTTTTTTTGGGCCCAGCGTGGCTCTATAATATCCCCTCATCAATCCTAGGGGGTCAGAAGGGGTCTACCTTGCCCCCTTTCCTTCATTTCCCCCTTTGTTTTGGCCTCCTCTTGTCTCTCGATCCTACCGAGAGACAAGATGGCGGCCGCACCGGACTGTTTAGAATGTTGACAGACACCGGAGAGCCAATCAGCTTCGCTTCGCAAAGTTCCGATAAGCGAAAAGTACGCGAACCGGAGCGCTGCCCGGAGCGCTGCCCGGAGCGCTGTTACAGATATATATATTGTTTTAAACGTTAATTTCTCAAAATTCACTGAAGCACATATATTGAGACCTAGCAAAGGCACATCGGGCTAACAGTCCCTACAATTTTGCCAAGTTTCGTGGAAATCCATTCAGCCGTTCGGGCTAAAAGTGAGTCCAACCGCCCTATGGAAATTAACATGGGCAAAACGCGTTTTGGGACCCCCTTTTTTCTCGGCCCCCCCTTGACGAACACCCCCCAAATTTCCAGGAGCTGCTCAGAAACAAAATGTGCCATTTTCCTGAAAATTTCAGCCGATTCCGTCCACAAACACCAAAGTTATTAGACATAGAATTTTCAGAAATCCCATAGGGAAAAAATCCTAACTATATATACCTACTGGCGACCGCCAGTAGGTAATATATATATATATATATATATATATATATATATATATATATATATATATATATATATATATATATATATATTACCTACTGGCGGTCGCCAGTAGGTAGTTATAGTTAGGATTTTTTTCAATGCAAAATCTCAAAATTCTATTGTGAATAACTTTGGCGCCGGTTGACGAATCTACCTGAAAATTTCCTCAAATGTGCCTCGCGAAGCTCCGGTCCTTCCTTGAAAGTTTGGGGGAGATTTGTGAAGTGGGGGCCGAGATAAAAGGGGGGTCCCAAAAGGTGTTTTCCCCATGTTAATTTCCATAGGGCGGTCAAACTCACTTTTAGCCCGAACGGCTGAATGGATTTCCACAAAACTTGGCAAAATTGTAGGGACTGGTAGCCCGATGTGCCTTTGCTATGTCTCAAGATATGTGCTCCAGTGGATTTTGAGTAATTTAGGTTAAAAAATATATATATCTATTACCGCGCCCCGGTACGCGCACCGGGGAGCGCAGCGGGCGCGACACGCGAGGTGCGCACGGAAAGCTGATTGGCTCTCGAGTGTCTGTAAACATTCTAAACAGCCCGGACCGGCCGCCATCTTGTGTCTTGGTAGGATAGAGACACAAGAGGTGGGAAAAAAGGGGGAAATGACCATAAGGGGGCAGGGTAGACCCCCCCCTGACCCCCTAGGTTTGATGTGGGGGCTATAAAAGGGCCCCGCGGTGCAAAATAATAATAATTTTTTTTTGATTTGCGCGGGGGGAGCGCCAGGTACGCGCACCGGGGAGCGGACATGGGAGCGGCCCATGGGGAAAGAAGAATGACACAGTTTTTAAAAAATTTAGCCTTTTTTTATAAATTGGAGGTAGTTCTAAAAAGAACTGTTTTTTTTCTTCTTTTTGTTGTTTATATATTTTTTGGAACATTTTGTACTTTTTTTGGCTTTTATGAACTATTTTATATTTTTTTTGTTATTTTTATGGGGAGAAACGAAAAAACAGGGAATTGAAAATGGCTCAACTGGAGCAAAAAAAAATAATAAGAAAAAATTAGAGTTTTTTGGGGCATTTGTGGTTGTCCCCAGCAAGGACAATGAGCTTCATGCTCAGTTCACCATAGGAGATGGTCTTACCACAATGAATACATGTTATACGGAAATCCCCAAACCGTGGCTGAATGCAAGGGATCGTCTCCCTTGCCTCTGGTCCCGATGGAGAGGGTTGCTTTCTTTTGTAGGTGGTGCTTGAAGATTGGGGAGGGTTACTGGCCAGTTCCCTCATCTCTGCAGCAGAATAGTTCATCGGATGCCTGCGCTGCATGTGGCGAATCATGGCGTTGTTTCCAAAAGAGTATTTTTTATTAGGGTTCCCCCTTGAAAGTTCCGTGCCACAGATTAGGCAAGTCACCTTGGCCGCATTGACTTTTTTCTTGCCCTCTGGGATCAAAAAAACTCCCATACAATGTGTGGTTTTGGTTGGTATGGGGTATTGTGTTCTTGCAGCCACCTTCTCCTCCCCTCCTCCTCCTCCTCCTCTTCCTCCACCTCCTCTTGTTGACCACCAAAGTAATCTTGTGGTGGTCCTCTTGGTGGTTGTGGTGGTGGTGGTAGTGCAGATGCGCCAGCAACTGCTGCTACTGAAGCCATTTCAAAGTACAAAATATACCTCAAAGATTGCAAAACAGGTCTTTCTCAGTCAAAGGACAAAGTCAGAATAAGGAAAAAAGGTGGGGTCTTTCATCATTTGGAAAAAAAAAGAGGCCAGAACCAATGATAAGTGTTATTTTCAGGTCACAAGACCAGGGATTTCATCATTATGAAACTAAAACTGTTCTGCACCAATTAAAAGTGTTATTTTCAGGTCACATGACCGACGCGCTTACGCGCCCCGGGTCGCATCGCGTAAGCGCGTCGGTTCTTTACGTTGCGCGATCGTATTCGCACGAGTCCTTCCGGGTGCGCTTACGCCGTGCGTATCACGTGGACACGATACGTCACGATGATATTTTCGTTCGCGGCAATAACGCTGATGGGACGCTCTCCGGAGCGCGCCATGGGAGAGCTCCAGGGTAAAAAAATTTTTTTTTAAATATATATATATATACATTTAAAAAATTGTTTTAAATACAAATAATATTTAGGATTCATTCATTTTCAAAAATATTAAATTTCATAGCTATAGACATTTGCTATTAACAAAATTTTGAAATTTAAAAAAAAACCCATAGGTTTGGGGCCTTATTTATAGTTAGGAATTAGCATTTAAAAAACCTATGAAATATGTATTCACTAAGATACATTTAATAAGTCAGTTAACCAATCAATTTTACACAAAAAAAACATCCATTTAGACATTTATTTACCAATTTATTCTTCCATCAAACTTTAGATATACATATATAAAAAATATTTATTTTTCAGAAAGATACACATTCACTGGATGATGTCATCAGTGATGTCATTTGAGATGTCATCAGTGATGTCATGAGTGATGTCACTGACCATGTCATGAGTGATGTAATATGTGACGTCATCAGCAGTGCATTGCAGGCGTGCAAGTTATAGTGAGTCCAACTAACTATAACGTGGGAATTTCAATGGTTTTATTTCAGTAAAATTTCCAGCTAACTATAACTGGTGTGAAACCTATGGTTTTTCCAGTGAATAAATATATATCTCCACAAAACCTCCCTCACAAAGAAGAAGCAGAAGCCCAAAGGGAAACAGGTAAGACAGCCTTTAATTGCCAAAACAGCTACAGCGGCGGCAAATGCAAATCGGCTTACGCCTTCTTCAGCGCCCAACACCGGAATGTTATACTTGATGAAGTCTTCCCTGCTACCATTGAAGTAGCTGACGTGGGTCCGCTCCTCCCCCGTGCAATGCAGCTCACCTGTTGAAGCACGTTCGTGATCCTTCGAACTACAACTCTCAGGAAGCCTTATGATACAAGCAACTCGGGTCAGTGAAACAATGTGGGGAGAACAAATGTTTTTAAACCTGGTAATTTGTGAGCCACAAAATGCAAAATGGGAAGACACACAAAGCTGTCCCGTGCTCTCAAAGTCTCTCCTCAAGTCTCCACATACTGCCACAGCCAACAGTGCAGGAAGTCCGTAATACAGGGGCTAAATGCAGAATGCAGATTGCCTGACAAGAGGTGCGATACCTCAACTGCTCAGGTCCTCCAGTAAGCGGGGTGGGCATATATATATATACGACGGCGCAGAGGGAAACAACGCCGGTGCTCAGCAACAGCAAAAGAAAAAGAAAAAAACATGGGGGAAACGCCGTTAATTGACAACACTATTATTAATCTCTCCAATGTCACCCTCAACAAAGCAGAGGAACAATTGCTTTCATTAGGATTGAATTAATCTCCAATACAAAGTTTCAACTATACCATGACTAGAGTTGACCTCTTTTGCTATATAAGAAAATTGAAATTAAAAAAACATTTTGCTTTGCAATCTGCCAAAGACCTCGATATTCCAAATAACGAAAATGAGGAGATTGAACCTGATGGGCAACTGGCATTACGAGCATCAGACACTCATACTTTTCTAGATGCCAATGATTTACTTAGCTCATCAGACACTTCAGAAACAAATCTTGAAGACGCAACACAGAGTCGCTTAAGACAAGTATCTATCCCCCAAAGAGGAGCTAGTTTAAGTCCTTTTCGTAGCAAATCCAAATTCGTACCTTTGATGCCTAAAGATGCGATTGACATTTTTCACGACTGCGTCACCAATGATATTAAAAGACTCTATACTCAAACAAACAACAAACACCGCAAGAAAGAGATACACATAAAACTTCCTTATGACAAGCTGTTGAAAAAATTAGGTAACAATCCTGATATAGTGATTGAAAAATCAGATAAGGGGGGTAATTTGGTGATCTGGCCAAAACAAGACTACTTACAACAAGGGGTGGTGAGGGACAGAGTCTCTGAATTAAGCAGAAAGCTCTCACCCAGTCAAGAGATCAGGGCTAGATCCAACACCGTTTTTTAGCTCACTGCACCATCCCAGTTTCAGAACATGGCTGTATGCAAATTAGTCTGTTCCTGTCCCAGTGCATGATGGGAACAGGGCAAACCAAACTACAAAAGCCAATTCTTACACTGGGAAGGAAACAAGCTCCCGGGGACCGGTTTCTGGCATTACAGCCGTCTTCGGCCCGGTTTGCTTGAATCCTGATGGTGCAATGAGCAAGGGTCTCACATCTGAGAATACCCTTCCACGCTTAGGGTGGGCAAAAATATTTACAACAAGGGGTGGTGAGGGACAGAGTCTCTGAATTAAGCAGAAAGCTCTCACCCAGTCAAGAGATCAGGGCTAGATCCAACACCGTTTTTTAGCTCACTGCACCATCCCAGTTTCAGAACATGGCTGTATGCAAATTAGTCTGTTCCTGTCCCAGTGCATGATGGGAACAGGGCAAACCAAACTACAAAAGCCAATTCTTACACTGGGAAGGAAACAAGCTCCCGGGGACCGGTTTCTGGCATTACAGCCGTCTTCGGCCCGGTTTGCTTGAATCCTTATGGTGCAATGAGCAAGGGTCTCACATCTGAGAATACCCTTCCACGCTTAGGGTGGACAAAAATATTTACAACAAGGGGTGGTGAGGGACAGAGTCTCTGAATTAAGCAGAAAGCTCTCACCCAGTCAAGAGATCAGGGCTAGATCCAACACCGTTTTTTAGCTCACTGCACCATCCCAGTTTCAGAACATGGCTGTATGCAAATTAGTCTGTTCCTGTCCCAGTGCATGAAGGGAACAGGGCAAACCAAACTACAAAAGCCAATTCTTACACTGGGAAGGAAACAAGCTCCCGGGGACCGGTTTCTGGCATTACAGCCGTCTTCGGCCCGGTTTGCTTGAATCCTGATGGTGCAATGAGCAAGGGTCTCACATCTGAGAATACCCTTCCACGCTTAGGGTGGACAAAAATATTTACAACAAGGGGTGGTGAGGGACAGAGTCTCTGAATTAAGCAGAAAGCTCTCACCCAGTCAAGAGATCAGGGCTAGATCCAACACCGTTTTTTAGCTCACTGCACCATCCCAGTTTCAGAACATGGCTGTATGCAAATTAGTCTGTTCCTGTCCCAGTGCATGATGGGAACAGGGCAAACCAAACTACAAAAGCCAATTCTTACACTGGGAAGGAAACAAGCTCCCGGGGACCGGTTTCTGGCAGTGAGATAAATAACGGTGATGGATCAAGCCCTGATCTTTGGACTGGGTAAGAGTGGTCTGCTTAATTCACACACTCTGTTCATCACCACCCCCTTTGCTGAATCGTTTTTGGCCACTATAAGTGTGGCAGGGTATACTCAGACATGAGTCCCTTTCTCACTGCTCCATCAGGATTCAAGCAAGACGGGCCGAAGAGGCTGAAATGCCAGAAACCGGTCCCCGGTAGCTTGTCTCCTTTCTGGTGAAGAATTGGCTTGGTAGTTTGGTCTGCCCTGTTCCCATGAGGCACTGGGCCAGGGACAGACTAATTTGCATATAGCCAGGTTCTGAGCTGGGATGGGGGAGTGAGATAAATAACGGTGATGGATCAAGCCCTGATCTTTGGACTGGGTAAGAGTGGTCTGCTTAATATCAGACACTCTGTTCATCACCACCCCCTTTGCTGAATCGTTTTTGGCCACTATAAGTGTGGCAGGGTATACTCAGACATGAGTCCCTTTCTCACTGCTCCATCAGGATTCAAGCAAGCCGGGCCGAAGAGGCTGAAATGCCAGAAACCGGTCCCCGGTAGCTTGTCTCCTTTCTGGTGAAGAATTGGCTTGGTAGTTTGGTCTGCCCTGTTCCCATGATGCACTGGGCCAGGGACAGACTAATTTGCATATAGCCAGGTTCTGAGCTGGGATGGGGCAGTGAGATAAATAACGGTGATGGATCAAGCCCTGATCTTTGGACTGGGTAAGAGTGGTCTGCTTAATTCAGAAACTCTGTTCATCACCACCCCCTTTGCTGAATCGTTTTTGGCCACTATAAGTGTGGCAGGGTATACTCAGACATGAGTCCCTTTCTCACTGCTCCATCAGGATTCAAGCAAGCCGGGCCGAAGAGGCTGAAATGCCAGAAACCGGTCCCCGGTAGCTTGTCTCCTTTCTGGTGAAGAATTGGCTTGGTAGTTTGGTCTGCCCTGTTCCCATGATGCACTGGGCCAGGGACAGACTCATTTGCATATAGCCAGGTTCTGAGCTGGGATGGGGCAGTGAGATAAATAACGGTGATGGATCAAGCCCTGATCTTTGGACTGGGTAAGAGTGGTCTTCCTAATTCAGACACTCTGTTCATCACCACCCCCTTTGCTGAATCGTTTTTGGCCACTATAAGTGTGGCAGGGTATACTCAGACATGAGTCCCTTTCTCACTGCTCCATCAGGATTCAAGCAAGCCGGGCCGAAGAGGCTGAAATGCCAGAAACCGGTTCCCCGGTAGCTTGTCCCCTTTCTGGTGAAGAATTGGCTTGGTAGTTTGGTCTGCCCTGTTCCCATGATGCACTGGGCTAGGGACAGACTAATTTGCATATAGCCAGGTTCTGAGCTGGGATGGGGCAGTGAGATAAATAACGGTGATGGATCAAGCCCTGATCTTTGGACTGGGTAAGAGTGGTCTGCTTAATTCAGACACTCTGTTCATCACCACCCCCTTTGCTGAATCGTTTTTGGCCACTATAAGTGTGGCAGGGTATACTCAGACATGAGTCCCTTTCTCACTGCTCCATCAGGATTCAAGCAAGCCGGGCCGAAGAGGCTGAAATGCCAGAAACCGGTCCCCGGTAGCTTGTCTCCTTTCTGGTGAAGAATTGGCTTGGTAGTTTGGTCTGCCCTGTTCCCATGATGCACTGGGCCAGGGACAGACTAATTTGCATATAGCCAGGTTCTGAGCTGGGATGGGGCAGTGAGATAAATAACGGTGATGGATCAAGCCCTGATCTTTGGACTGGGTAAGAGTGGTCTGCTTAATTCAGACACTCTGTTCATCACCACCCCCTTTGCTGAATCGTTTTTGGCCACTATAAGTGTGGCAGGGTATACTCAGACATGAGTCCCTTTCTCACTGCTCCATCAGGATTCAAGCAAGCCGGGCCAAAGAGGCTGAAATGCCAGAAACCGGTCCCCGGTAGCTTGTCTCCTTTCTGGTGAAGAATTGGCTTGGTAGTTTGGTCTGCCCTGTTCCCATGATGCACTGGGCCAGGGACAGACTAATTTGCATATAGCCAGGTTCTGAGCTGGGATGGGGCAGTGAGATAAATAACGGTGATGGATCAAGCCCTGATCTTTGGACTGGGTAAGAGTGGTCTGCTTAATTCAGACACTCTGTTCATCACCACCCCCTTTGCTGAATCGTTTTTGGCCACTATAAGTGTGGCAGGGTATACTCAGACATGAGTCCCTTTCTCACTGCTCCATCAGGATTCAAGCAAGCCGGGCCGAAGAGGCTGAAATGCCAGAAACCGGTCCCCGGTAGCTTGTCTCCTTTCTGGTGAAGAATTGGCTTGGTAGTTTGGTCTGCCCTGTTCCCATGATGCACTGGGCCAGGGACAGACTAATTTGCATATAGCCAGGTTCTGAGCTGGGATGGGGCAGTGAGATAAATAACGGTGATGGATCAAGCCCTGATCTTTGGACTGGGTAAGAGTGGTCTGCTTAATTCAGACACTCTGTTCATCACCACCCCCTTTGCTGAATCGTTTTTGGCCACTATAAGTGTGGCAGGGTATACTCAGACATGAGTCCCTTTCTCACTGCTCCATCAGGATTCAAGCAAGCCGGGCCGAAGAGGCTGAAATGCCAGAAACCGGTCCCCGGTAGCTTGTCTCCTTTCTGGTGAAGAATTGGCTTGGTAGTTTGGTCTGCCCTGTTCCCATGATGCACTGGGCCAGGGACAGACTAATTTGCATATAGCCAGGTTTTGAGCTGGGATGGGGCAGTGAGATAAATAACGGTGATGGATCAAGCCCTGATCTTTGGACTGGGTAAGAGTGGTCTGCTTAATTCAGACACTCTGTTCATCACCACCCCCTTTGCTGAATCGTTTTTGGCCACTATAAGTGTGGCAGGGCATACTCAGACATGAGTCCCTTTCTCACTGCTCCATCAGGATTCAAGCAAGCCGGGCCGAAGAGGCTGAAATGCCAGAAACCGGTCCCCGGTAGCTTGTCTCCTTTCTGGTGAAGACTTGGCTTGGTAGTTTGGTCTGCCCTGTTCCCATGATGCACTGGGCCAGGGACAGACTAATTTGCATATAGCCAGGTTCTGAGCTGGGATGGGGCAGTGAGATAAATAAGGGTGATGGATCAAGCCCTGATCTTTGGACTGGGTAAGAGTGGTCTGCTTAATTCAGACACTCTGTTCATCACCACCCCCTTTGCTGAATCGTTTTTGGCCACTATAAGTGTGGCAGGGTATACTCAGACATGAGTCCCTTTCTCACTGCTCCATCAGGATTCAAGCAAGCCGGGCCGAAGAGGCTGAAATGCCAGAAACCGGTCCCCGGTAGCTTGTCTCCTTTCTGGTGAAGAATTGGCTTGGTAGTTTGGTCTGCCCTGTTCCCATGATGCACTGGGCCAGGGACAGACTAATTTGCATATAGCCAGGTTCTGAGCTGGGATGGGGCAGTGAGATAAATAACGGTGATGGATCAAGCCCTGATCTTTGGACTGGGTAAGAGTGGTCTGCTTAATTCAGACACTCTGTTCATCACCACCCCCTTTGCTGAATCGTTTTTGGCCACTATAAGTGTGGCAGGGTATACTCAGACATGAGTCCCTTTCTCACTGCTCCATCAGGATTCAAGCAAGCCGGGCCGAAGAGGCTGAAATGCCAGAAACCGGTCCCCGGTAGCTTGTCTCCTTTCTGGTGAAGAATTGGCTTGGTAGTTTGGTCTGCCCTGTTCCCATGATGCACTGGGCCAGGGACAGACTAATTTGCATATAGCCAGGTTCTGAGCTGGGATGGGGCAGTGAGATAAATAACGGTGATGGATCAAGCCCTGATCTTTGGACTGGGTAAGAGTGGTCTGCTTATTTCAGACACTCTGTTCATCACCACCCCCTTTGCTGAATCGTTTTTGGCCACTATAAGTGTGGCAGGGTATACTCAGACATGAGTCCCTTTCTCACTGCTCCATCAGGATTCAAGCAAGCCGGGCCGAAGAGGCTGAAATGCCAGAAACCGGTTCCCCGGTAGCTTGTCTCCTTTCTGGTGAAGAATTGGCTTGGTAGTTTGGTCTGCCCTGTTCCCATGATGCACTGGGCCAGGGACAGACTAATTTGCATATAGCCAGGTTCTGAGCTGGGATGGGGCAGTGAGATAAATAACGGTGATGGATCAAGCCCTGATCTTTGGACTGGGTAAGAGTGGTCTGCTTAATTCAGACACTCTGTTCATCACCACCCCCTTTGCTGAATCGTTTTTGGCCACTATAAGTGTGGCAGGGTATACTCAGACATGAGTCCCTTTCTCACTGCTCCATCAGGATTCAAGCAAGCCGGGCCGAAGAGGCTGAAATGCCAGAAACCGGTCCCCGGTAGCTTGTCTCCTTTCTGGTGAAGAATTGGCTTGGTAGTTTGGTCTGCCCTGTTCCCATGATGCACTGGGCCAGGGACAGACTAATTTGCATATAGCCAGGTTCTGAGCTGGGATGGGGCAGTGAGATAAATAACGGTGATGGATCAAGCCCTGATCTTTGGACTGGGTAAGAGTGGTCTGCTTAATTCAGACACTCTGTTCATCACCACCCCCTTTGCTGAATCGTTTTTGGCCACTATAAGTGTGGCAGGGTATACTCTGACATGAGTCCCTTTCTCACTGCTCCATCAGGATTCAAGCAAGCCGGGCCGAAGAGGCTGAAATGCCAGAAACCGGTCCCCGGTAGCTTGTCTCCTTTCTGGTGAAGAATTGGCTTGGTAGTTTGGTCTGCCCTGTTCCCATGATGCACTGGGCCAGGGACAGACTAATTTGCATATAGCCAGGTTCTGAGCTGGGATGGGGCAGTGAGATAAATAACGGTGATGGATCAAGCCCTGATCTTTGGACTGGGTAAGAGTGGTCTGCTTAATTCAGACACTCTGTTCATCACCACCCCCTTTGCTGAATCGTTTTTGGCCACTATAAGTGTGGCAGGGTATACTCAGACATGAGTCCCTTTCTCACTGCTCCATCAGGATTCAAGCAAGCCGGGCCGAAGAGGCTGAAATGCCAGAAACCGGTCCCCGGTAGCTTGTCTCCTTTCTGGTGAAGAATTGGCTTGGTAGTTTGGTCTGCCCTGTTCCCATGATGCACTGGGCCAGGGACAGACTAATTTGCATATAGCCAGGATCTGAGCTGGGATGGGGCAGTGAGATAAATAACGGTGATGGATCAAGCCCTGATCTTTGGACTGGGTAAGAGTGGTCTGCTTAATTCAGACACTCTGTTCATCACTACCCCCTTTGCTGAATCGTTTTTGGCCACTATAAGTGTGGCAGGGTATACTCAGACATGAGTCCCTTTCTCACTGCTCCATCAGGATTCAAGCAAGCCGGGCCGAAGAGGCTGAAATGCCAGAAACCGGTCCCCGGTAGCTTGTCTCCTTTCTGGTGAAGAATTGGCTTGGTAGTTTTGTCTGCCCTGTTCCCATGATGCACTGGGCCAGGGACAGACTAATTTGCATATAGCCAGGTTCTGAGCTGGGATGGGGCAGTGAGATAAATAACGGTGATGGATCAAGCCCTGATCTTTGGACTGGGTAAGAGTGGTCTGCTTAATTCAGACACTCTGTTCATCACCACCCCCTTTGCTGAATCACAACAAGACTACATCATTGAAGCCAAACGCCAACTTGAAGACCCCTCATGCTATGCTAAGGCCTCACAGAAAGAGTACGAGAAAGCAACATCCAAATTACACAAGTCATTAGGCCAATGGAAGAGAGAAGGCCTAATATCATCTGAAGAGTACAAATTTATGTATGTGAATTTTCCCATCTTGCCTTCCCTTTACCTTATTCCTAAGGTACATAAGGCCATGCAACCAACACCGGGCAGGCCTATTGTATCGGCGATAGGCAGTGTGGGTGAGAAAGTTGGAGAATATATTGACTTTTTCCTTCAGGACTTTGTAAAACAACTCCCCAGTTTCACCCGTGACACCAGTGATTTTATAACAAAAATTTCTGCAATTGAATGGGAGAGTGATATGTGGCTTATCTCGTTAGATGTCGAGTCGCTGTATACCAGCATAGATCACACACAAGGACTGTCTGCTGTACAACACTACCTATCTAATAGACCTATCTTGTACTATGAACACAACAAGGTCATTTTAGGTCCTATGGAATGGTGCCTCCACAACAATTTTTTCCCTTTTGTTAAAGAGATTTACAGGCAACTTAGAGGAGTGGCGATGGGGGCCTGCTTCTCCCCCAGCGATGCGTGCTTGCACATTGGCTGGTGGGAGGAGCAGGTCCTCAATGTGCACCACAAGGCGTGGATGGAGGGCCACGTTAATTGCTTTCTGAGGTACATTGATGACATTTTCATCATTTGGAGAGGTAGTAAAGAGGAAGCCTTGTCTTTTATTCAGGACATCAATGACAATTCCCTTAACCTTAATTTCACAGCTCATATTGAAAAGAATCGCATTCAATTTTTGGATGTTGAGGTGTATGTCACCAACTGCACATTGAACACCACTTTACACAGGAAACAGACTGCAGGCAATGCTACATTGCATGCAACCAGTATGCATCCAAAACACACTATATCTGGAATCCCGTATGGTGAAATTCTCAGGTTGAAGAGGATTTGTAGTTCCCCTTCTGACTTTAATACCTGTCTAGGGTAACTTCTAACTAGGTTAAGAGCTAGGGGTAATTCTGAGCGCATCCTAAATGCAGCACTAACTAAATCCCTTTCCAGATCCAGGGAAAGTATTTTCTCCATATCTCCTCCTGAGACTGAACTCCCTACTGATACAGAACCCCAGTTGGATTGCCCGCGTCTTATTACCACCTACAGTAAAGAGGATAGAAAAATTAGGTCTATTATCAACAAAAATTGGCCTATAATATTGAGCGACCATATACTCAATACTAGATTACCATCTTCCCCCACTTTAACCTTTAGACGCGCTAAAACCATGGGCAACTATCTGGATAAGGCAGCCCCTGAATTAAAAACAAAAACACCGTGGCTATGTCCCACCAGAGGATTCTACAAGTGCTCTAGTTGCCGAGCCTGTAAATTCGGTGTCACCACCACACATTATCATACCCCTTTCAGCACAGTTGCCAAAACTATCAATGGCAACTATTCTTGCAAAACAGATCATGCTGTTTACGTTCTGGCGTGCACCTGTGGGCTTAGATATGTTGGCAGCACTAAGCTCCAAGAGCACGTCCGAATTTTACAGCATTTGCGGGCCATTCTACATAGTGACCCGACTTACCCGGTCGCACAGCACTTCAAACGGGTACACAATAAAGATCTGAATTGCCTTAGTTATTTCGTCATTGGGGCTGTACCTTATCTAAGAAGAGGAGGTGACCGTGAATCACAGCTTAGAAAATTGGAATCTAGATTTATTCTAGAACTCGATAGCCGTTGGCCCAACGGGCTCAACAACATTGAAGAAATGCACCATTTCTTGTAAGCTTTTTGGTGTAGTTATCTATCTGAGTCTTCTATGCTAATCCAGTTTTCTTATACATGTAGCCTGCGCACTCCTAGTTAGGTTCCCTATTAGGAGACTCATTGCGAGATATATACCCTACAGTACTGTTTCGGTAAATAGTGATGTTCTGATAGACACATATTTATGTTTCTGTACGCTATGCACTTTATATGGATGTCTTTAGATATGTACCTTTTTCTATATTCAAACCGTATTATTCTAGGATTCAATGAAATAACTTTTATTGAGTTTTTCTATGATAGTTTTGTATTGTACAGTAAATTAAATTTTATTGTAGAAATAGAGGGTGTATATAGCTGTAGATACAACCAAGTGTGTATATAGAGATATACGGATAGATGTATATATATGTGTATATATATGTGTATATATATATAAGAACAATGTAAATAGTTTGTGAGAGTTATTGTTTTCAGAATAGGTTTTTTGGAATATATTTTGTTTTTTTGTGATATAACGATCTGTTTGTGTGTACATATATGAAATATGGTACTATTTATACATATTTTCATTTTTAACTTTTTTGATATAGCTTTTTACCATTTGAAACTTTTTTAGAGAGCTTTGAATAGAATAATACAATTTACCTAACATCCAATACAATATGTAGGCAAATTTAGTTTTTGAGTATCTCTGTTCTTATGGTAGAATGGCTTGTTCCCGCAACTTTGCACTTTTTTGTAACTCTTTCACTCATGCACTTTTTTATACAATTATTGCACTTTAACTTTCGCTGCTACGAGAGATATATGCATATTTTCACAGACTAGGATCTTATTGGTCAGTCGAAACTTAATTTCGCAATATAAGAAAATGTTTACATGGTATGATATTAGATCTGTCATTTATCAATCTTATTTGTGTTATTTCCTGGATTTAACCAGTAACTGCATTTTGTATTTTGCATTATCAGCAAACGAGAAATGTTACCAGCGATAGTATTTCTTCACTATTTGTTGTTAATCACGTGATTTTGGTGGACACCACTAGGGGGTGGTGTCAGTATCACTGCAAGTATAAAAAAAGCATTATTATTTCAAACATGTTGCAGCGTGAACAAGGGCTTTCTGCTCGAAACGCGTCGCTGGTTCTGTTGAAGGATAATAAAAACATCTTTTGCTGACTCTGATGGTCCGGTCCTCATTTCTGCTGGCGTGGAGGCGGTGTCAGCGAGCGCAGAGCAAGCTGGGGAGGAACCTTTTTCATATATATATATATATATACATTTTTTCTTTCAAGAAGAATGACGAAGCTGTGTGCGGTTTCACAGATTTTATTGTTGGCCGCTACCAGACGCGTTTCGACTGCGTCGCAGACTTGTTAACTGATAACAAGACCATAGAACGCTGCCATTTTATAAATTACTGTGTTAACCTTGATGGCTTCCACTCACGTGACCAATCACCCACAAGTAATTGCAGCGGCCCTTATTAATGCTCAGTCCATAAGCAGACATGCCGCCGACATTTTTGAACTTTTGTCTGCCGGTCATCTTGATATTCTGTTCATAAGAGAAACATGGCTTAATACTTCCAGCACCCCGACATTGAGCTCGCTATCCCCAGAGGTTTTAAAATAATTAGGAGGGATCGAGCACGGGGGAGAGGGGGGGGGGGGGGGGGTTGGCGATTGTATTTAAAGATACTTGGGTGTTTCACATTGAGCCTTCCGATGAGTTCGGAGATGGTGAAGTTTTTTTTTTCTCTCTCATCCTTTCACCCTTTTACAACCTTGGTGGCACACTGATCTATCATCCCCCTGGTCCTACTGGTCCTTTTCTTAACGCACTGGCTAATGTTATTGTGCCCCGCGCCCATAGGTTTCATAGATTTCTCCTCCTGAGAGATTTTAACATTCATACGGAGGTTGCCGAGCTACCTGACTCCAAAAATTTGCTGGAGTCTCTTAGCCTTGCCCAACTAGCACAATGGGTCACGCTTCCTACACACTCTGGAGGCCACACTCTTGATGTGGTCTGTTCGAATTTTCCCCTATCTGTATCTGCCCCTGAAATTCTTACGTGGTCTAGGCTGATCAGATTTTCTTGGACTTCTGATAAAATTTCCTCCAATGCTAAATCTTTTATTGTCCTCAGAAGATCAATTTGTGTACTTTGTCCGCTATCCTTCAAAACAGTCGTCCAGTGCTTGGCACTGAGCTGACCACTGCTGTGCAGACTTTTAATACCTGGATCCGTGCAGGAGTGGAGTCCTCCTCCAAGGGAATGCCAGACCGAAAATCTGCTCTACCCCCTCCAAACCCTGGTTCTCGCCATCCTTACAAGAGCTCAAGCTAGGTTGTAAAAGACTTGAAAGGCGTTGGCGACTCTCCTCTTGCCCTATTACCAAAGAGGCCCTACGGGTAGCTCAGAAGGAGTATTACGCTAGTATTAGAACAGCTAAGAACGAATACTTTGCGGGTAGGATTGCTAAGGCTAATAGTAACAGCAGGGACATTTTTTCCATTGTCAATAGCTTTCTTTCCCCCTGCGCAGAGCAACCAATAGTGCCATCTTCCGCACTCTGGTGTGAGGGTTTGTCCTTATTTTTTTATCAAAAGATATTAGGGATCCACACCGAATATATGATCCCATTCTGCATTCCAAAATCCCGCATACCATGACTCTGCATTATTTACAACGCAGAGACATTACTCCGCAGTACAATCACTCCGCAAAATTTAACCCCGCATATAACTTAACAACGCATGCCTTTGCAACGCAAAGGCATGTGTGGTGAAGTTATATGTGGGGAAAAGTTAGAAAATGTACTTACACTATATATATATATATTCACTGAAAAAACCATAGGTTATAGACCATATATAGTTAGGAATTCGCATTTACAAAACCTTATTTTACTCACACAAAACCATTGAAATTCCATATATAGTTAGTTGCACTAACTATATATCGCGCACCCGCAATCCACTGCTGATGATGTCACATATTACATCATTCATGACATGGTCAGTGACATCACTGATGACATCACTGATGACATCTCAAATGACATCACTGATGACATCTCAAATGACATCACTGATGACATCACTGATGATATCATTCATGTGATAATACGATGAACCTCTTCAGACTCTAATATAACCTTAGATACAATCAGTGTAAACAGACACTCACAGACTGTCACTCATCCATGGAGTTACTCACACACCTAGTCAGTCATGCAAAGAATCAATCACACCTCCATTTCCTCAACTATACAGTTATACAAACTTTACTTATTCAAACATATACTAACACATATTTACTCTCTTATACAATCCCTGATACAAGTTCACAATGATCCATACAGCCACTCACACATTCACTGGCTCTTATGCACAGTTATTTATATATGTCAACTCTCACATGTACTGTGTTTTACATATGTACTTACTTTGACATGTAGCACTGAGATATCCATTCACTCACCAATACACTCATGCACACAGTCAACCGCCCATACAGCTGTTTCCACATGCACTTTTGAAACCATACATCTAGTGAATCAACTGCTCACACATCTATGCACAGAGTCATACACCTCCCAGCCACCCACACACACACTCAGTCTCCCATACAAATACTTGGGCAACCAATCAATAACCCATATAGTTACTCATATAGCTACTTATCAACACATGCAACAGTTTACAGAACAACAGACATAATGATGCACAGATTAAGACAGTTTAGTCACTAACCCATGCACTCAGTGAGACACATTTAATCACTCACTCATACAGTCAGTCATGCACCTACTAAATCCTTCATCCAGACACTTATACATCCACTCATTCTTCAATATGTAAGACATATTTTAACTTTACAGAAACATACAGTCACTGGATGTTGTCATCAGTGATGTCATCAGTGATGTCATTTGAGATGTCATCAGTGATGTCATCAGTGATGTCACTGACCATGTCATGAATGATGTAATATGTGACATCATCAGCAGTGGATTGCGGGTGCGCGATATATAGTTAGTGCAACTAACTATATATGGAATTTCAATGGTTTTGTGTGAGTAAAATAAGGTTTTGTAAATGCGAATTCCTAACTATATATGGTCTATAACCTATGGTTTTTTCAGTGAATTTTCAAGGTTTTGTAAATGCTAATTCCTAACTATATATGGTCTATAACCTATGGTTTTTTCAGTGAATTGTCAAGGTTTTGTAAATGCTAATTCCTAACTATATATGGTCTATAACCTATGGTTTTTTCAGTGAATATTTATATATATACATACATATATAAACATATATCATCTGTATATCTATATAAATACAAACATAAATGCATGCATATATACTTATATGCATACAGATGCATGTTATTTACATGAAAGTTGAAAAAACACTAATAAAAGCAAAGCTAAAAAGCCACCTCATTACAAACAGAATGGCTTTAACTTAAACGAGGGCGAGATCTATTGCATTTTCAATGCTTGTTTACTTTGGTACCATCAAGAAGGCATTCAGATGTGTCACACATTTGCCATAAATTCTGAATGTTAGCACTCTAGTTGCACATTAGATCACTGTAGTAAAGCTACTGCTCACCAGGGACGTCTGCTGCTGGTATTCAAAGTGCATGTTTCAGTCTGCATGTCAGAATTTTTCTAATGAAATAGAAGAGGATTTGAGAAGTCACTCAAAATGATCCCTAATTTTTCTTTCTGAAGCACTAATCATACTTTCTATGGCAAAATTAACCCCCTCATGTTGTTCCTTTTTAAATTGAGTGTTTTCAGACTTACCACTTCATTCCAATCAAGATGGCTTCTGCTGTGCCATACTTTTGTCATAAGTAAGACTGTTAGCGCTCTAGTTGTTCTTTAGAACACTCTGGGACATTCTGTCATTGGGCTATACTTGGGGTACATCTGGGTGATATTTGGGCTACATTTAGGCTCTTTTGTCTCTGGTGGCCATCTTGGGAGACTGTATGTCAGAATTTTTGTAATGAAATTGAAGAGGGTTTGAGAAGTCACTCAAAATGTGCCCTAATTTTTCTTTCTGCAGCACTAATCATAATTCATATGGCAAAATATACTCCCTCATTTTGTTCCTTTTTAAATTAAATGTTTTAAGAGTTACCACTTTATTCCAATCAAGATGGCTTCAGGTGTGCCATACCTTTGTAATAAGTAGGACTGTTAGCGCTCTAGTTGTTCTTTAGAACACTCTGGGACATTCTGTCATTGGGCTATACTTGGGCTACATCTGGGTGACATTTGGGCTACATTTGGGCTCTTTTGTCTCTGGTGGCCATTTTGGGAGACTGCATGTCAGAATTTTTTAATGAAATAGAAGAGGATTTGAAAAGTCACTCAAAATGTGCCCTAATTTTTCTTTCTGCAGCACTAATAATACCTTCTATTGCATAATATACCCCCTCATTTTGTTCCTTTTTAAATTAAATGTTTTATGAGTTACCACTTTATTCCCATCACGATGGCCCCAGGTGTGCTATACCTTTGTAATAAGTAGGACTGTTAGCGCTCTAGTTGTTCTTTAGAACACTCTGGGACATTCTGTCATTGGGCTATACTTGGGCTACATCTGGGTGATATTTGGGCTACATTTGGGCTCTTTTGTCTCTGGTGGCCATTTTGGGAGACTGCATGTCAGAATGTTTTAATGAAATAGAAAAGGATTTGAGAAGTCACTCAAAATGTGCCCTAATTTTTCATTCTGCAGCACTAATCATACTTTCTATGGCAAAATATACCCTCTCATGTTGTTTCTTTTTAAATTAAATGTTTTAAGAGTTACCACTTTATTCCAATCAAGATGGCTTCAGGTGTGCCATACCTTTGTAATAAGTAGGACTGTTAGCGCTCTAGTTGTTCTTTAGAACACTCTAGGAGGCTGCAGTAGAACACAAAGGAATCAACTGACAGTCTCTGTCCTTGTTGGATGTACATGTTTTACTGAGAATGTCAGACTTCATTTTCACATGACTGAGAAAGATAATGTGAATTTACAGAAAATATGCTTTCAGTTTAGCTTATAGATCCCCTTCCAAACCACTGTGGGAAAATCATGAGATATTAGTTTTCTTTCAAACAATATTCATGATATCACAGCAGAAGGTTTTTTCACATGGTAAAATCACCTTAGAACCCACCACAATTCCTAAAACGAGTATGGTACCATCAACAAATGATTTATAATGTAACTAAAGTCCTAAAACCCTCTATTAACTACAATGCTTTTTAATGAGGTGCTAGCATGTATATTGGTCCCAAGATGGCTGCCAACACTTCTTGGATGAAGTGCTGACAGCCAATCAGATCAGATGTGTGATTAGGCTGCGCCCAGATATATATCTTTTTTTGAACCTAAATTACTCAAAATCCACTGGAGCACATATATTGAGACCTAGCAAAGGCACATCGGGCTAACAGTCCCTACAATTTTGCCAAGTTTCGTGCAAATCCATTCAGCCGTTCGAGCTAAAAGTGAGGCCAACCGCCCTATGGAAATTAACATGGGAAAAAGGCGTTTTGGGACCCCCCTTTTTTCTCGGCCCCCCCCTTAATGAAACCCCCCCCAAATTGTCAGGGGCTGCTCAGAAACAAAATGTTCCATTTTCCTGAAAATTTCAGCCAATTCCGTCCACAAACGCCAAAGTTATTAGACATAGAATTTTCAAAAATCCCATAGAGAAAAAATCCTAACTATATATACCTACTGGCGACCGCCAGTAGGTAATAAATACAAACATAAATGCATGCATACATATACTTATATGCATACAGATGCATGTTATTTACATGAAAGTTGAAAAAACACTAATAAAAGCAAAGCTAAAAAGCCACCTCATTACAAACATAATGGCTTTAACTTAAACGAGGGCGAGATCTATTGCATTTTCAATGCTTGTTTACTTTGGTTCCATCAAGAAGGTATTCAGATGTGTCACACATTTGCCATAAATTCTGAATGTTAGCACTCTAGTTGCACATTAGATCACTGTAGTAAAGCTACTGCTCACCAGGGACGTCTGCTGCTGGTATTCAAAGTGCATGTTTCAGTCTGCATGTCAGAATTTTTTTAATGAAATAGAAGAGGATTTGAGAAGTCACTCAAAATGATCCCTAATTTTTCTTTCTGAAGCACTAATCATACTTTCTATGGCAAAATTAACCCCCTCATGTTGTTCCTTTTTAAATTGAGTGTTTTCAGACTTACCACTTCATTCCAATCAAGATGGCTTCTGGTGTGCCATACTTTTGTCATAAGTAAGACTGTTAGCGCTCTAGTTGTTCTTTAGAACACTCTGGGACATTCTGTCATTGGGCTATACTTGGGGTACATCTGGGTGATATTTGGGCTACATTTAGGCTCTTTTGTCTCTGGTGGCCATCTTGGGAGACTGTATGTCAGAATGTTTTAATGAAATTGAAGAGGGTTTGAGAAGTCACTCAAAATGTGCCCTAATTTTTCTTTCTGCAGCACTAATCATAATTCATATAGCAAAATATACCCCCTCATTTTGTTCCTTTTTAAATTAAATGTTTTAAGAGTTACCACTTTATTCCAATCAAGATGGCTTCAGGTGTGCCATACCTTTGTAATAAGTAGGACTGTTAGCGCTCTAGTTGTTCTTTAGAACACTCTGGGACATTCTGTCATTGGGCTATACTTGGGCTACATCTGGGTGATATTTGGGCTACATGTGGGCTCTTTTGTCTCTGGTGGCCATTTTGGGAGACTGCATGTCAGAATTTTTTAATGAAATAGAAGAGGATTTGAAAAGTCACTCACAATGTGCCCTAATTTTTCTTACTGCAGCACTAATAATACCTTCTATTGCATAATATACCCCCTCATTTTGTTCCTTTTTAAATTAAATGTTTTAAGAGTTACCACTTTATTCCCATCACGATGGCTCCAGGTGTGCTATACCTTTGTAATAAGTAGGACTGTTAGCGCTCTAGTTGTTCTTTAGAACACTCTGAGACATTCTGTCATTGGGCTATACTTGGGCTACATCTGGGTGATATTTGGGCTACATTTGGGCTCTTTTGTCTCTGGTGGCCATTTTGGGAGACTGCATGTCAGAATGTTTTAATGAAATAGAAAAGGATTTGAGAAGTCACTCAAAATGTGCCCTAATTTTTCATTCTGCAGCACTAATCATACTTTCTATGGCAAAATATACCCCCTCATGTTGTTTCTTTTTAAATTAAATGTTTTAAGAGTTACCACTTTATTCCAATCAAGATGGCTTCAGGTGTGCCATACCTTTGTAATAAGTAGGACTGGTAGCGCTCTAGTTGTTCTTTAGAACACTCTGGGACATTCTGTCATTGGGCTATACTTGGGCTACATCTGGGTGATATTTGGGCTACATTTGGGCTCTTTTGTCTCTGGTGGCCATTTTGAGAGACTGCATGTCAGAATGTTTTAATGAAATAGAAAAGGATTTGAGAAGTCACTCAAAATGTGCCCTAATTTTTCATTCTGCAGCACTAATCATACTTTCTATGGCAAAATATACCCCTCATGTTGTTTCTTTTTAAAATAAATGTTTTAAGAGTTACCACTTTATTCCAATCAAGATGGCTTCAGGTGTGCCATACCTTTGTAATAAGTAGGACTGTTAGCGCTCTAGTTGTTCTTTAGAACACTCTAGGAGGCTGCAGTAGAACACAAAGGAATCAACTGACAGTCTCTGTCCTTGTTGGATGTACATGTTTTACTGAGAATGTCAGACTTCATTTTCACATGACTGAGAAAGATAATGTGAATTTACAGAAAATATGCTTTCAGTTTAGCTTATAGATCCCCTTCCAAACCACTGTGGGAAAATCATGAGATATTAGTTTTCTTTCAAACAATATTCATGATATCACAGCAGAAGGTTTTTTCACATGGTAAAATCACCTTAGAACCCACCACAATTCCTAAAACGAGTATGGTACCATCAACAAATGATTTATAATGTAACTAAAGTCCTAAAACCCTCTATTAACTACAATGCTTTTTAATGAGGTGCTATCATGTATATTGGTCCCAAGATGGCTGCCAACACTTCTTGGAGGAAGTGCTGACAGCCAATCAGATCAGATGTGTGGTTAGGCTCCGCCCAGATATATATCTTTTTTTGAACCTAAATTACTCAAAATCCACTGGAGCACATATATTGAGACCTAGCAAAGGCACATCGGGCTAACAGTCCCTACAATTTTGCCAAGTTTCGTGCAAATCCATTCAGCCGTTCGAGCTAAAAGTGAGGCCAACCGCCCTATGGAAATTAACATGGGAAAAAGGCGTTTTGGGACCCCCCTTTTTTCTCGGCCCCCCCTTATTGAAACCCCCCCATATTGTCAGGGGCTGCTCAGAAACAAAATGTTCCATTTTCCTGAAAATTTCAGCCAATTCCGTCCACAAACGCCAAAGTTATTAGACATAGAATTTTCAAAAATCCCATAGAGAAAAAATCCTAACTATATATACCTACTGGCGACCGCCAGTAGGTAATAAATACAAACATAAATGCATGCATACATATACTTATATGCATACAGATGCATGTTATTTACATGAAAGTTGAAAAAACACTAATAAAAGCAAAGCTAAAAAGCCACCTCATTACAAATAGAATGGCTTTAACTTAAACGAGGGCGAGATCTATTGCATTTTCAATGCTTGTTTACTTTGGTTCCATCAAGAAGGGATTCAGATGTGTCACACATTTGCCATAAATTCTGAATGTTAGCACTCTAGTTGCACATTAGATCACTGTAGTAAAGCTACTGCTCACCAGGGACGTCTGCTGCTGGTATTCAAAGTGCATGTTTCAGTCTGCATGTCAGAATTTTTTTAATGAAATAGAAGAGGATTTGAGAAGTCACTCAAAATGATCCCTAATTTTTCTTTCTGAAGCACTAATCATACTTTCTATGGCAAAATTAACCCCCTCATGTTGTTCCTTTTTAAATTAAGTGTTTTCAGACTTACCACTTCATTCCAATCAAGATGGCTTCTGCTGTGCCATACTTTTGTCCTAAGTAAGACTGTTAGCGCTCTAGTTGTTCTTTAGAACACTCTGGGACATTCTGTCATTGGGCTATACTTGGGGTACATCTGGGTGATATTTGGGCTACATTTAGGCTCTTTTGTCTCTGGTGGCCATCTTGGGAGACTGTATGTCAGAATTTCTTAATGAAATTGAAGAGGGTTTGAGAAGTCACTCAAAATGTTCCCTAATTTTTCTTTCTGCAGCACTAATCATAATTCATATGGCAAAATATACCCCCTCATTTTGTTCCTTTTTAAATTAAATGTTTTAAGAGTTACCATTTTATTCCAATCAAGATGGCTTCAGGTGTGCCATACCTTTGTAATAAGTAGGACTGTTAGCGCTCTAGTTGTTCTTTAGAACACTCTGGGACATTCTGTCATTGGGCTATACTTGGGCTACATCTGGGTGATATTTGGGCTACATTTGGGCTCTTTTGTCTCTGGTGGCCATTTTGGGAGACTGCATGTCAGAATTTTTTAATGAAATAGAAGAGGATTTGAAAAGTCACTCAAAATGTGCCTTAATTTTTCTTTCTGCAGCACTAATATTACCTTCTATTGCATAATATACCCCCTCATTTTGTTCCTTTTTAAATTAAATGTTTTAAGAGTTACCACTTTATTCCCATCACGATGGCTCCAGGTGTGCTATACCTTTGTAATAAGTAGGACTGTTAGCGCTCTAGTTGTACTTTAGAACACTCTGAGACATTCTGTCATTGGGCTATACTTGGGCTACATCTGGGTGATATTTGGGCTACATTTGGGCTCTTTTGTCTCTGGTGGCCATTTTGGGAGACTGCATGTCAGAATGTTTTAATGAAATAGAAAAGGATTTGACAAGTCACTCAAAATGTGCCCTAATTTTTCATTCTGCAGCACTAATCATACTTTCTATGGCAAAATATACCCCCTCATGTTGTTTCTTTTTAAATTAAATGTTTTAAGAGTTACCACTTTATTCCAATCAAGATGGCTTCAGGTGTGCCATACCTTTGTAATAAGTAGGACTGTTAGCGCTCTAGTTGTTCTTTAGAACACTCTGGGACATTCTGTCATTGGGCTATACTTGGGCTACATTTGGGTGATATTTGGGCTACATTTGGGCTCTTTTGTCTCTGGTGGCCATTTTGGGAGACTGCATGTCAGAATGTTTTAATGAAATAGAAAAGGATTTGAGAAGTCACTCAAAATGTGCCCTAATTTTTCATTCTGCAGCACTAATCATACTTTCTATGGCAAAATATACCCCTCATGTTGTTTCTTTTTAAATTAAATGTTTTAAGAGTTACCACTTTATTCCAATCAAGATGGCTTCAGGTGTGCCATACCTTTGTAATAAGTAGGACTGTTAGCGCTCTAGTTGTTCTTTAGAACACTCTAGGAGGCTGCAGTAGAACACAAAGGAATCAACTGACAGTCTCTGTCCTTGTTGGATGTACATGTTTTACTGAGAACGTCAGACTTCATTTTCACATGACTGAGAAAGATAATGTGAATTTACAGAAAATATGCTTTCAGTTTAGCTTATAGATCCCCTTCCAAACCACTGTGGGAAAGTCATGAGATATTAGTTTTCTTTCAAACAATATTCATGATATCACAGCAGAAGGTTTTTTCACATGGTAAAATCACCTTAGAACCCACCACAATTCCTAAAACGAGTATGGTACCATCAACAAATGATTTATAATGTAACTAAAGTCCTAAAACCCTCTATTAACTACAATGCTTTTTAATGAAGTGCTATCATGTATATTGGCCCCAAGATGGCTGCCAACACTTCTTGGATGAAGTGCTGACAGCCAATCAGATCAGATGTGTGGTTAGGCTCCGCCCAGATATATATCTTTTTTTGAACCTAAATTACTCAAAATCCACTGGAGCACATATATTGAGACCTAGCAAAGGCACATCGGGCTAACAGTCCCTACAATTTTGCCAAGTTTTGTGCAAATCCATTCAGCCGTTCGAGCTAAAAGTGAGGCCAACCGCCCTATGGAAATTAACATGGGAAAAAGGCGTTTTGGGACCCCCCTTTTTTCTCGGCCCCCCCTTAATGAAACCCCCCCAAATTGTCAGGGGCTGCTCAGAAACAAAATGTTCCATTTTCCTGAAAATTTCAGCCAATTCCGTCCACAAACGCCAAAGTTATTAGACATAGAATTTTCAAAAATCCCATAGAGAAAAAATCCTAACTATATATACCTACTGGCGACCGCCAGTAGGTAATATATATATATATATATATATATATATATATATATATATATATATATATATATATATATATAGTGTAAGTACATGAACTTGGTTTCAATCTCGGAACGCCTCACTGAACAATCCAGCAAGTGATTTTTGCGATGGAAGCAACCCGGACATGACGGGGGAACACGGACACTGAACTGTTGTTCCGGAATCCTGCTGGTGAAAGGACTTTGAGGCAGAGTGTCAGGGGACCCAAGGGAGACCGACTTTAAAATAAAATACATTTACTGGACTGCACAATCTACCTCGAAAAAGGCATGGACAGCGTGAATATGCCAAAGAGCCCCAGAGAAGACATTTCTTAAACCTGGTGTCTTATGGGAATAGTAGTCTGTGAATTGGAACTACAACAGAGACTATTGGGGCCAGCTGTACTCCAACACTATGGGAGGAGCCACGAAGGTTATAAACCAAGGTGCAACCTGAATCCCACTTGCAAAGGCATCTGAAGAAGACTAATCGTCGAAATGCATCATGCCGCATGATAATTAAAATAAAGCGACTTTCCCCTCAATCCCCACAGCGTCCTTCTGGGTTTCTTTGATAGAAGTTACCTTTTGGAAGTGTTTTTAGCGCGCAGGCCAGTCACGCGCAGAAGGACCCGCTCGCAAGACTCCGAGATATGTCTGGCATTTCTGCTTTCCTATGAACTTGGTTTCAATCTCGGAACGCCTCACTGAACAATCCAGCAAGTGATTTTTGCGATGGAAGCAACCCGGACATGACGGGGGAACACGGACACTGAACTGTTGTTCCGGAATCCTGCTGGTGAAAGGACTTTGAGGCAGAGTGTCAGGGGACCCAAGGGAGACCGACTTTAAAATAAAATACATTTACTGGACTGCACAATCTACCTCGAAAAAGGCATGGACAGCGTGAATATGCCAAAGAGCCCCAGAGAAGACATTTCTTAAACCTGGTGTCTTATGGGAATAGTAGTCTGTGAATTGGAACTACAACAGAGACTATTGGGGCCAGCTGTACTCCAACACTATGGGAGGAGCCACGAAGGTTATAAACCAAGGTGCAACCTGAATCCCACTTGCAAAGGCATCTGAAGAAGACTAATCGTCGAAATGCATCATGCCGCATGATAATTAAAATAAAGCGACTTTCCCCTCAATCCCCACAGCGTCCTTCTGGGTTTCTTTGATAGAAGTTACCTTTTGGAAGTATATATATATATATATATATATATATAGTGTATACATATATATATATCTATATACATATAAATAAACATAAATAATTAAAAATAAACCAAATAAAGCATATGTATATAAGTAAATACATATTTTACATTTATATTTGTTTTAAAATAATATCTATATATACAATTTAAAAAAAGACACTTACCACCCTAAAAACTAATACCACCCTACTCCCATAAAATGCCCCCGCACCCCAAAATCCAAACCCACCCTTACTCCTTAAAATACCCCAACACCCTTAAACACTAACCCATGTTAACCCTATAAATATACCCTGTACCCCAAAACCCAAACCTACCCCTGAACCCTAAAAATACCCCTGTACCCCAAACCCAAACCTACCCTGAACCCTATAAATACCCCTGTACCCCAAAACCCAAACCTACCCCTGAACCGTAAAAATACCCCTGTACCCCGAAACCCAAACATATCCCTGAACCCTAAAAATACCCCTGTACCTCAAAACCCAAACATACCTCTGAAGCCTAAAAACACCCCTGTACCCCAACACCCAAACCTACCCCTGAACCCTAAAAATACCCCTGTATCCCAAAACCCAAACCTACCCCTGAACTCTAAAAATACCCCTGTACCCCAAAACCCAAACCTACCCCTGAACCCTAAAAATACCCCTGTACCCCAAAACCCAAACACACCCCTGAACCCTAAAATACCCCTGTACCCCAAAACCCAAACCTACCCCTGAACCCTAAAAATACCCCTGTACCCCAAAACCCAAACCTACCCCTGAACCCTAAAAATACCCCTGTACCCCAAACCCCAAACCTACCCCTGAACCCTAAAAATACCCCTGTACCCCAAAACCCAAACATACCCCTGAACCCTAAAAATACCCCTATACCCCAATACCCATACCTATCCCTTAACCCTTAAATACCCCTGCACCCCATAACCCAAACCCACCCTTAAAATACCCCTGAACCCCAAAAACATATACTCCAACACCCCCAAAATAAAACCATATACTTACCATACACTTAAATATAAAAAACATATGCTTTTACCAATCATGCTTTTACAACGAATTTCGTTGTAAAAGCATGCGTGGTAAGAGCATATAATATATAATGGCATGCGTTGTAAAATTTTGCGGAGTAACAGTACCTGCGTTATAATGGTATGAGGAGTAATGGTATGCGGAGTAAAAAATGCGGAATGACCATCCACACCAGCCTACGGACTACCTGTCTTAGTTAGAGCTTCCTGGCTCCTGTGCCCTCCTCTCCTCCCTCTTCCGGGGCTTACACCTTTGAAGAGTTTCTCCCACCTTCGGGAGATGATACATTAGCAGTCCTAAAATCCCTGAAATCAGGCTCACCAATCGACCCCTGTCCAGCGCGGGTACTTGGAGGGGTGGCTGAGGTGGTGAGTCAGGAGATTACTGAAATTACTAGCCTCTCCTTTAGATCGGCAACTGTCCTGGATGACTGGAAGCAGGCAAAACTCCTGCCACGGCTGAAAAAAGTTGGCCTTGATCCAGCTGTACCAGCAAATTACCGACCGATCTCTCTTCTACCAGCGATGGCCAAGGTCTGCAAAAAAATGGCCTCCCGTCAATTAAATACATTTGTGAAAACATCTCATGCTCTCCACCCTGCTCAGTCCGGATTCCGTGCAGCCCACAGCACAAAATCGGCTTTGGTTGAAATCTCGGAGGCCATTAGGGGCTGTTTGGACATTGGTGGCAGAGCGGTTCTAATATTGTTGGACCTCTCTGCTGCGTTCGATACGGCACCCCATCAGCTTCTTCTCTCTCGTCTGTCAGCCATTGGTGTCACTGGTTTGGCTCTTGAGTGGCTGACTTCTTTTCTTTCCGTTCGTTCTCAGCAGGTCTGGCTACCTCCTTTTTCATCATCAGCCAAGCCTCTTTCAACTGGGGTGCCACAGGGTTCAACTTTGAGTCCGCTGTTATTTAATATATATTTGACCCCATGATTATTTTGGCCGAACAACTGGGCACCAAAATAATAGCCTATGCAGACAACAAACAGCTGCTGTTTACCTGGCCTGGTGTGGACTTGGACACTGCTATGATCCAGACTTGTCTTTCTTCTGTTTTTAATTGGTTGGCCTCCGCCCAGTTGAAATGTACTGAAATCCTTCTCTATGGGCAGTTTCCACCACACTTTAAAGAATCCTTATGACCTGCTGGCTTCCCACTCCCTAGCTCTGTTAACATCCCAGTTAAAAATCTGGGGGTGTGGTTTGGGGAAGACTTAAAATTTGAGGCCCACATTAGGAAACTCACTTATGGTTATTTCTGCACTCTTAAGGCTCTACCAAAATGTTTTCCTCTTCTTCCCAAAACAGCGAGAGAAACAGTGGCTAGAGCGCTTATTCTCTTGCGTTTTGACTATGCTAATGCTCTGCTGAGCGGCTCTCTGGCCTATTTGATCAGTCGTCTCCACATAATTCAAAATGCGACTGCCAGGCTCCTGTTTAACATCTCCAGGCTAACTAGTGTCCGGCACCATTTGTGCAGCCTGCACTGGCTTCCAGTTGCGCAACAAATTATCTTCAAGACACTTACCTTTGCCCACAGAGCCATCTATGATCAGGGCCCTCTATATCTGAGGAAACGTTTCTCCTTCTATCTTCCCAATCGGCCCTTGCGCTCCGCCATCCAATATCGGTTGGCGGTTCCACGCTTTCAGTGCTCCCGTTTAGGAGGCCAGTCCATTGCTGTCAAAGCTGCCACTGCCTGGAACTGTCTTCCTTTGGCCCTCCGTTCCAACCCGAATTACGTACTTTTTAAGAAAGCACTTAAGACCCATCTGTTTAAACTGGCGTTTTAAGCTCTGCTCTTCTTCTCTAAATTCTGGCCTCTAGTATCTCTCACTCCGTGGCAGGATACTCCAGTAGTAATTGAGCATGCTACAAAACTCCATATAACATAACATAAAATCACATTTTTCTTTCAAGAAGAATGACGAGCCGTGTGCGGTTTCACAGATTTTATTGTCGGCCACTACCAGATGCGTTTCGACTGCGTCGCAGACTTGTTCACTGATATCAAGACCATAGATCGCTGCCATTTTATAAATTACCGTGTTAAAACGTGACATTTTACAAACTACAAACAAGTGATAGTGAAGACAGACTAGTCGTTCCGAACTACAGGTTTCATATGCCATGAACATACTGTACAGAAACATTACAAAACAACCATGTGATTGTTAAATTTATGCTCTGTTTGTGCCACAAATTAATTAGAAAAACAAAAGGAGTTAGGTCCTTGGTGGGACTGAGGTAGGGGGGCTGGACCGTAGTACTAATCAGACAAAGAAGGAGTGCCCGGGCCCTCAATTCTTGAAATGGCAATTTTTTGAAAAAGACCAAATGCAAATTAATGAAACCTGGTGAGGTACTTTTATTTATACCCATCACTCATATTTTATACTTTTTTTGTAGGATTATTTTTTAAGACAGAAATAGATCCACTTTTATATCATCACAATAACTAAACAATAATGACTGCACATTAATAAAAAGAAGAAGAAACATCGGATCGACACAGAACATTACACATTAAAATAATCATTTCATCAATGTTTACAAATAAATTCCTGTTTTAAGACAACCAAAGCAACGTGAAAGACAAGAGCACAAACTGTGTATTCTTTTTAACAAAATCACTTAATGATATGATTGGCTCTTGCAGATATGCCGACGCGTTTCAGGTTCGAGTAACAAGTTTTCGAACCCTCATCAGGGCTTTGTAAGTTGTCTGTGTGAAACACAAAAAACAATAGAGCTTTGTTGAGAACCTGTGTGCCTCGGACTACCTCTCAAAATCAGAAGAATCATAAGGAAAATGCACCTGTATGTATCAGGCTCGCTAATTCCAATGGTGGACCTGGGGGACGACGCTTGAGGTTTTAGTTCTACAGTGAGTGAAGCAAAGACTGTATGAAGCATTTTGGAAATACTGTCTCTTTACAGGCAATCAAGTGCATATAAATGAATTCTACCTACCTTATGTGCACCGTCCGGCGCCTCTTAGAGGGAGAAGGTTGTGGTCACTATTCTACGAATCCTAGTTGGGAACACAAGAGGAAGTTGTTGTACTATTATAGTAGCTTTTCAGCAAGTATATAATTGTTCGTTAAAAATGCCCCATACCTTGCGTCTTCATCCTGAAATGGGAAGACGATTTGGGTCTCTGTCATTCAATGGTGGGTTTGTTTGTAACCTGGCGGGGATTAAAGCGCTTATCAGTACAAACACTAGTGTATTGATTTTTAACACCAGCATCATTTTGTTTCAAACGGACTTAAGCCTACCTGGATGTTAGGCGAAGTCTGTTTTTCCAGGCGTTTTTCCATATACCTTTCTTGTGCGTCCCTCTATCGCTCGTGGCTCACTGTATGGGAAGATATTGGAACATAAATGCGGGGACCACTGGAAACAAGTCCGCGGAGACTACTCTTGCCAGAATCAGTCAACAAGCGGAAAACGCTCGTTCTTACCTGAATCAATACATGCGATGTCTTCAATGTGAGGCTTCCAAACGAATGCCTGACAACTCGCGGGGGCCATCTTGTCTCATTTAAACCAGCGTGAGTTACGCGTCCCAAGGCATTGTGGGACATGTAGTCCCATACCGTGTACTGTGAAAACTTACATATTGGGCGATATTCGTTTAAAGGTTGAACTCACTATGATATCCACGCAGGTGTGCTAGTTGCTTGTGGCTTTAAAATCATTCGATCAACTCAATTAAGGAGCTGATATGAGCGCCATGAACTGGGACCAACTTATACATTTCATGTAGGTGCAAAGGGGCATGAACATATACAACTTCAAATGTGTGTGCTGCAATCACTTGAAGGTGGGAGTCTGATTCAAGGAAAGCTATTGTCGAAAAAGGATACAATCAGATCCTTGATAATTCAGACATACTATTTAAACCTGTGAGTGTGCTATTAAATTTAAAAATTAGGTATGCTTCCTTTGGTAATAACGCCTTGTCTTCATCCGCTGGGCGCTGCACTGTACCAATTGTAAAAAGTACTGACCATTTGAACTCAAGTTCAGTATGAGATTTCTCCATGAAGTGTTCCACCATGGGAGCAGTTAGGACTTTCTTTTTGATCCGAGACCTATGCTGACTGATGCGTAGGTTGACTTGCTGATTCGTTTTGCCAATATAGATCTTTTGGCACGGGCAAGTGATGACATATATAACATTTTTGGTCTTACAGTTGGAAAAACCAGAGTGCTTCCACTTGACTCCCTGATGCTCAAATTCGTTTCCTTCAATTGTGCTAGAGCACGCAACACAATTGCCGCATCTATGGTGTCCCTCGATTGGTTTCATATTCCAACAAGACAGAATGTCATGTTTAGATTTTAGCAGCGCTACATCAGCCCTCACGATTTGCTGTCAGATGCTTTTATTCTTTTTATATGCAAAAATCGGGCGGGGAAAAGGACATTCTAGCCCTTCTAGTAAATGCCAGTTTTTGAGAATTGTTTGTCTCATTTTATGCGTGTCAGGGCCGAATGTGGTCACACAAACCAAGCGATCAAGTTCTTTCTTTTCTTTTCTTTGTAACAAGCACTCCCTCTGCGTAAATCGTGCTCTTTTATAGGAGTGTTTGAGGAGTTTTTTGGGGTAACCCCTGTGAACCATCTCTTCGCAAAATGTTTGTGCATGATGTTCAAAGTCACTAATCTCCGTGCAATTTCTGCGTATCCGCAGCAGTTGTCCGTAAGGTAGATTCGTTTTTAGATTCCTAGGATGGTGGCTTCTGTGATGCAAGATTGTATTTTTATCAGTAGACTTCTTGTGTAACGAAGTCTTCAAGCATCCGTCCAAGCACATCACTTCTACATCCAAAAAGGTCATTTCGGTCCTGCTTGCTTCCATGGAGAATTTTATGTTGCTGTGCCTCGTATTGATCCATTCGTGGAACGTTAATAGATCGGCCTGGCTCCCCTGCCACAGGAGCCAGAAATCGTCTATATAGCGCCACCATTGAATGATGTTCCCGGTATGTGGATTGTTATTGTCAACGAATCTCATTTCATATTGTGCCATAAAGAGCACTGCCATTTCTGGGGCATAAGGACACCCATGGCAGTGCCCTTCACTTGCATGTAGAATTGATCATCGAATACAAAATAGTTCTTTTTTAAAGCTATTTCAACCAATTGCAAGATAAAGCACGTGGGGACCCTATGAGGACGCTCTCGCATCTCGAGGTACAGCTCGATTACTTCAAGGGCCTCTTCCTGGGGGATCTGCATGTATAGGGACGTAACATCCATAGTTACCATGATCTGTGTGAGGGGGTCAAATGCTGTTCCTTCTACCTTGGTCAAAAAATCAGTAGTGTCTCTCAAATACGATTTGACACTTTTAAAAGGTTTCAAGAAAAAATCCAAATATTTTGATATGGGTTCAAGACAGGAGTCTACACCAGTAACTATCGGCCTTCCCGGGGGGTCGGCCAAGCTTTTATGGATCTTTGGTAGAAGATACAAGATCGGGGTGCGCGGAAACTTTTTATTCAGGAAGTCAAATTCCTTAATTCCAAGGAACCCTTCCTCCTTACCCTTTTCCAATATCTCTGAAATGAGACCCTGGATATGCTTTGTGGGATCTTCCGATAGACTTCGGTACCATGTTTTATTATTTACTTGTTTTATGCCCTCAGTTATGTATTTGTCTCTTGGCCAAAGTACAACTGCTCCCCCTTTATCAGCCTGCTTGATTATCAGGGAAGGATCGTCTTTGAGGCTTTGGATCACTTTCCGTTGACAAAGGCTCATGTTAAGCAGCGCCGATTTTACATTAACTTATTTTATCAATATATTTACATCTCACTATTGCAATTTGCTAGTGTGGGATTTTGCCCAAGTGGGCTCACAAGATACCAATATTTATACAGAATTATTAATATAATTCATTTATATACAATTAACACCCCACGATTATATGACTTTTCTTTTTCATATAATGTTTCTTTCATTAAGCCCCAGTGGGCATGTGTTCATACGACATGACACTGTCTATGGAACTCTCCCTTCTTGAGGCTTTACCAATTCTGTCTGTAAAACTTCTACAAAAATCTTTTAAATTATTCTTTACTGTTTCTTAATACATTGGCACTTCTCTACTTTCACTGAATTCATAAATGTGCGTGCAAATCTTCTTCAATGTTCAAACCCCCTGGCTGTTTGGAATTAAGTTCTATAATATATCGAGATTTCAACCTCCTCAGTTTCTTCTCTCTGTTTCCCCCTCTCGGGTCATTGTCAACTGCATCAATCACAAAATAGGTCAACCCTTTGGAGTCTTTGTTATGGAAATTTTCAAAGTGATGGGCTACCGGATATGTTCGGTCCCCATTTTTAATAGCCCTCAGATGCTGTAGCTCTCTCTTATGGACTTCCAATATAGTTTTGCCTACGTATCACAAGCCACACGGGCATTGCAGGACGTAGTAAGCAAAACTCATCTTACAGTTATATTTGCCTTTGATCTTCCTCATATTCCTGGTAAGTCCTGATATATATTTCTCCATGTTGCCTCAATGAGTACAGGCCTTGCATTTACTGCATTTTACAAAACATTTGCGCCTAGTCAGCCAAGGACTCTTTGGTTGTGGTTTTTTCATAATATTACTCACTAAAGCCTACTTGAATGACCTAGCTCTCCTAAATTTTATTTGTGGTCTGTGGGGGACTACTTACCAAGGATGGGATCATTTTTGATTATATGCTAGTGTTTATTCAGAATGCCCCTTACTGTATCTTGCTGCTTGCTGAACGTTATTATAAACCTACATTGATTTGTTGTCTCTTTTACTGGTTTTGTCTCTTTATTAAACAGTATTCCCTCTCTTTTCTTTTTTGACACTCTGTCAATTGCTGTCTCTACCCATTCGTTGGGGTACCCCCTACTTCTGAATCTTCATTTGAGGGTGGTTAGCTCTTTTTTCGTTTCCGCCTCATCACTACGATTGCGCTTCGCACGAAGACACTCTCCGTAGGGGATGCTTCGATTGTTGGATGAAAGCTTTTTGCATGCAATAGAGTGTTACCTGAAGTGGGTTTTCTAAACAGCTTAGTTAACTTCTGTTTTACTTATTTCACTGGTGAAACTTAGATTCAAGTCATTATTCTGTAGTTTACAGATGAAGCTTTTTACCTCATCTTCAGTGCCTTTCCACACTAAAAACAAATCATCGATAAACCGACTCCAGTGCATAATGTGTTCTTCCCATTCCTCCTGGTACTGTGTATGGACCACCTGCTCCTCCCACCATATGCAAATTAGCATAGCTAGGGGAGAAGCAGGTGCCCAATGCAGTACCACAGATCTGGTGGAATAGATTGCCATTGAAGAGGAAATAATTACTGGATAGACATTTCTCAATCACACGTAAAATCATTTGTGTGTGTGACCATAATCTATTAGGCCATGTCCCTAGGAAGTGTTTTGCTGCTCTCAATCCATTGTTGTGCCTAATGCTGGTATACAGCGTTGACACATCTATGGTGACTAATAGATAATCATGTTCCCATGGGAGAGCATGGATCGTCCTTAGAAAATCCCCTGTATCTTGGAAGTAAGAGGGCAATATTTTGACTAGAGGATTAAGGAATGAATCAACATATTTTGATGCATGTTCCAGGGCGCTTCCAATTGATGAAATAATTGGGTGTCCCGGAGGATTTACCAAATCTTTGTGAATTTTTGGAACTAGATAGAATACTGGAGTGACTGGTTTCTCACTTCTTAAAAACTTAAACTCATCTTGGCTTAAGAGGCCTTGATCGCACCACTGCTTGAGCTCAACATTGAACTCCATAAAGCTGTTTATCATTTCTTTCTTAGCAATTTTTTTGTAGCAATTTTTGTTGTTTAATTGCTTATATGCCTCAGTCAATTTCTTTTGTCAGTCCCAGAGGATTACGTTTCCTCCTTTGTCTGCATTGCGGACAATACAATTATCATTTTCAGGTAGTTTTTTAATTAGTGCTCAAAAAGTTTTTGTTTTTGCAAATTTGATTTATTTTTTTCCTTATCAACATTCTGTATATTCAAACTTTTCAATTAATTAGTGACTAGGGAACAGATGTAGGTAATCCTATTTTACCGTTTCTAAAATACCGAATTTTACCGATTCGGTATTTTAGAATCGGGAAATGGGATGTAGCAAATAATTAGGTAAAATTTACTGAATCAGTAAAAATCGGAATCTCCGATTCGGTATTTACCGATTCGGTATTTATTCGGTAAATACCAAGTTGGTAAATACCGAATCGTAGATACAAAATTCAAGCAATTGAGGATTCAACCAATCATGTGCATCCACCCCACGCGACAACCAAGCAACAGACGAACCAACCAATCCTGTGCATCCACCCCCAACCCACAACCAGGAAGTGGCCACACACATGCAGGTGCAGACTAACTGAACATTCTGGAGAGCTGTGAGACACTGAGCTACTGGCTGTACTGAGCTGAACAGAAGTGCAGTATGGAATCCCATGACTCACAGAGGGAAGTAGCAGACCGCAAAAGAAAATTAAAGTTCAGCACAGGCGAATTGCAGGTGCTGGTGGAGGAGGTGGTGAAACACCACACCCAGCTTTTTGCGAAACAATCTCTGCAGGTAGCAGAGGCTGTGAAAAGAAAAACACCTGGCTGGGAATCCAGGCGAAGGTGAACCCCATAGCGATGACCACACGAGAAGTAGATGACCTAAAAAAAACACTGGTATGATCTCAGGATCATAACAAAGAAGAAGCTGGCAGCCCAGAAGAAAGAGGCCAGTGTCACAGGGGGAGGAAGGAGCAGGGCACCTGCCCTTACTGACCTGGAGCAGCTGGTGGAGTCCACCCTGGTGCCCGAGAGTGTTTTTGGGATCGGGGATGCTGACAGCTCAGCCCGAGCTGCAAGAAAACAAGGTAAGGAGCATGTCCAGCAATCCTCCCCCCCTTCCCTGTCCCACTTCCCCAGTGTGGCTGTGTGTTTCACACTCCAGTACAGGTTTTGGGATACACCAGCAATGCATCATGGGAGAGGTAGTCATTGAAACATACATTAGTACAGTCATCACAAAAAACAGCAAGGCATGCCACACACTACATCCAGAAGCAGTTGAGGACATTGATATTGTGTGACAGGGTTGTAATTTAATATTGAAATACAGGCTTGCAGCACCACTGATCCAATGTCCATATCTGTCCACAGAGAGTCATCATGTAGGACAGCACAGGAGAGGGAGAAAAGGGCACCCCAAATGGAAAGGAGTGAGGATGCAAGCAGGAGTGCAGGGCAAAGCACTGAAACACCATTGGCACCCACAGCACAGGCAGCTTCCACACCAGAGGCAGCCACAACAGCACAGCCATCATCGCCTCTGCTGTATGACTCACCACAGCAGGACCCACCAGCACAGACTCCCTCACCAGCTTCAGAGACATTGGAAGTGGTAAGGCCCATGAGGCATGATGTACTCCCTCTCCAACTCATGGCAACGTCCTCTGAGGAAGAAAGGGAGGGTGACACCCAAACTACTCCACTGAAGGCAAACAATGCTGGGCTGCAGTCCGCCTCCGAAGGTGTGCACACAGGTGCAAGACGCCATAGGGTCCAAGGGAACAGCACAACTGGGCATGGTGACAGGGTCTTCTGTGGGCTGGAGGCCACAATGGTGAAAGTGCAGCGCCTGCAGGCAAAAGCCATACAATCAGTTCAGAGACAGATGCACCACTTAAACAACAACATGGGCAAGATGACCCTGGGCAACAGCTCCACGGTGGAGAGCATGAGGGAAAAGGCAGAGGGAATGCGGGACATGTCCCAGTCCATGATGTCACTCTGCGATAAACTTGATGAGGGCCGTACACAAAGGCGCCGGGAGAGGCAGTGTATGCAGCATCACACAGGTTGCAATAATTTTACAGCAGATGAAGGGTGTGTACTGACGTGTACCTCTGCTCTTGTGGAGGCAGCGGAACCTGCTTTTTAGGAGTCCAAATGTGCGCTTCACAACGTTGTGTGTTGCTCTGTGTGCCACATTGTAACGTCTCTCACTCCGGGTTGATGGGTTCATGTAGGGAGTGAGAACAAAGGATCACAGAGCATAAGCGCTATCGCCTAGGTGGGAAAGAGAGTGTCATTAGTTACATACCATTTGAAACATTCAGCTGCAGTAATTATCAGGGTATGTCACAGTGATTTACCTAGCAGGTATCCTTCCCCAAATTCTCCAGCAGCCAGGCATGTGTAGATCCCACTGTTCTGGAATATGTGGGAGTCGTGGGTGCTCCCTGGAAATTTGTCCACAATGTCAGTAATTATGTTGCCAGCGTCGCAGATCACCTGCACATTTATTGAGTGGGTGGACTTTCTGTTTCTGTAAATGTACTCGATGGCAGCAGGTGGGCAGATTGGGATGTGGGTGCCATCAATGCAGCCGATGACGTGTGGGAAGTGTGCCATTTGATAGAAGTCAGTCTTGGTCTTGAGCAGTTCTGCATGTGTGTCAGGGAAGCTGATGTAAGGATGCATTTTCTGCATCATGGCCTCTAGGAACTTCCTGAAGAAACAGGACAGGCAGATCTGGGACACCGCACCTACCACACTATCACCCCCTGGTACCTCCCAGATGCAAGCAGGTATAGGCTACAGAGCACCTGCACATGGGGTGGGATGGCCTGCGCCCTTGGTGTTGGGTGCTCCAAGAGTGGGTGCACGTACTTGATGTCCAGGATGGTTTGGGGGTGTAGCCGGTACCTTTGAAATATCTCTGCCTCAGTGAGTTGGAAGAGCGTTATCCGCTGTCTGTAGACTTGCTCCTCCCGTCTCCAGGCCCTCTCTCCTGCTGCCTGTAGCCGTAGCCGCCTTGCTATCACGTAGAATGCCACCATTCTGGTCACACTGTTGCATTTTGGGGCCTTTTTAATAGCCTGCACCTGGTTACCACCTACTTTCAATCCATGGTAATTACCAACTTTTAAATACCAAATTTCATGAAATTCGTTATTTTAGAAGTTATCTACATCCCGATTTTCATTTTTTACCATTTCTTATTTACCGATTCCTAAAATTCCGAATCGGTAAATTCCTAATCGGTAAATTCCGATTCTGTAAATTACCGATTCGTATTTACCGAATCGGTCTTTGTTGATGTCCTACATCTCAATTTCTCAATACCAGTCGGTAACGGCCGAAATTCGGTATTTTCGGCCGTTTGAATTTTGAATTTGAATTTGAAGGGGATTTATAGAGCGCATGGCTGCCCGAGAGCGTCCCAGCGCTAACTGAATCCAGAGGAAGGGTCAGGCAGGATGGAGAGAAGCCTGTTTAGGGTGGAGCTCCATTCAGCTCCATGAAGCCATTTGCACAGCGTCATGCCGCCCTTGGCGTGCATGTTTATTTCGACGGTAGTTTAACCATTTATCAGTGATAATCCTTATATTTCTTCCAATTTTTACACTTCTCTTAATCATGTTCATTTTCATCTTCCTTTATCCAAATTCACAGACACGATTAATGTGCCAATTTTCAACTTTCTATTATTCTAACTGTGCCGATCCTGGCCTCTTGTAAGAATAAGAATGATGCAGTGTTCATCACAGGCAGTATTTTATTTAAATTAAAACCCAATGCATTTCGGGCCCTTTCAAGGCCCTTCTTCGGGGGTCACTACAATTAAAAGAAACACCATTAGCACAAATGTTTTTCAAGTATATAAAAAGTTTCAACAAAATTACATAAATAATGCACTTTTCCTAAATCATTGGTTATTGGCATATCGCATCTAACTCCGCATATCCTCCCTTTCAGTATACCGAAAGTACACCCATCTTCGGATTGTAACTGTCACCCTCTGTGGTTTTTCATTTCTATATGACTTCTCACACTTACCAGGTGGTCCCAAACAATTCTTCAGCCTTGGTTGTGCCCATCCCCCAACCTTCCTGCTTGCTATAAAACATCCTACTCTAAACACGTCCTGACTGCCAAAATTACCGCTGATGTGAAGGTTTTAACAAACTAATTCAACAGGCATATTATTTATCATTTTTAAATACTTTCTTGGTGTCGGAACGACAAAAAGTCACTTATTTGATACTTCTAATTGTGAGGTTGAACAACTTCTCTTCCTCCCAACGCTATTTCATACCTGCTGTGATCAAGCTTTTTAAAGCAGCAGTCCGCGCCTTCCTTCCTCAAGCTGTGATCCATTACTAACTGCCAACTCCCTCTTAAGTCCCACCTCCCGAGAAATCTCCCTCTAAGTCACATGTTAGTTACCAATCCCCACCCCATTGTGTCTTCCCCACATTTCGGACTGCATATCCCAAGATGCATGTGCCGTGGTCGGCGCTGTATCATTTCGTGTTGCATTAGTCATTAATCATTTGTTAAAAACATTGTCCCAAATCTGTGTTCCGTATCCATGTTGCTTTGTACTAGTGCCGTACTGCTTGAGATGAACCAAGTTCTTCCGTCGTGTTCAGTGAATTTTAAAGTCATTTTTACATCTTTCTGTTTCTTGTCAAATCTTTATGCGCGGGTGCATTCCTTTAAGGTAGGGCCGTAGTATGAATGTCAAATGAGTGAAGGGATGCACACCATTCTTTTTATTTTTGTTCTTCAAGTGAATCCAGCCTTTGTGAAGTTCGCGTGCAGAACGGTTATTCTGGCCAGCCCTTTTGCCATTTAGAAAGATAAACCTGTTTAGGGTGGAGCTCCATTCAGCTCCATGAAGCCATTTGCACAGCGTCATGCCGCCCTTGGCGTGCATGTTTATTTCGACGGTAGTTTAACCATTTATCAGTGATAATCCTTATATTTCTTCCAATTTTTACACTTCTCTTAATCATGTTCATTTTCATCTTCCTTTATCCAAATTCACAGACACGATTAATGTGCCAATTTTCAACTTTCTATTATTCTAACTGTGCCGATCCTGGCCTCTTGTAAGAATAAGAATGATGCAGTGTTCATCACAGGCAGTATTTTATTTAAATTAAAACCCAATGCATTTCGGGCCCTTTCAAGGCCCTTCTTCGGGGGTCACTACAATTAAAAGAAACACCATTAGCACAAATGTTTTTCAAGTATATAAAAAGTTTCAACAAAATTACATAAATAATGCACTTTTCCTAAATCATTGGTTATTGGCATATCGCATCTAACTCCGCATATCCTCCCTTTCAGTATACCGAAAGTACACCCATCTTCGGATTGTAACTGTCACCCTCTGTGGTTTTTCATTTCTATATGACTTCTCACACTTACCAGGTGGTCCCAAACAATTCTTCAGCCTTGGTTGTGCCCATCCCCCAACCTTCCTGCTTGCTATAAAACATCCTACTCTAAACACGTCCTGACTGCCAAAATTACCGCTGATGTGAAGGTTTTAACAAACTAATTCAACAGGCATATTATTTATCATTTTTAAATACTTTCTTGGTGTCGGAACGACAAAAAGTCACTTATTTGATACTTCTAATTGTGAGGTTGAACAACTTCTCTTCCTCCCAACGCTATTTCATACCTGCTGTGATCAAGCTTTTTAAAGCAGCAGTCCGCGCCTTCCTTCCTCAAGCTGTGATCCATTACTAACTGCCAACTCCCTCTTAAGTCCCACCTCCCGAGAAATCTCCCTCTAAGTCACATGTTAGTTACCAATCCCCACCCCATTGTGTCTTCCCCACATTTTGGACTGCATATCCCAAGATGCATGTGCCGTGGTCGGCGCTGTATCATTTCGTGTTGCATTAGTCATTAATCATTTGTTAAAAACATTGTCCCAAATCTGTGTTCCGTATCCATGTTGCTTTGTACTAGTGCCGTACTGCTTGAGATGAACCAAGTTCTTCCGTCGTGTTCAGTGAATTTTAAAGTCATTTTTACATCTTTCTGTTTCTTGTCAAATCTTTATGCGCGGGTGCATTCCTTTAAGGTAGGGCCGTAGTATGAATGTCAAATGAGTGAAGGGATGCACACCATTCTTTTTATTTTTGTTCTTCAAGTGAATCCAGCCTTTGTGAAGTTCGCGTGCAGAACGGTTATTCTGGCCAGCCCTTTTGCCATTTAGAAAGATAAACCTGTTTAGGGTGGAGCTCCATTCAGCTCCATGAAGCCATTTGCACAGCGTCATGCCGCCCTTGGCGTGCATGTTTATTTCGACGGTAGTTTAACCATTTATCAGTGATAATCCTTATATTTCTTCCAATTTTTACACTTCTCTTAATCATGTTCATTTTCATCTTCCTTTATCCAAATTCACAGACACGATTAATGTGCCAATTTTCAACTTTCTATTATTCTAACTGTGCCGATCCTGGCCTCTTGTAAGAATAAGAATGATGCAGTGTTCATCACAGGCAGTATTTTATTTAAATTAAAACCCAATGCATTTCGGGCCCTTTCAAGGCCCTTCTTCGGGGGTCACTACAATTAAAAGAAACACCATTAGCACAAATGTTTTTCAAGTATATAAAAAGTTTCAACAAAATTACATAAATAATGCACTTTTCCTAAATCATTGGTTATTGGCATATCGCATCTAACTCCGCATATCCTCCCTTTCAGTATACCGAAAGTACACCCATCTTCGGATTGTAACTGTCACCCTCTGTGGTTTTTCATTTCTATATGACTTCTCACACTTACCAGGTGGTCCCAAACAATTCTTCAGCCTTGGTTGTGCCCATCCCCCAACCTTCCTGCTTGCTATAAAACATCCTACTCTAAACACGTCCTGACTGCCAAAATTACCGCTGATGTGAAGGTTTTAACAAACTAATTCAACAGGCATATTATTTATCATTTTTAAATACTTTCTTGGTGTCGGAACGACAAAAAGTCACTTATTTGATACTTCTAATTGTGAGGTTGAACAACTTCTCTTCCTCCCAACGCTATTTCATACCTGCTGTGATCAAGCTTTTTAAAGCAGCAGTCCGCGCCTTCCTTCCTCAAGCTGTGATCCATTACTAACTGCCAACTCCCTCTTAAGTCCCACCTCCCGAGAAATCTCCCTCTAAGTCACATGTTAGTTACCAATCCCCACCCCATTGTGTCTTCCCCACATTTCGGACTGCATATCCCAAGATGCATGTGCCGTGGTCGGCGCTGTATCATTTCGTGTTGCATTAGTCATTAATCATTTGTTAAAAACATTGTCCCAAATCTGTGTTCCGTATCCATGTTGCTTTGTACTAGTGCCGTACTGCTTGAGATGAACCAAGTTCTTCCGTCGTGTTCAGTGAATTTTAAAGTCATTTTTACATCTTTCTGTTTCTTGATAAATCTTTATGCGCGGGTGCATTCCTTTAAGGTAGGGCCGTAGTATGAATGTCAAATGAGTGAAGGGATGCACACCATTCTTTTTATTTTTGTTCTTCAAGTGAATCCAGCCTTTGTGAAGTTCGCGTGCAGAACGGTTATTCTGGCCAGCCCTTTTGCCATTTAGAAAGATAAACCTGTTTAGGGTGGAGCTCCATTCAGCTCCATGAAGCCATTTGCACAGCGTCATGCCGCCCTTGGCGTGCATGTTTATTTCGACGGTAGTTTAACCATTTATCAGTGATAATCCTTATATTTCTTCCAATTTTTACACTTCTCTTAATCATGTTCATCTTCATCTTCCTTTATCCAAATTCACAGACACGATTAATGTGCCAATTTTCAACTTTCTATTATTCTAACTGTGCCGATCCTGGCCTCTTGTAAGAATAAGAATGATGCAGTGTTCATCACAGGCAGTATTTTATTTAAATTAAAACCCAATGCATTTCGGGCCCTTTCAAGGCCCTTCTTCGGGGGTCACTACAATTAAAAGAAACACCATTAGCACAAATGTTTTTCAAGTATATAAAAAGTTTCAACAAAATTACATAAATAATGCACTTTTCCTAAATCATTGGTTATTGGCATATCGCATCTAACTCCGCATATCCTCCCTTTCAGTATACCGAAAGTACACCCATCTTCGGATTGTAACTGTCACCCTCTGTGGTTTTTCATTTCTATATGACTTCTCACACTTACCAGGTGGTCCCAAACAATTCTTCAGCCTTGGTTGTGCCCATCCCCCAACCTTCCTGCTTGCTATAAAACATCCTACTCTAAACACGTCCTGACTGCCAAAATTACCGCTGATGTGAAGGTTTTAACAAACTAATTCAACAGGCATATTATTTATCATTTTTAAATACTTTCTTGGTGTCGGAACGACAAAAAGTCACTTATTTGATACTTCTAATTGTGAGGTTGAACAACTTCTCTTCCTCCCAACGCTATTTCATACCTGCTGTGATCAAGCTTTTTAAAGCAGCAGTCCGCGCCTTCCTTCCTCAAGCTGTGATCCATTACTAACTGCCAACTCCCTCTTAAGTCCCACCTCCCGAGAAATCTCCCTCTAAGTCACATGTTAGTTACCAATCCCCACCCCATTGTGTCTTCCCCACATTTCGGACTGCATATCCCAAGATGCATGTGCCGTGGTCGGCGCTGTATCATTTCGTGTTGCATTAGTCATTAATCATTTGTTAAAAACATTGTCCCAAATCTGTGTTCCGTATCCATGTTGCTTTGTACTAGTGCCGTACTGCTTGAGATGAACCAAGTTCTTCCGTCGTGTTCAGTGAATTTTAAAGTCATTTTTACATCTTTCTGTTTCTTGTCAAATCTTTATGCGCGGGTGCATTCCTTTAAGGTAGGGCCGTAGTATGAATGTCAAATGAGTGAAGGGATGCACACCATTCTTTTTATTTTTGTTCTTCAAGTGAATCCAGCCTTTGTGAAGTTCGCGTGCAGAACGGTTATTCTGGCCAGCCCTTTTGCCATTTAGAAAGATAAACCTGTTTAGGGTGGAGCTCCATTCAGCTCCATGAAGCCATTTGCACAGCGTCATGCCGCCCTTGGCGTGCATGTTTATTTCGACGGTAGTTTAACCATTTATCAGTGATAATCCTTATATTCCTTCCAATTTTTACACTTCTCTTAATCATGTTCATTTTCATCTTCCTTTATCCAAATTCACAGACACGATTAATGTGCCAATTTTCAACTTTCTATTATTCTAACTGTGCCGATCCTGGCCTCTTGTAAGAATAAGAATGATGCAGTGTTCATCACAGGCAGTATTTTATTTAAATTAAAACCCAATGCATTTCGGGCCCTTTCAAGGCCCTTCTTCGGGGGTCACTACAATTAAAAGAAACACCATTAGCACAAATGTTTTTCAAGTATATAAAAAGTTTCAACAAAATTACATAAATAATGCACTTTTCCTAAATCATTGGTTATTGGCATATCGCATCTAACTCCGCATATCCTCCCTTTCAGTATACCGAAAGTACACCCATCTTCGGATTGTAACTGTCACCCTCTGTGGTTTTTCATTTCTATATGACTTCTCACACTTACCAGGTGGTCCCAAACAATTCTTCAGCCTTGGTTGTGCCCATCCCCCAACCTTCCTGCTTGCTATAAAACATCCTACTCTAAACACGTCCTGACTGCCAAAGTTACCGCTGATGTGAAGGTTTTAACAAACTAATTCAACAGGCATATTATTTATCATTTTTAAATACTTTCTTGGTGTCGGAACGACAAAAAGTCACTTATTTGATACTTCTAATTGTGAGGTTGAACAACTTCTCTTCCTCCCAACGCTATTTCATACCTGCTGTGATCAAGCTTTTTAAAGCAGCAGTCCGCGCCTTCCTTCCTCAAGCTGTGATCCATTACTAACTGCCAACTCCCTCTTAAGTCCCACCTCCCGAGAAATCTCCCTCTAAGTCACATGTTAGTTACCAATCCCCAGAAGGTCAGGGGAACAGCCATGTCTTCAAGGATTTGCGGAATGAAAGGAGATTAGGTTGGGCCCGAAGGTCCGGTGGGAGAGTGTTCCACATTTTGGACGCTTGAAATGAGAACTGTCGACCTCCGAAGCGTGTTCTCTTGATCCTGGGTATTTGAGTTAAGTGGGCGTTAGTAGAGCGTAAGGTTCTGTTTGTCGTGTATGGTGTCACGAGATCTTTCAGGACCGGCGGGGCTTTTCCATGCAGGATTTTGTGAGTTAGGCACATGGCCTTGAATTGTACTCTTTGCTCCACCGTTACCGACCAGTATTTGGCTACCTACATCTGGCCCTAGATTAAGGGTGGGCGGGCAGCTACGCTCCGTGCACGGAGTGTGCGTAGTGCCGGCTTCTACGCATTTTGCGTAGCAGGCGTAGAATTCGGCACTACGCACGCTCCGCAGACGGAGCGTAGCTGGCCGCCACCCGCCTCCCTCCCACCCTCCCTAAATACTTTAATTTAAATGTGTAAAAGAATCAAAAGGCACTTACCTTGCCCGCCGCAGCCCACCGCGTCCCTGGGGCTCGCTCTCTTCATTGCTGCCGTCTTGTGTACTAATGCGCATGCGCGGGCGCCGCGCATGCGCATTTCTCGTGAGAAATGCGCATGTGCGGCGCCCGCGCATGCGCATTAGTACACAAGACGGCGGCGATGAAGAGAGGGTGCCCCGGAGACGCGGCGGGCAGCGGCGGGCAAGGTAAGTGCCTTTTAATTCTTTTACACGTTTAATTTAAAGTATTTAGGGAGGGCGGGAGGGAGGCCTGCGGTGCGTAGTGGGGCTACGCGGAGTGCGGAGGTGGGCGTAGTTTCTCGCCCACTTTACGTAGCTCCGCGAAGCCCCACTACGCCCACTACGCCCAGGGTTACCCTAGATCACTAAAAATATCATTCACATCTCACGCCGTTGCTGGTGTGAAACTGGAGGTGAGTCTGAAATTTGTTGCTGCATCATCGAAAATATTGATACCCTGTTCTCTTGCCAGAGCTTCAATATCATCTGCAATTGTTTCCATTGTGCTCTCAGAGTCTATCTCTCTTAATTTCATCATCAGATTCATATCCTCAACTGCCAGTTCTTCTCCTTGAGCCCTAGGAGTGTCAACTGTTCCAGCATTTCTCAGTCTTGGACTATATATATATATATATATATATATATATATATATATATATATATATATATATTCGGCTCACGGTTTCCACCAGACTTTGCACGAAGGAAAGAAAACCACGCACTCCGGGGGTCGTTTTCAGTTACTTTATTTTCTGGTTTGCAACAGACGCGTTTCGGCGCTCCGCCTTCCTCAATGTTACAAACATTGACGGTAGGCGCCATGTTTTTAATAGCGTTCACACGTGATCAGTGGGCGAAACAAACAAGGGACAACAAATCATTGCACCATATTGGAAGGTGTTAACAGTAAGCGACACGTTGTGAATTGCTGTACACTTTAAGGGCTGTCCTACTTAATTCGGCCCCAGTAAATGCTAACATTAGTTTCTAGCATATTACTAACGTTTGTGATTTAAATAAAGCTTTGATTATGCGCAAATTCACTTTCGCATTTTGTGGTATTTCGCCGTGAATCGGCATAAAAACCTCTTCGTGCTGGCAACCCATCGGCCATGTTAAAGTGGCATAACGTTTATCATATTAAATCACATAGTCAATAAAATACAAATCAATGTACTGAACCACAACCAGTGCCGAGTGGAAAACATATCGCCGTGGATCGGCAAGTCACCCTTGATTCATTATGTGTTCCGTCCCATTATTAAACTATAATCATCAACATCATTTCATATTCTCAAAATTCACACAGTGGAAGTTCTACAAAAGAGCAAAGTTTAAACGAAAAACAGAATACTAATAAGTGAACCCATTACAAGTGACTTCTAGTTCATTACACTGGCTGCACCTATTCTTCTTGTCCACAACACATTATCACTACTTTGAAGCACCCGGATTGGAATAGTGTTTTTCATGTTGCTTTTACAGATATATTTTGTATCGCAGATTCATTAATCGGGTATGGTATTTCACTACATTTATACACATATACATATACAGTTCTTAGTTCATCATGAATTGTGCATTTTTTAGTAGCTTCTTCCTTTTTACTGGCCTATGTGAGAAGCCAGTTCCTCCCCCGCATTTAAACCTTTTGGGTACTTAGTCATTAAATCAATAATATATCGAGACTCCAGTCTCCTCAAACTTTGCAGTCTATCACCGCCCCTTGGATTTTCCGGTATGTGGTCTAGCCCGAAATATTGCAGTTGGTGTCTGTTGCTTGAGTGTTCCTGCTGAAAGTGTCGAGCAACTGGATATGCCTGGTCATTTTTGTCTATTGCTCGCAGGTGCTCTAAAATCCTCATTTTCAGGGGTTTGATTGTACTCCCGATGTACATTAATCCGCACGGGCATTTAAGACAATATACTGCATAGGGTGTGTTGCATGTGAGGTATTTATTAATTGTTTTTACTATCCCTGTGTCTGGAATCTCATAGGTTTTTACCCTCTTGCTATGTGCACAGGCTTTGCAATGGTAACATGGGTGGAAGCCCTTCAAGTCTGCGAGTCTATTGGTTTTCTTCTCGATTTTCTGTAGATGACTTTGAACCAACATGTCTTTCAGGGATCTTGATTTCTTGAAAGTTACCAAGGGGTGCTCTGGAATATCATCCTTAATGCAACTGTCGGTTGACCTGCAGGGACTCGAGCTGGATATATATATATATATATATATATATATATATATATATATATATATATATATATATATATATATATATATATATATATATATATATATATATACACTGAAAAAACCATAGGTTATAGACCATATATATTTAGGAATTAGCATTTACAAAACCTTGAAAATTCACTGAAAAAACCATAGGTTATAGACCATATATAGTTAGGAATTCGCATTTACAAAACCTTATTTTACTCACACAAAACCATTGAAATTCCATATATAGTTAGTTGCACTAACTATATATCGCGCACCCGCAATCCACTGCTGATGATGTCACATATTACATCATTCATGACATGGTCAGTGACATCACTGATGACATCACTGATGACATCTCAAATGACATCACTGATGACATCTCAAATGACATCACTGATGACATCACTGATGACATCTCATTTGACATTACTGATCACATCACTGATGATATCATTCATGTGATAATACGATGAACCTCTTCAGACTCTAATATAACCTTAGATACAATCAGTGTAAACAGACACTCACAGACTGTCACTCATCCATGGAGTTACTCACACACCTAGTCAGTCATGCAAAGAATCAATCACACCTCCATTTCCTCAACTATACCGTTATACAAACTTTACTTATTCAAACATATACTAACACATATTTACTCTCTTATACAATCCCTGATACAAGTTCACAATGATCCATACAGCCACTCACACATTCACTGGCTCTTATGCACAGTTATTTATATATGTCAACTCTCACATGTATTGTGTTTTACATATGTACTTACTTTGACATGTAGCACTGAGATATCCATTCACTCACCAATACACTCATGCACACAGTCAACCGCCCATACAGCTGTTTCCACATGCACTTTTGAAACCATACATCTAGTGAATCAACTGCTCACACATCTATGCACAGAGTCATACACCTCCCAGCCACCCACACACACACTCAGTCTCCCATACAAATACTTGGGCAACCAATCAATAACCCATATAGTTACTCATATAGCTACTTATCAACACATGCAACAGTTTACAGAACAACAGACATAATGATGCACAAATTAAGACAGTTTAGTCACTAACCCATGCACTCAGTGAGACACATTTAATCACTCACTCATACAGTCAGTCATGCACCTACTAAATCCTTCATCCAGACACTTATACATCCACTCATTCTTCAATATGTAAGACATATTTTAACTTTACAGAAACATACAGTCACTGGATGTTGTCATCAGTGATGTCATCAGTGATGTCATTTGAGATGTCATCAGTGATGTCACTGACCATGTCATGAATGATGTAATATGTGACATCATCAGCAGTGGATTGCGGGTGCGCGATATATAGTTAGTGCAACTAACTATATATGGAATTTCAATGGTTTTGTGTGAGTAAAATAAGGTTTTGTAAATGCGGATTCCTAACTATATATGGTCTATAACCTATGGTTTTTTCAGTGAATTTTCAAGGTTTTGTAAATGCTAATTCCTAAATATATATGGTCTATAACCTATGGTTTTTTCAGTGAATTTTCAAGGTTTTGTAAATGCTAATTCCTAACTATATATGGTCTATAGCCTATGTTTTTTTCAGTGAATATATATATATATACATACATATATAAACATATATCATCTGTATATCTATATAAATACAAACATAAATGCATGCATACATATACTTATATGCATACAGATGCATGTTATTTACATGAAAGTTGAAAAAACACTAATAAAAGCAAAGCTAAAAAGCCACCTCATTACAAACAGAATGGCTTTAACTTAAATGAGGGCGAGATCTATTGCATTTTCAATGCTTGTTTACTTTGGTTCCATCAAGAAAGCATTCAGATGTGTCACACATTTGCCATAAATTCTGAATGATAGCACTCTAGTTGCACATTAGATCACTGTAGTAAAGCTACTGCTCACCAGGGACGTCTGCTGCTGGTATTCAAAGTGCATGTTTCAGTCTGCATGTCAGAATTTTTTTAATGAAATAGAAGAGGATTTGAGAAGTCACTCAAAATGATCCCTAATTTTTCTTTCTGAAGCACTAATCATACTTTCTATGGCAAAATTAACCCCCTCATGTTGTTCCTTTTTAAATTGAGTGTTTTCAGACTTACCACTTCATTCCAATCAAGATGGCTTCTGGTGTGCCATACTTTTGTCATAAGTAAGATGTTAGCGCTCTAGTTGTTCTTTAGAACACTCTGGGACATTCTGTCATTGGGCTATACTTGGGGTACATCTGGGTGATATTTGGGCTACATTTAGGCTCTTTTGTCTCTGGTGGCCATCTTGGGAGACTGTATGTCAGAATTTTTTAATGAAATTGAAGAGGGTTTGAGAAGTCACTCAAAATGTGCCCTAATTTTTCTTTCTGCAGCACTAATTCATATGGCAAAATATACCCCCTCATTTTGTTTCTTTTTAAATTAAATGTTTTAAGAGTTACCACTTTATTCCAATCAAGATGGCTTCAGGTGTGCCATACCTTTGTAATAAGTAGGACTGTTAGCGCTCTAGTTGTTCTTTAGAACACTCTGGGACATTCTGTCATTGGGCTATACTTGGGCTACATCTGGGTCATATTTGGGCTCTTTTGTCTCTGGTGGCCATTTTGGGAGACTGCATGTCAGAATTTTTTAATGAACTAGAAGAGGATTTGAAAAGTCACTCAAAATGTGCCCTAATTTTTCTTTCTGCAGCACTAATGATACCTTCTATTGCATAATATACCCCCTCATTTTGTTCCTTTTTAAATTAAATGTTTTAAGAGTTACCACTTTATTCCCATCACGATGGCTCCAGGTGTGCTATACCTTTGTAATAAGTAGGACTGTTAGCGCTCTAGTTGTTCTTTAGAACACTCTGGGACATTCTGTCATTGGGCTATACTTGGGCTACATCTGGGTGATATTTGGGCTACATTTGGGCTCTTTTGTCTCTGGTGGCCATTTTGGGAGACTGCATGTCAGAATGTTTTAATGAAATAAAAAAGGATTTGAGAAGTCACTCAAAATGTGCCCTAATTTTTCATTCTGCAGCACTAATCATACTTTCTATGGCAAAATATACCCCCTCATGTTGTTTCTTTTTAAATTAAATGTTTTAAGAGTTACCACTTTATTCCAATCAAGATGGCTTCAGGAGTGCCATACCTTTGTAATAAGTAGGACTGTTAGCGCTCTAGTTGTTCTTTAGAACACTCTGGGACATTCTGTCATTGGGCTATACTTGGGCTACATCTGGGTGATATTTGGGCTACATTTGGGCTCTTTTGACTCTGGTGGCCATTTTGGGAGACTGCATGTCAGAATGTTTTAATGAAATAGAAAAGGATTTGAGAAGTCACTCAAAATGTGCCCTTATTTTTCATTCTGCAGCACTAATCATACTTTCTATGGCAAAATATACCCCCTCATGTTGTTTCTTTTTAAATTAAATGTTTTAAGAGTTACCACTTTATTCTAATCAAGATGGCTTCAGGTGTGCCATACCTTTGTAATAAGTAGGACTGTTAGCCCTCTAGTTGTTCTTTAGAACACTCTAGGAGGCTGCAGTAGAACACAAAGGAATCAACTGACAGTCTCTGTCCTTGTTGAATGTACATGTTTTACTGAGAATGTCAGACTTCATTTTCACATGACTGAGAAAGATAATGTGAATTTACAGAAAATATGCTTTCAGTTTAGCTTATAGATCCCCTTCCAAACCACTGTGGGAAAATCATGAGATATTAGTTTTCTTTCAAACAATATTCATGATATCACAGCAGAATGTTTTTTCACATGGTAAAATCACCTTAGAACCCACCACAATTCCTAAAACGAGTATGGTACCATCAACAAATGAGTTATAATGTAACTAAAGTCCTAAAACCCTCTATTAACTACAATGCTTTTTAATGAGATGCTATCATGTATATTGGTCCCAAGATGGCTGCCAACACTTCTTGGATGAAGTGCTGACAGCCAATCAGATCAGATGTGTGGTTAGGCTCCGCCCAGATATATATCTTTTTTTGAACCTAAATTACTCAAAATCCACTGGAGTACATATATTGAGACCTAGCAAAGGCACATCGGGCTAACAGTCCCTACAATTTTGCCAAGTTTTGTGCAAATCCAATCCAATCCAAAAATTCTTTTTTTCGGCCACATGGGCCATAAAAGATGCAGTAAAAATACATGAATAAAACACAATATATACAATAAAAGCCAACTGGACCTGCAACGTTAGAAAATACAAGGAAATATAAGTTAACCAGACATTTTCTTCCTTATTATCCATGCTGCCATTAAAAATTTGGAAACCGCAAACACAATGTGGCCCAGGGTATTAGTTTTCATAACCCTGTAGGCCTGTAAATAGTTCCTGAAGCCCAGGTTCCGACATAGAGGGGCTAGCCATCGCCTCCTCGGGCTCCGATAGACATGGCAACAGAACATTATGTGCAAGTCGTCCTCATCAGTAGCTTTGCAGCAAGGACAAAGCTTGTCACCCCCTTGCAACCATTTATGGGTAAAAACTTTAGTAGGGAGCGTACCAAACCTCCATTGCAGGAACAATTTCCTCGCCAAAAGAGGATAAATAAAATCCATAAAAGGTTCAAAAACATAAGAATTTTTGGATACTATAAAACGTCCCGTCAGGGTGCCACTGTCATAGGCATTGTCCATATCAGCGAGGGTTTTGTTCTTATAGAGCTGTGCCAGGGTTTTGCGCGAAATCCTTCTACAACCCTGAGCTGGGTCATCCCATAGGTCTGGCAAATTCAGGCTAGAACATTCCGACTTGATGAATGCCAGCCAAGGGATCTTACCATTAACATCCAGCCTCATGACGTGTATAAGGTCCTGCCTATAATGATGCAGTTCCTCAGTGGACCATAACCGATGCCAGTACTTCACCGGTTTCGACCGCAGATCCTCTGCGATTGACGGAAGGCCCAGGTCAAGTCTTAGGGGGAGGAGTGGTGTGCCTTGCAGGAGAGCTAGAAGACGTCTGAGGAAACAGTTTTCCACCCCTGCCATGACCTTCCCAGCTTTATGGCCCCACAGCTCACTGCCATACAAGGCAGCTGCCTTCGCCTGGGTCCTGTACATTTCCAGGGCCGGACTGACAGGCTTAAAGGTGGACTTATTGGATACCCTCAGGAGTGCGCCCGATAGCTGGGAGAGTTTCAACCTAGATCTTGCCACCTGGGAATCCCATGTCAGATTTTCTTGGAGTGAAACCCCCAGATATATGAAGGTAGAAACCCTTTCCAGACTAGTTTCCCCCAGTTTTGGATTGGGTCTGGTCCTGGTCGGAGGGTTGAAGATCATGAACTTAGTTTTTTCCGTGTTCACCTCCAACCCATGTTGACAACAGAAGTGACCAAAACCATCCACGATCCTCTGGATCCCCATAGGGGATTTGGAAAGAAGGAGGGTATCATCGGCAAACATTATTGCCGGAACCCTCCTTCCTGCCAAAACCGGGGCGTCATTATCCCCGGCAGCGTCAAGATGTTGAATGACGCTGTTAATGTACAGACAGAACAGTGTCGGAGCAAGGACACAGCCCTGTCTGACACCTCGGCGGACCGGGAATTTACCCGAGGGCTTGCCATCCCTCCCACACCTCACTACCGCAAAGTTGTTCTCATGCAGCCTAATGATGATTCTAAGGAGGTGGGGGGGAACTCCTAGCTTCTGCAGAACCTCCCATAACTTCCCCCTCGGGACGAGGTCGAAGGCTGACCTCAGGTCCACGAAGACCATGTACAATCGACCTCCCTCTAGCGTGACCGTCTTCCAGTACAGGAGAAGGAGGCGAAAGATTTGGTCCATGGTCGACGTGTTCTTCCTGAAGCCAGCCTGAAGGGGGCTCAAGATGTCATTGACCTCGACCCAGTCTAGGAGATGGTCCAAGATGAGGCGCGCGAAAAGCTTTTGGGGCACATCTATAAGGCTTATAGGCCTGTAATTGGAAGGGAGCAGAGTAGAACCCTTCTTATGGATGGGCACAATCTCTGCCCCCAGCCACGACCCAGGGATCGCCATACCTCCGAGAATGGCATTAAACAGAACAAGAAGGTATGGGCCCCAGATATCCGGGTGGTGCCTAAATAGATCCCCGGGTAACCTATCCAGGCCTGGCGCCTTCCCCACTGCTAGGCGTTCTAGAGCAAGCTCCACTTCCCCCAGGGATAGTTCCATTCCGAACTCCTGAGAACCCAAGGGCAGTTGCAGCTCTGCGGCCGGGCAGGAACTAGTATCTTGGTAAAGAGCCCCAAAGTGGGCCTCCCAGACCGCGGGGCTATGTTAGACTCAATCGCTTTACTGAGTTCCCTTGACCCATTATTTACAAGGGCCCAAAATTTCCGGGAGTCCCTAAATTTGAGGGCATCGTAGAGGTCCTGCCAATGCTTCCAGTCCCACTCGGTCCTTGCAGCCGCCAGCACTGATTTATGGTACTTCCTTAGGTCACGTACTTTGGCCTTGTCTGACCCCTCTTTTATGGCTGCAATGAGCTCAGATTTTGCTGCCCTGCAATCTGGGGTGTACCAGGTGGGGACAGGGGTCCTTTTCTTTCGGATTGGGACCTCCGGATGGAATACCTCGGCCAAGTCCCTCACTAGAACCTGGTGAATATTTCCCAGTTTCTCGCAGTAATCGGGGGTTCTTGGTTCATTCAGGAGAGCATCCACCTCCATGAAGCTTGGGAGTGCCAGCTCATATAATTTCTTGATGGACTCTTCCGACCTCACCAGCTTTCCCCACTTAACCCGGCGCCTGTTTGTGGTCAGGAGCAAATCCCCCATATCAACCCCTTGGCCAACTGGGGATGAGTCCGTCAGGGGCAGAGGGCACAAGATATTTAGGCAAAGGGCGTTGTGGTCGCTGTCTGACCTCTTAATTACCCTAAAGTCCAGCACTTTGGGCCAAAGTGTAATGTCCACCATGATGTAATCTAGCCTCGACTCATGGCCCCTCCTGTTGAAAGTACACACCGAGGGGGTATCGGAAGGGGTACGACCATTACACGCCCTCAGCGCGCTATTCAGGGTAAGGGACATGAGCTGTAAGGCTAGAGGGGACCAGGCTTTAGGGTGAGGAGAAGAAGAGGGTGGAACCCCCCAGTGGTCGTCCTCGGCCGTAAGGACACCATCGAGTAGACCTTCCAGAGGTTCAAAGTGGCAATTGAAGTCTCCTCCAAGTACCACCTTGTAGTCACCCGGAAGTTGGCCCAAGAAGGAAGCCAGATCATTCAGGGTAGGTGATTCACTTGGCGAGGCCACCGGGCGCGAGTAGACGTTGACAATGGCCCACGAGGTTTTACCAGGCCAAGTGAGCCGCACACACTGGATGTCCTGCGAACACGTACGAACCTGCTCCGCCTGGCACCCAGTGTGACTCGCAATCCAGATTGCCAAGCCACCAGATGGCCTCCCCCTCCCAGCCCATTTGGCAGGGATTTCAAATACTTCAAACCCTCTCCTGGCCTGAGCGGCCCTCGCCCAAGTCTCCTGAAGGAGAAGTATATCACATCCACCAACCAGGGAGTCCCATTCAGGAGAGCCTTCCTTGTTCGCGATTCCTGCCACATTCCAGGAGAGAATTCTCAGACCTGGATCGAGTGGCAGGCTGCCCTGAACTCCAGCAGGAGAAATTAACATGGGAAAAATGCGTTTTGGGACCCCCCTTTTTTCTCGGCCCCCCCTTGATGAAACCCCCCCAAATGGTCAGGGGCTGCTCAGAAACAAAATGTTCCATTTTCCTGAAAATTTCAGCCAATTCCGTCCACAAACGCCAAAGTTATTAGACATAGAATTTTCAAAAATCCCATAGAGAAAAAATCCTAACTATATATACCTACTGGCGACCGCCAGTAGGTAATATATATATATATATATATATATATATATATATATATATATATATATATATATATATATATATATATATATATATATATATATATATATTACCTACTGGCGATAGCCAGTAGGTATATATAGTTAGGATTTTTTTCCTATGGGACTTTTGAAAATTCTATGTCTAATAACTTTGGCGTTTGTGGACGGAATCGGCTGAAATTTTCAGGAAAATGGCACATTTTGTTTCTGAGCAGCTCCTGAAAATTTGGGGGGGGTTCGTCAAGGGGGGGCCGAGAAAAAAGGGGGGTCCCAAAACGCGTTTTTCCCATGTTAATTTCCATAGGGCGGTTGGACTCACTTTTAGCCCGAACGGCTGAATGGATTTCCACGAAACTTGGCAAAATTGTAGGGACTGGTACCCCGATGTGCCTTTGCTAGGTCTCAATATATGTGCTTCAGTGGATTTTGAGAAATTAACGTTTAAATCAAGATATATATCTGTAACAGCGCTCCGGGCAGCTAACCGGTTCGCGAACTTTTCGCGTATCGGAACTTTGCAAAGCGAAGCTGATTGGCTCTCCGGTGTCTGTCAACATTCTAAACAGTCCGGTGCGGCCGCCATCTTGTCTCTCGGTAGGATCGAGAGACAAGAGGAGGCCAAAACAAAGGGGGAAATGAAGGAAAGGGGGCAAGGTAGACCCCTCCTGACCCCCTAGGATTGATGAGGGGGATATTATAGAGCCACGCCGGGCCCAAAAAAAAAAAAAAAAAAATCCGATTTTTTCGCCGTAGAGACGCGTCTTGGTTCGCGAACCGGGCAGCTAACCGGGCAGCTAACCGGGAAGCTAACCGGCAGTGTAACCAAAAAAAAAAAAAAAAATCAGATTTTTTCGCCGTAGAGACGCGTCTTGGTACGCGAACCGGGCAGCTAACCGGGCAGCTAACCGGGAAGCTAACCGGCAGTGTAACGGGAGTCTGAGGAGTAGCTGATTGGCTGTCAATATTGTAAACAGTCCGGAGCGGCCGCCATCTTGTCTCTCGGTAGGATCGAGAGACAAGAGGAGGCCAAAACAAAGGGGGAAATGAAGGAAACAGGGCAAGGTAGACCCCTTCTGACCCCCTAGGATTTATGAGGGGGATATTATAAAGCCACGTGGGGCCAAAAAAAAACAAACGCCGTAGAGACGCGTCTTGGTACGCGAACTGGGCAGCTAACCGGGCAGCTACCGGGAAGCTAATCGGCAGTGTAACGGGAGTCTGAGGAGAAGCTGATTGGCTGTTATCATTGTAAACAGTCTGGAGCGGCCGCCATCTTGTCTCTCTGTGGGATCGAGAGACAAGAGGTGGAAAAAAAAAAGGTGTAAATGAATGAAAGGGGTAAGGCAGACCCCTCCTGAACCCCTAGGATTGATGAGGGGGCTATTAAAGTTCCCTGGGGGGTGAAAAAAAAAAAATTGCGATTTTCGCGGTAAAGGTGCTTCCTGGTACGTTAACCGGGCAGCTAACCGGCAGCGTAACGGTAGTGCGACATATTGTGTTTTTTGAACGTTTGTGATATGTGCACGTGTGGATTTTGTCTAATTAAGGTTAAAAAAATATATATATATCTTTAAGCGTGTTCTGGCGCGCTTACGTTTTGGGTTTGGTTTGCGCTGCAGAGACGATACGTCACGGTTATGCGATGCATCATGAGGCGTCTCACGGGCTACGTGATACGTCACTTAATAAAGAATATATTTTACAGCTATAGATATTAGCTTTTAAAAAACCAATGAAATTCACAGAAAAAACCATAGGTTATAGACCATATATAGTTAGGAATTTGCATTTACAAAACCTTGAAAATTCACTGAAAAAACCATAGGTTATAGACCATATATAGTTAGGGATTAGCATTTAAAAAACCTTATTTTATTTGCACAAAACCATTGAAATTCCATATATAGTTAGTTGCACTAACTATATATCGCGGACCCGCAATCCACTGCTAATGATGTCACATATTACATCATTCATGACATGGTCAGTGACATCACTGATGACATCACTGATGACATCTCAAATGACATCACTGATGACATCACTGATGACAACACCCAGTGACTGTATGTTTCTGTAAAGTTAAAATATGTCTTACATATTGAAGAATGAGTGGATGTATAAGTGTCTGGATGAAGGATTTAGTAGGTGCATGAATGACTGTATGAGAGAATGATTAAATGTGTCTCACTGAGTGCATGGGTTAGTGATTAAAGTGTCTTAATTTGGCAATCAATATTTATGTTCTTCTGTAAACTGCTGCATGTTTAAATCAGTAGCTATATCAGTAACTATATGGGTTATTGAATGGTTGCCCAAGTATTTGTATGGGAGACTGAGTGTGTGTGTGGGTGGCTGGGAGGTGTATAACTCTGTGCATAGATGTGTGAGCGGTTGATTCCCTAGGTGTATGGGTTCAAAGTGCATGTAGAAACAGCTGTATGGACAGTTGACTGTGTGCATGAGTATATTGGTGAGTGAATGGATATCTCAGTTCTACATGTCAAAGTAAGTACATATGTAAAACACACTCCATGTGAGAGTTGACATATATAAATAACTGAACATAAGAGTCAGTGAATGTGAGAGTGGCTGTATGAATCATTGTGAAGTTGTATCAAGGATTGTATAAGAGAGTAAATATGTGTTAGTATATGTTTGAATAAGTAAGGTGTGTATAACTGTATAGTTAAGGAAATGGAGATGTGATTGACTCTTTGCATGACTGAATAGGTGTGTGAGTAACTCCATGGATGTGTGACAGTCTGTGAGTGCCTGTTTACACTGAGTGTATCAAAGGTTATATTAGAGTCTGAAGATGTATTATCACATAAATGATATCATCAGTGATGTAATCAGTAATGTCAAATGAGATGTCAGTGATGTCATCAGTGATGTCATTTGAGATGTCATCAGTGATGTCATCAGTGATGTCATTTGAGATGTCATCAGTGATGTCATCAGTGATGTCACTGACCATGTCATGAATGATGTAATATGTGACATCATTAGCAGTGGATTGCGGGTCCGCGATATATAGTTAGTGCAACTAACTATATATGGAATTTCAATGGTTTTGTGCAAATAAAATAAGGTTTTTTAAATGCTAATCCCTAACTATATATGGTCTATAACCTATGGTTTTTTCAGTGAATATATATATATATATATATATATATATATATATATATATATATATCCACTGCTAATGATGTCACATATTACATCATTCATGACATGGTCAGTGACATCACTGATGACATCACTGATGACATCTCAAATGACATCACTGATGACATCACTGATGACATCTCAAATGACATCACTGATGACATCACTGACATCTCATTTGACATTACTGATTACATCACTGATGATATCATTTATGTGATAATACATCTTCAGACTCTAATATAACCTTAGATACACTCAGTGTAAACAGGCACTCACAGACTGTCACACATCCATGGAGTTACTCACACACCTAGTCAGTCATGCAAAGAACCAATCACACCTCCATTTCCTCAACTATACAGTTATACACACCTTACTTATTCAAACATATACTAACACATATTTACTCTCTTATACAATCCTTGATACAAGTTCACAATGATTCATACAGCCACTCTCACATTCACTGGCTCTTATGTTCAGTTATTTATATATGTCAACTCTCACATGGAGTGTGTTTTACATATGTACTTACTTTGACATGTAGAACTGAGATATCCATTCACTCACCAATATACTCATGCACACAGTCAACTGTCCATACAGCTGTTTCTACATGCACTTTTGAACCCATACACCTAGGGAATCAACTGCTCACACATCTATGCACAGAGTTAGACACCTCCCAGCCACCCACACACATACTCAGTCTCCCATACAAATACTTGGGCAACCATTCAATAACCCATATAGTTACTGATATAGCTACTGATTTAAACATGCAGCAGTTTACAGAAGAACATAAATAATGATTGCCAAATTAAGACACTTTAATCACTAACCCATGCACTCAGTGAGACACATTTAATCATTCTCTCATACAGTCAGTCATGCACCTACTAAATCCTTCATCCAGACACTTATACATCCACTCATTCTTCAATACTTAAGACATATTTTAACTTTACAGAAACATACAGTCACTGGGTGTTGTCATCAGTGATGTCATCAGTGTTGTCATTTGAGATGTCATCAGTGATGTCATCAGTGATGTCACTGACCATGTCATGAATGATGTAATATGTGACATCATTAGCAGTGGATTGCGGGTCCGCGATATATAGTTAGTGCAACTAACTATATATGGAATTTCAATGGTTTTGTGCAAATAAAATAAGGTTTTTTAAATGCTAATCCCTAACTATATATGGTCTATAACCTATGGTTTTTTTCAGTGAATATATATATATATATATATATATATATATATATATATATATATATGTGTGTATATATGTGTGCATATATGTGTGTATATATGTGTGTATATATATGTATTACCTACTGGCGGTCGCCAGTAGGTAGTTATAGGTACAACCTAGTTTCCATAGGAAATCCACAACATTGTATTTGCAATAACTTTGGCTCTGGTGTAATCTTCGCGAATTTCTCCAAGAAAATGGCCTGCTCCGCTCCGCTCCTTCCCTGAAAGATTGGGGGTGATTTGTCAAGTGGTGGGCGAGAAAAATGAGGGGTCCCAAAACGTGTTTTCCCCATGCAATTTTCCATAGGGAACTTTAGCCAGGGCTACAGCCCGAACGGCTGAACGGAATTACACCAAATTTCACAGAGAGGTAGATTTCGTTTTGCAGATTTGTTTTTTTGTTAAATGGTGTAAATCCGTTCAGTAGTTCCTGAGAAAATCATAGCGATATCTAGAGACGGAGTACAGTACGTGTAACTTCCCGAGCACGAGCTGCATGCTGATTGGCTGTCAACTGTCTGTCAACACTCGAAACCAAGAAGTGTTGGCAGCCATCTTGTGCCTCGGAAGAGCCGAGTCACAAGAAAACAGGGAAACAAAGGTAAAAACAAAGAAAAGGGGGCAGGTTAGAAACACCCTGAGCACCTAGGCCTGCTCAGGGGGTCCCACAAGGACCCCCAAGGCCCAATATTTATTATTATTTTTTTTTAAATCGCGGGGTACGCATACACTGCCGATCCCCCCTAAATAATTAAGGCACAACTCTGCAAACGCGCCCCATGGCGCGTTTGCAGAGGGGGAACTAATTCCCCTTGAATACTGGGGGTCCCTGGGGGCCAAGTAGCCCACCAACAACCTCCATTATGCGCCAGGGGGCTGCCTTGCAGAGACGTGTAAAGAGGCCACGCCCCTTTTTACACCTCTCTTCAACGCAGCCCCATGGCGCATACTGGAGGTTCCTGGAGGGCTAGTTGGCCCCCAGGGACCCCCAATATGCAAGGGGAATTAGTTCCCCTCTGTAAACACGCCTGGGGGCTGCGTTGAAGAGAGGTGTAAAAAGGGGCGTTGCCTCATTACACCTCTCTGCAATGCAGCACCCTGGCGCATACTGAAGGTTTCTGATGGGCTAGTTGGCCCCCAGGGACCCCCAATATTCAATGGGAATTAGTTCCCCCTCTGTAAACGTGCCAGGGGGCTGCTTTGCAGAGAGGTGTAAAAAGGGGTGGGCCTCATTACACCTCTGTGCAACGAAGCCCCTGGCGCTTACTGGAGGTTCTTGTGGTCTAGTTGGCACCCAGGGACCCCCGGTATTCAAGGGGAATTAGTTCCCCCTCTGCAAACGCACCAGGGGGCGCGTTTGCAGAGTGGTGCAATCTGTCATCTCAAGCCCTGCACCCTCCCTGCGCCACTCTGCAAACGTGCCCTGGCACATTTGCAGAGGGGGAAGTAATTTCCCTTGAATACTGGGGGTACCTGGGGGTCAACTAGCTCACCAGGTACCTCCAGTAAGCACCACAGAGCTGCTTTGCAGAGTGTTGTAAAAAGGGCTGTGGCCTCATTACACCTCTCTGCAATGCAGCTCCCTGGCGCACACTGGAGGTTCCTGGTGGGTAGTTGGCCCCCAGGGACCCCCAATATGCAAGGAGAATTAGTTCCCCCTCTGTAAACCTGCCAGGGGGCTGCGTTTCAGAGAGGTGTAAAAAGGGGCGGGCCTCATTACATCTCTGTGCAACACAGCCCCCTGGCGCATGCTGGAGGTTCCTGGTGGGCTAGTTGGCCCCCAGGGACCGCCAGTATGCAAGGGGAATTAGTTCTCCCTCTGCAAAAGCGCCAGTGGGCTGCGTTGCAGAGAGGTGTAATGAGGCCACACACTTTTTTACATCTCTCTGCAACGCAGCCCCTGGCACATACTGGAGGTTCCTGGTGGGCTAGTTGGCCTCCAGGGACCCCCATTATGCAAGGAGACTTAATCCCCCAACTTAGAACGCGCTATGGGGCACGTTTGCACAGTGGTGAAGGTAGGGGGTGGGGCTTGAGGTGATATGTGTGCAAACATGCCCTGTGGCACGTTTTAAGTTGGGGAATTAATTCCTCTTCAATCCAGAGGTTCCCTACGGGCCAACTAGTCCACCACAGAGCTGCGTTGCCGCGTGTTGTAAAAAGGGGGAGTACCTCTCTACAACACAGCTCACTTGGGCATACTAGAGGTACCTGGTGGGCTAGTTGGCTCACAGGGGACCTCTGGATTGAAGAGGAATTAATTCCCTAATCTAAAACGTGCCACAGGGCGTGTTTGCACACATGTCACCTCAGGCCCCACCCCTTCCTTCACTATTGAGCACAATATTCCTCTAAAATCAGTGGAACTATGAATTCCGATGTACTGACCTGTTATCACAAGAGACGTCAGTGCTGGATCTTTGAGCCCAGTAGGGACCCTGAAAATAAATCTAAGCATACTTACCAGTAACTTGTATTTCCTTCCATAGGAATCTATTGTGTGGTTTTCATCAGAAAAGTTTCTAAGTGTCTATTTTTGAAACGTACAAATATTCCTCTAAAATCAGCCGAACTACGAATTCCGATTTACTCACCTGTTATCAGGAGAGACCTCAGTGCTGCATCTTTCAGCCCACTACTGATCCTGAAAAGTAATTCTACTCGTAGTTACAGTAACTTGAATTTCCTTCCATAGGCTAACATTGACTGGTTTCACTTGGAAATTCTTCTAAGTGTGGAGTTTTGGAACTTTAAAAAATTCCTCTAAAATCAGCCGAACTACGAATTTCGATTTACGATGCAGCAGACTGAGAGGGAGATACCTCAGTGCTGCATCTTTCAGCTCACTACTATTCCTGAAAAGTAAATTTATCTGTACTTACCAGTAACTTGAATTTCCTCCCATAGGATATCATTGCCTGCTATATAAAATATATATAAATTAAAAAAATATTAAATAAAAAAAATATTACAATTTCAATATTTTTTAAAAAAATGTTTTCAATTTCTATTAAAAATATGTAATGTAATTTAAAAAAATAAAATATCTAAAAATAAATACTTTAAAACAATGTAGTAAATTAGTGTAAAAAAATATAACAATTAATACATTTAAAAATTATCATTTACAAAACCTTTGAAATTCACAGAAAAAAACATAGGTTTTAGCCACGTTATAGTTAAAAATAGGTTTCACACATGTTGAAGTTAGGAATTAGCATTTAAAAAAACCTTAGAAATTCACTGAAAAAAACATAGGTTTCACACACGTTATAGTTAAAAATTAGCATTTAAAAAACCTTAGAAATTCCCTGACCAAACCATAGACCACTCGGACACCTTCTTGTGCAGAAAATTGATAGATTTAATGGCAAAAACAACACGTTTCAGCACTTAAGCCTTGATCATGCTTTAGAAAACTCATAGTCACCAACATATGAGTACAATTCAAGTGTATCCCCGAGGTGAACTAATATTGTGGCCATTTTGAAACAGTATAATCAAAAGGAATTACAGGATGTATCCACAGGTTCATATATGAAAAATAAGTATATATATAAATATACAAAACAGCTGTAATTGTTGTCCCATATGTATATATGAAAAAATACTGTGTGCATTTCAAAAATATGACGCACATAGATGCTCAGAATATGTGCTATATAAGACCAATAATGTAACATATGTCATGTAGGTACGCCCAACTGGGTTACATTAAGCTCAATACCCTTAAATGTGTGGTTTTGCTGCAAAACGCCAATGAATACTCCATGTCTTCCATACAAAGCCTAGGTAAGTAGCGAAAATTAGGCCCAAGGCGGCTCCAATTGGGCTAATACCTCTGACAATGTAAATATATGCAAGCAGGTAAGATAAAAAAATTCTATTACAAAAGTTCCAGTCCCACCCCAGTGGGCTACAGATCACATATCCTGTTGGAGCGTGATATGCATACATTGTGATGAGCATCTTGCCCCGGTGGGCTAGCTCTACTAAATACGGCCATCTTTCTACCATCTTGATCTATATAAGCACATGTTCTTACAAAACTGATATCGTATCATATAAGTTCATGTAAACATTTCTTGAAGTACACCCCTAAAATCCACAATTTCACACTCAAAGCCACGTTGATTGTAGAGGGACACCCAGAAAAGATGAAAGGTTAAAATTACTAAACAGCAGCTGCAAAACACTGAAATGACTTCAAGATAATTCATGCCTCATATAAATGTACCAAGTAAACTCGAATCCAGATTTATAATTGATTTTGAGAGTGTATCACCAAAGGGACTGAATACTAGTGGAGAATTGGCAGTACATTTATATGAGCTGAAAAAGTTATATAGGGGTTCTGCCCAAATGACCCTCCACAACCTGGGCTAGGTACATCACAGGGATGAAAAAATAGAACAAAGGGGATGTGGAGGGATAAATTCCTTTCTTTGTATCAGCACCTATGTAATGCCTTCCTGAAATCTGTGTTACTTTGTGTGATCAAGACAGCTTGGCTGTCGAAACGCGTAACATTCCTGAATAAACTCTGGTTTATATTCTGAGCGCGAGTCCTTCTTTGAAGAAGACTTGAGATTTTATCACTGCAAACTCCAAGTACCAAGAGGCCACGGGAGTGACCATGCCCACCAGGGCGGTACCTGTTATATTTAGTTGGCAGTTTCCAGTAGTCTGTACCCGCCAAAGCCAATGATTAAGGGTCAGGCAAATCCGAAAGGCATCTGCCAAGATTTTTGATGACGACTGCCAGGAACTTGTTTCAGCCTTTGCTTTTAAATAAAGGAGTACAAACCTGCTTGTTGTGGCACTTCCACTTGGGGTAAAACTCGTTTGTTTGGATGTTTGCGACCGGCCCGGTCGCGGAAGATGCCCCGCTGCGAGCGCAGCGTTCCTGTGTGAGACCAGCCGGTTTCCACGTTGGGAGGCAGTTTGAAGTAAAGGAATTACGATGCAGCATGTTTCCTGAAATTCAAGCATGAGCCCACTGTGTATTTGAGAATTTGAAAGCAAGTACAGACATAACGGACACATAACTGTACCCGCCAAAGCCAATGATTAAGGGTCAGGCAGACCCGAAACTCGTCTGGCAAGATTTTTGATGACGACTGCCAGGAACTTGTAGCAGCCTTTGCTTAAATAAAGGAGTACAAACCTGCTTGTTGTGGCACTTCCACTTGGGGTAAAACTCGTTCGTTTGGATATATATATATATATATATATATATATATATATATATATATATATATATATATATATATATATATATATATATATATATATATATATATATATATATATATATATATATATATATATATATATATATATATATATATATATATACACACAGCAAGTGAAATATATATAATTTACATTATAATAAATGTATATATTGAAATATTTGACATTTACTACTTTAACTTGTATTTATATTAAGAAAAGTGATATTCGTGTCTCTTTTTGGACGATATTAGTGTCAACGATCTTTTTTCTGACATTTTAATACTTACCATTTTAGGTATAGTAGCATGATATTGTTGTAAACCTTATTTTTCATTCTATATTTTTGTCAACAATATTGTTAACCATGATAGTGTGTCAGTGATCCAATAACAAGTACCACTGAGCCGGTTTACAAGAAAAGTGTTATTCAGTCCCAACAAACATTTTATGGTTCTTCTTTGCCCTAAGGATTAAAACCCTTTTTTTCTTCTCTGAGATTATTTGAATGTATATAGGGGTCGATTATGATGGCGGACGGACCTGAGTCCGTCCGCCACCATAGAGTAGGAGGGACCGTCCGCAGGGGCAGCGGCGGTCCCTCCGTGCAAATTAGGATGTGACCGCCATCCTGGCGGTCACATCCTGTATTTTTATCATTGCGGCGGGTGCTGCTTGAAGCAGCACCCGCCGCAATGATAAAAATGTGAGTTGTGCATTTGCATGCACAAAGCGGCAGGACCTCGCGGTGCCTGCCGCTTTGTGCAGGCAAATGCAGGGGGGTACCATAGGTACCCCCCATGTGCACCCCCCACCCCCCCTTCACCCCTGGGGGCCCGCAACGGGCCCCCAAACACGAATCCGTATGCCTTTACACGGCGGAAATGCCGCCGTGTAAAGGCATCTTTCCGCAGACATCATAATATGGCTGGCGGTGTCTGATAGACACCGCCAGCCATGTTAAAGCTTTTCCGCCGCGGTCGGAAGGCGACCGCGGCGGAAAAGCTGCGGACTGAAAAACGATCCCCCAGCCATCCTAATCTGGCGAGGGTCTTTTTCAGTCCGCAGCGGTTTTCCCGCATCCTCCGGGCCGGCGATGGCTTCCGCCGGCCCGGAGGATGCGGGAAAACCGCTATCGTAATCAGGCCCATAGTGTGTTCCCAATTTTTACTACAGCCTTGTGTACCTTGCTTTATTTTAGCTTCTTTTTAATCCAAGTTGCCCTTTTCCTCCATATTTGGTTATTTCATTTCTCTTTTATTTACAGTTCATTTCACAATTCCACACGTCTGCTTTGCTCTATTTTGTTTTTACCTATTTTGTCGGGATACAGGGTTTTTAATGGGGCGGTGTCCTTAACGATGTGTGTTGCAGTTGCGTGCTTCCCAAGTGCCTATCATATTTTATGGGCTGAACAAATATTAAAACTGTATTTTTGAAAGTACAACCTGATCACAATCCTGTTCAATCTTGTGACGGGAAGGTAAAATAAACGGTTGCCCTTTTCATTATAAATGAAATGTTTGCATTAACACTTTTATTTACACATGTAATCATGCACACTTCTGATTGAATGCAAGGCAGTAACTCAAGCATCGAAGCCTACCGACACATTATAATGTACAGAAAAAGAAATGGAAGCCAAACCTGCGGATTGAATTATAGAGGCACAATTCATTCAGGACTAGCTTGTTATTTATGTTATCCCCATTACTTTATTATAGGCGTAAAGATGGTGATTTATGTTTCATTTGCAAAAAGTGCAATGATCTGCGTGGTAAACAGTATGTGCATGGCAGTCAGCAGAATCCTGCCAATGAGAATAATTCACCTGACACTGTGAATCAACATAAATTTGAAAAAATAAATATTTCAATTCATCAGTGCTCATATCACCATGAAATACCAACATTCTATATTGTATATTTTACATACATGTGCACGTATATCTAAATAATTGTTTTCAGTGAAAGCTCACAGTTAGGGTTCTTCTGAAAGCACTGCTGTTTTAAGAGAGAATTTTGTAACCCACTGAAAGGGATACTACCAGAAAATAAATACAGTCCTTAATATATTACTGCAAAAAATCATGGCTAGAATATCGACTCGAAATAAATCATGAAGTGGTTATATTTTGGTGAGTACTGATTTACTATACTTAACTGCATATCTATATACGTTTATGATATATATAGCTTGAAGGCACGTAGGTACGGAGTTAAGAGTGGGAAATATTTATAGTACACATATTTACCTTCACAATATTTTGTAAGGCAACGCTTTGGCTACGATACTTTGTAGAACAATGGTTTTGTGCATGATCGTCTGATATACAACCCCCCAAAATATTCAGTGGACGTGACTCTACATTTATCATTAGAGGCAGTCCAAATGTGTGGAAATATAAGTTAAAATCAGCAAAAGGTTTTTCAAATGTCGTGTTTTTTACACCAACATCGAAAAGGACTATAAACATTCATCAAACTGCACTTACTTTATTTATTTTTAACATTCTTAAATGTCTAAAATGGTTAGTTAAAGAGGATAGTTTTTAATCCTCACGGATTTCACTTTGACAGAATCCCCGCCTGCCAAATTCTGAGATGTCTGCCACCCCAGTGGCATCTCTAGCATTGCCAGGAACTACCATCACTGTTGTTCCTGACAATGCATTGTAAGTTTTATGGACTCTGTTCTGCGAACTGCAACAAAAAATGCTCACTTTGAGAAGGGAGTGGCGCATTTGAGGTGGCAGCGGCCTCATGCCGAGAAGTACATAAGAAGCACGTTTGCCCCTGCTCCTTTTTGAAACCCCATCCTCTCCCCAAACAAGCTTGCTGAGGCTGGTGCTGGTGTGCTGGGGTGTTTTCACACCCATTAATGGATGTCGGCATTTCAAGTCTCCGAAAACAGGCTGATAGTCCACTGTTGGCAGTGGTTTTTAGCACATTTTCATGTCACTGTGTGATATCGGCTCCTGACCATGTGAAGGGAGCCGATATTGTGTGTCACACAGTGGTACCATGTGAGTTGGAGAGTCTTTGGGAAAGCTCTGCCAACATGACTGCACCACACTGAAAACTAACAATTTCTTTAATGCTCCAAAATAAAAATCCAGAGCGGGTTAAGTTTTGGAAAATAAAAATTCCCCCAAGAAGGGGGAATTTTCCAGTTTTCACTACCCCTTACTACCAGTTATCTGGTGGTAATAGATAGTGAGAACTGTGTTTGCCCTCTCTAAATCAGACGGGTGGAAACATGACCAAACCTCCAATGGCCATTACTCCATTGGGCTGTCAGAGGTTAATGTCGGCTGAGCATACGGAGTAGTAGTCAACATAATGCAGGTCCGTCCATCTCTAAATGGAGGCAGTCAGACCTTCAGTTTTGCGGAGATGGGACTCTGTCACTGTTGTGATGAAATACCCTCTCCACCAAAATCGAAATTGGCTCCTCAGTCTTTATGGTAGATTCAGAGCCTTTGCAGAAAGAGCAAAGGTTGGTGTTGAGACAGAAAGCCTTCGGTAAGTAGCTATTCTGTGTTCTAGTGCCAGGATAACAGCACCATCAGACACATTTCCTCGGGTGCTCTTTGTTTAAGTTATACACTTAATGGCACACAATCGTACTGCATTCAGTTATAGTAGATAGTAAGCTTATAGGATAGGACTATAACTGTAGTTACAGGTGATGGAATTTAGTTGGGATTCAGCATTTCATGGCTTGCTTCGGAATTCTCAGTGGCCTCCTTCAGGTATTGCCTCATCTTGACTCTAAGGGTTAACATCTAGTCAACAACATATTGTGTGGGTCTTTTGTGAACCCTATTCCTTCACAAGTCTAAAAATCGTCGAACAGGATGGCCAAACTGAAGCTCAAAGGGGTTGATGCCCACTTCCTTCTGTGTGCACCAAGGCCACATGATAGTGCTTACCTTGTTGTCTGCTGCCACAACCTGAAGGACTACATCAGGGATAACGTGTTCGGAAGACACCTCACAGTAGCCATGCAGACTCATGTGTCTTTCTGTGCATCCACCCCCTGCCCATTGATTGGGAGTCACTGTCTGTACTTCTTAGTGTTGTCAGGCATGTGAGCTGGACGCACCATCTGTCATCCAAGGACACTAGGGTAACCTCTGGTACCTCCCAAACCAACCTGTGCAACCTCCTTCCCTTGCAGTACACCGGTAATACACAGTGTTGGCTCACCAGTGAGAAACTGTTTCTTTTTGGAGTAGATGACATCTCCTCTTTTGTGTTCTGACTGGAAACATTCAAAGTAACTGGGCAGGGAAGGCATTTGAGGTTTCTTCCCACTATCCCACCCCACTTCTTGTAGTCAGAAGATAAATGGGATTCCTTTCCCTGGAAATTCTTCTGGGGCCTTTCGAGAATTCCCTTTATTTTTCAATGTTCCTCCATCTTTCTGTTTAGGGGAACCCGGTCCACCTTTCTGTTGGTTCCCCAGGTACCCTTTAAGACACTCTGGTGTTGATTCAGAGGTCAGCTTCTTTCCTAAGCTCTCTGGGCACAGTGGACCTGTTGTCTCCCAAAGGCTGGCACAACTCTGTAAAGCCCCTAAGGGAGGGACAGGAAGATGGTTTGTTCCTTTTGGGGTGGGGGTGTGGTCAATGCCAGAGTGCATTACCTACAGCCCTTTCTTTACACCCAAATGCAAAATGCCTGCAGTCCAGTGGCTTGGAGCAACCTCCAGTTGGGACAAACTTCTTATCTGTTCTGGGGGCAGAGAGACACAATTGCCACTTCTTGGATATGGGTGTGGTTCAATGCTCGGGTAGGTCATGACCTCCTTTTGTCTATTTTGGCACCATTTCGAAATCCTTGTTGTTTACTGTGCTTTCTGCCCAGTGGGCAGATTGGGGGTGAATGCCGCTAGAAAGTCTATTGACCCCTTAGGGTAAGAGAGCACATGTCCATGCCCAAGAGCTCCACTCCCCAAAACAATTCTGCATATATCCAGTCCCTGTTGCCTAGAGGTCTTTTTGCCTTCCGGGGGTAGCACATTGGGGATAATTGCACCCATTCACCCCCTGGGGGGAAGACTATCGACCGCTTTTTGGAATGGGGGCATCACCATGTCCATGGTGGGCAGCACCCAAACCTATTTTTTTTCCATGGTCTCTAGTGGGCTTTCTGTCCCTCTGGAGAAAAATTGGGGTAATAAACCCCAACCACCCTCCTGGGGGACAGAAAGACTCTTGCCATGTCTATTTGGGCATACAAAGGGATACAAAAGGGGATGATGGACGGAGCGTTTGAGCAAATCAAACACTCACCCCCAGTCAACTGATCTGGGTTTAATCCATCACTATTCTTTAGCTCACTCAGCCACCCCAGTTCAGACATGGCCATATGCAAATCAGTCTGACCCTGTGCCTCATGGGAACAGTCTAGCCCGAACTGCCAAGCCATGTCTTCCCTGGACCGGAAACAAGCATCCTGGGACCAGTTTCGGATTCATAATCCTCATCAGCCAGGCTATCTTGAATCCAGTGGCCAAGTGAGCAAGGGACTCACGTCTGAGCATACCCTGCCAACTTAGGGCGAACAAAGCGATACAAAAGGGGATGATGGACGGAGCGTTTGAGAAAATCAAACACTCACCCCCAGTCAACTGATCTGGCTTTAATCCATCACCATTCTTTAGCTCAATCAGTCACCCCAGTTCAGACATGGCCATATGCAAATCAGTCTGACCCTGTGCCTCATGGGAACAGTCCTGCCCGAACTGCCAAGTCATGTCTTCCCTGGACCGTAAACAAGCATCCTGGGACCGGTTTCAAATCCTCATCAGCCAGGCTATCTTGAACCCAGTGGCCAAGGGATTAGGGCATGGCATGACCTTGTGGCAGCCCCCACCGTTAAATGTTTATTGAAAAATTCCCTGCTGACTAGTGTGCTTTGTGCCACGTCACCCGGGGTTGGGGGGTTGATTGGGGTTATTCACCCCCATCTTCCTCCCAAGAGAGAAAGAAAAACTGTCTACCTTTATGTTTAGGGGGCATGTCCATTGTGGGCAGCCCACTTTGCTATATTTTGTTTTAAAAAAAGATAACCTGATGTCCAGTGGACATTTCGTTTGGGGGGGGGGGGCAGATCAGGGGTAATGATAACTGTGTACCTTTTTTTGGGGCGTGGGAATGGCCATGCCCATGGGCAGCCTGAATCCAGTAGATTTTTGTTTAATAACCTGGTGTCTAGTAGGCGTTTTGCCCCCCCCCCCGCTTGGGAGCAGATTGGGGATAATCACACCATTTGTTTCCCTGGGGAGGGGCAGAACAACTGTTCCATGTATATTGACCTGGTGGGCAGGCCCCACTCCTATATTTTTGTAAAGAAAATCCCTGGTGTCTAGTGGGCTTTCTGCCCCCAGGGGGGCAGATTAGGGGTAATTGCACCCATATTCCCCATGGGGGGGGGAGACTGAGAGCGTAAAGGCAGTTTGGGGTAGCACAAGCCTTTGCCTAAGGACCCACTCCCCCTATCCCCAGAGGCAGTGGGTGGATCCCTGCTTGGGGTTTGCTGTTCTGTGGTGATCCCCAAGCAGGGAAGAACCCACTGGGCAGAGGCACCACTTTAAAGGAGAGATTATCCCCTTTCCAATGATTCCTCTCCCAAAAGAATCAGTGCTCAGGGATCTGAGATATACCCATGAGCACTGATCCAGTGAAAGTGAAACAAGGTCTTTGGCTCATTCTACTTAGACTTTTGACATATATGATGTCAGCATGCCGTTCGTGCTGATTTTTGTTACAAACAAAAAAAGAATTTCAGGCTGCCTGGGGTTTGGGGGGAAAAAGGAAACCCCCTGGCGTTTCTAACCCTCTCCAGTGTTGGCCAGTGGCTGACAGAAAATCTGGGGAGGGGGTGCTGGTGTCGCACATTAGCCGACACCATCATTAAAAGAGGTCATATTTAAAAAGACGGTTCAGGCCTGTCAAAAAGTGGTTATTTTGACAGATCGATTTTACTGTTCAAACTGCACATTCATGCTACATGTGGTGAGCCTTAAGTCTTGCTGACACAGCCACTATAGTGGATGGCACAATAGCCCACTTGTGACATCTAACTTACAGGCCCTAGGTACACTTTTGTACCATATACTAGGGACTTATAGGTAAGTTAAATATGTCAATCTGGGGTATGCCAACTTGATCATGTTCAAAGGGATAGTACGTGCTCTTTACCTCTGGTTAGCAGGTGCAAAGTGCACAGAGTTCTGCAGCCATCAAAAACAATCAGGGCAAAACCCCTGAGGGTAAACTACACAAAAGTTGGTGATTTCTGATAATACAACATATGATGAGGATCACTGGGTCACCCAGCAACAACACAGTGAACTTTTAAAAACTTAGCAGAGAGTAGGAGCACTTTTGGTAGCAACAATCACAGCAGGGGTCTCATACCTATATGAGGGCTGGGTCCAAGCAGGAATTTCAGATTAACCATGTACTCTATAACTTAGTTCAACCTGGATTCAGTGGATTTTAAAGGCATAATATTTTAATATTCTATTGTCCTGCCATGAATTCAGTGATTCTACACCTATGGTGGCTGCTTCTTAACATTAACGATCGTCGTCTTCTTCATTAGCACTGTGGGCCCTTGTGAATTCCCACAGAAGCCCAGGTTCTGGTGTTAACCTGTGCTTCTATGGGAATTCACAAGTGCATATTATCAAGCCCATTATCGCCGCTTTAGTGGCAGTTTCCTGCTGATAAAAGCGGTGATAATGTATCGCCCTTTCTTGATAATATGGCCCTGTGTTTCTTTGAAGAGTCTTCCAGAAAAGCCCTGACACAGAACTGTCCACATTCTGCTGGAGGCAGAGAACTAGCACTGTGAGGAGTGAGTGTACAGGAGTTCAAAAACTGCTGCAAACCACCAATGAATTAGCTGCCCATAAAGTCATCACTCGTCTCCAAAACTGAATTGCAAGACATTTCCAGTATCTTTCCTTAGCTAAGTTATGATTCCTTCCCTGATTGGTGCATTCCCTTTACAATCTGTGTACATCAAGTTTCACTCGCACATCACTATACACCACTAACGGTACCACCTTGTGCTTCAAGCCAGCTAGTCAGCTAAGCGTTTGCTACCTCAATGGCACATAAATATCAAGCTATAGCCATACTACATATTTCCATAGCCCCCCCCCATATGCACAACATTACTCCAAAATATATACCTTGTAAAGCATTTCACACCTCAACAGAACACTAATTGCGGTTACACTTACACATCCATATCCTTTCATCTACTAACTCACAACCCCGACGAAGTTAATTAACCATATCAAACCCACATATGAATTGAATGTCATCAGACCACAAACTAAGCAAAGATGTAACTACACCTAAAAGCCACCAAGGCAATAGACAACATTCGGCACACACATCTATTCACATAATGTTCCACACAGATCCATACTAGGGACAAACTAGCCATTTCTAATACAATGCATCAAATATATTATTCAACTCCAAACTCACTAGCTTATAATCAGTTGGACAAGCCACTAAACAATCACAAAACACAACCAAATCCAATATTAACGGACCACTTTGATTTAGGTCCGCTAAAGTCCATAATTCTTAAAGCATATCAGAACCATACCAACAGTAGATATGCACTACAAAAATACACTTAACCTGAAATACTTGTTAGCATATGTTGTTTGTTTTAGCATCCACACAATTTATAGACCAACATCATTCATCAGTAGAGTGCTCAGTGTAAATTAGTGAGTGATTGTCTGCATTTGTTAACTGCACTTGCATAATTAGTTGCCTCTAATTAACTGTCATTGTATTTTCCTCAGATAGATGTATGGCTGAATTGATCTTATACAGAAAGTACTGATACTTAAATTGATACACTTTAACAAGTTTGCTTAGCAGCAGGACATTGGCTGGCACACTATTAAAATAAAACACATTTTTGAGCACTTTTTATGCTGCATTATTTAAAAAAAATCCAATGGACATTTTACTCAGTCTGGTGTTCGATCTCAGGCTTGCAATATTAAAAGCTAGTATGTGTATTGTTGGTTTTAATGACAAAAGTGGCTGAATGGGTCACTCAGCACCTGGGGTGGCGCAGCAGCTCTGCTCTTTAAAATCGGTAGCCTGAAGGGTGTCTACATTGCAATTGACTCTCTTTCCCAGTCATATGAGTTTCTCAGGGGCCAGATAAGTGAACATTCTTCTCTTTGTGTCCACCACACATAACTACTCTGGCACTGCCTGCCTTTTTCTTAATACTGATGCTGGAGCAGAGACACTGGAGCTAATAATATGCCATACAATGCCTCTTTCCTTCTTTCTTCTTCTATTTCCTGTCTCCTACCACCTGTCATCTTTTCCAGTCTTCTTCCTTTACTCCAGCACAAGGTAAACATACAAGTCTTGTTCTTAGTACAAGCACAGATCTCTCCAAAAAGTAAAACTGGAGAACTAGAAGGGTGTCCAACCAAGATGGTCAACAGGGCATGAATCCTTGTGTTTTCATTGGGGCTCCCAGATTCTGTCTCCAGTCTTTTATTTTATGACCCATCTTAGCATATGCATGACACCCCTGAAAGTCTGCAGGGACCCTGAACCCAAATTGAAATCAGTGTGAGCAGGAGCACCACCGATCCTTACCCAACGTTGCCCAAACCCAGCCTATTGACAAGAAGAGAAAGAGGTCAAAACGTTCAAGGAGTGAGGGGCACCATAGCCTTAGTTGAGATTAATGGTCTGGAGAGTGCTGGGTTGAGCACCAGGCGATGCAGCATAGGAGAACATGAAGCCCATGGAAGGTCTGTGGCTCCTGGCAAATGGAAAGAATTGAGGCAGTGGGGGACCACGCCAGGAAGAAAACAGAGTTGGATGGCAGTCACTACAAATGGCACATAGTCATGGGAATACAGAATCCAACATGGCACCCATGAAGAGTCGAAGAGTAGAAAAAAATACCCAGGTGAGGTGAAGATTCAAGTGTGACCTGAAGCAACTCCCACAAGTGTTAGATGATGAGGGGAAAAAGGATACATGTATGGCATGGCAGTTCCAGGGAGTCTTGATCAGGAGACTGCACAAAGAGTGAAAAGCAAAGATTGAAGAAACTCACTATTCAATGGAGGCCTCAACATCAGTGAATGCAAGGAGAAATGAGTGTGCCACACAATTTCTTGAGGGTCTGTGTAATAGGGTACATTGAAGATGCCTTACTCTGTTGGTTTACTGGAAGAGTCCTAGAAGCAATCATAAAGGCCCCTAATAACCTATACTGAAATGCACCCATATAGCTTGTACTCCTGGCCTCCAACAGAATGATCACAAAGCCTAGATGGAAGTTGGGAACCCTTTCAAATTAACACAGAAACCAATGCAAAACTCCTGCATTGTGCAACCAACGAAACACCTTCAGGAAAAGGTGACCAACTTTTTCTCCTCAATAGATGCTTAGCCTGATTCATTTCCGGCCTGACACTCCAGCACTGAAACTGGTGTGTCACAAGTATTTTTTTTAATATGCCACTCATCAAATAGGACCTTTCACAGAACTTACAAGCCCTTCATGCTCAATTAAAAGAAAGAAGAAAGTAGAACATCAAAGGTCTATCAGAGGTCAAAGCTCACATCTGCACGTATCCTGCCACCAGAGACAACTGCTTGGTGGGGTCTGTGCTCATAGAAGGCAAAGCTAAAATTGAATAGATAGGAAAATTTAAAACAAACTTGACAAACTTGACAACACTTGGGCACCAGACTGGAAGTTGGATGCTAAGTGTGAGGTCTTTGAAAACTGGTTGTAATTATCTAACATACACATTAGAGGTCTAGCAGAGAAAGCTGAGGTCCGTAATCTTGAAACTTTCCTCCAGGAGCTGTTTACTTCAATAATGGGGACTAACAGCAAAACAGTGCATGTGGAAAGAGCCCACTGTGTGGGCCCAAGACAAGTTGAAGAAATGAAAAGGGCCAAGAGATATGCTAGTTAACTAAAGAGCTCTGAGTGGGTTCTACACTAAGACATAGCACCAGCACAACTTTGCAATGATGACAACAATTTTGTTCAATAACAGAGACAATAAGAAGTGAATGCATTAGATATCTTTGGACTTACTCTTTTTATTTCTCTTTTGACTAGGCAAATAAAACTCATCATGTCATGGACATACAAAGGTCTGCACAGCTATTTGGATTCCAACTACACAATGACGCCAAGGAGACTGATCATCATACAAATTAACTAGATTACGCTGAAATAATCCTCCTCATGTTAGCTTGGAAGAAGACTGACTAAGGCCCAATTAAGGAAAAAGGCGAAATTACCTGGAAAAACCACAGAAACAGAAAGTAGGGCAAAGGGGTGGGGGCAACCTACATCACTGCACAGTGATTATCCATGGGGGTCCTATCTAAATGCCACATCCATAGTAAATGGACTGCAAAAATAAAGAGAGACTAGTACTATAAGCCAATGGTGCCCCGGTGACAAAGCACAGCACTGGGTATAGTATATAAATATTCGAAATGGACAATAGTATGGATGAGGGACAATCTAAGGAGGGAGGGGGGCATGGACAATGTGGCAAAGCGGCTACCTCTTTTCTGGTTCACTGAGATCTGCTTCACAGAACTGTGGATTATGTGTTGGACTGCCCTACACACACACATGCATATCAATGAAAACTAGGTAATATTAATTTTAGACTTGACTAGGTTTGCAGGGGGTGGGTAACATGATTATCTAGGGCACCCTTCCATCATGATAAAGAGAAGTTTTAATTGAGATTGCAAATTACATCCTAAAGGAAGCTCACCAGAGATTTGCGGATTGGTCAAAAATGGTTTAACCAACGATATAATCCAAAATGACCAAGGTAATAAATGGGCTTTCACTGAATACTAAAGGCATTCTCTGTCCCAAAAACTTAACAAAAAATATAGAACTACTTGATAGAGGTAGACTAAGATGTGACAGCTTTACAAGACGAATACCCTATGAAACATAAATTAAAGCCTATTGTCTTTTGATCCTCAGTAAGTACTAATGGAACGGTCTTGTTTTTCCACTGATCTGTAGTGTACATGTCCCAATACCAGAAACTCCAACAGAGATGGGAGATAAGTAATGATATCTTGCCACATTCATAACAAACCTCTTAATGTTGACACAATTTCTATCCCCAATACAGTCCAAGACACTTATCTCAATTCATTTTGTAACGCCTTTATGTAATTTGCAACTGGTTATAAAATCCTCCTAGGCAATTTCGTCTGATACCTAGACAAAGATAGATTTAATTCCAACTCAACAGGCTCAGGTGCCTTCTCAAAGTTAGCAAAAACACACTAAAACCTGTGGCTTGTGAGGACACCGTATAGATCAAAAATAATTTCTTTTTTCATGTTCAGTGCTCCTACACAAGGATAGATTATGTCATAGTGAGCTACTCTCTAAAGCAGAGAGTATATAACACCAAGATACCTGCATATGAGGCAACTGTATAGGTATGATGACTGCTGTCAAAAAGATGAGGTGCAAGGAGTGAGAACTCCTAGAGCAGGAAATACTAAAACCAGAAAGACCACAAGGAACCACACGGGAGCCCAGCAACTACAAGTAATGACTGTTAGAAGCAAGCTTAACACAATTTCAACCAACACAGCAGATATTACATTACTGTGCTTGCAAAAATACTCATATGATGTTATCAAAGTGAGGAAACATTTGTTTAAGCAACTAAAGCACAAACCAGAGGATAATTTTATAAAGCAACATTATTCAACCCAATAACCGCTTAGTTAAGACAGAAGATAGAAAGCTTGAATCATCCCATTATTACTACTACAAAGGCCTGTACTCACCTAATCTCCTAGCTGAAAATAAACACATATCTGGTATCTAATCCCTCCCAAACTTTTCCTCAAACAAGAAAAATATCTATTAGAACAGGCATTATTGAAATGGAAGGTCCTGGCAACAATCAAACAACTTAAAACTGTGCAAAACATAGGCCATATGGCTACACATGCAGTTTTTATAAATAATTTGTTTTACTATTGGTCCTACACATAACCGACCGCTATAATGTAATAGTGGAGACAGAGAGTTACACCAACCTTGGGAAAGGCTAAGATCAACTTAAGGCCCAACCCCAAGGAAAGATAGCAAACTGTGCCATCATACAGACCAATGCCTTTCTCAACATAAATGCAAAAATCCATACAAAAATACTCCACCTGATTGAAGAGTAAGAAAGAAAGTAATTCCCTCAATCAAGGTTTCATTGGATGCTGGAAAAGCTTTTGCCCGGGTGGATTGTGGTTTCATAGGAAGATCTCAGAGAGATTCGGATTTAGGGCAAACTTTATAGCAGTGGTAGTGTGAGATTGCCAAATTTGCGCATCAAGAATATCACTCAAGGTGATACACTCATACCCCTTTGAATTGGGGAAGGATGCCCTTTTTCCTTCTTCTCTTTGTGCAAAGCAAGGAACCATTTGCTGTGAAGATAAGGGAAGAAAAAAAATAAAAGGCATCACTTTGGGCCGGAAGAACATAAAATAACATTATTTGTGGGCAATGTCCTATTACCCTGACAGGCATGGCTCACAGCTGCAAATTCAACAAACAGAATATGAAAAAGGGGCATGACTCAAAATCAGTCTCACAAAATCAGATATCCTCACGCTCACACTCTTACTCACTGCAATGGAAAATCTATCAACCCCTCCTCTTTTTAATGAACAAGTAGATTTATTGAATATTTTGAAGTACAGAAAACACCCTATGCAGCAGACCTCCACAGGGTAAACTACCATTAACAATTGACAGCCCTTCATAATTACTAGAAAGGATGGGCACCAGTATTTCTATCAATGTAAAGTACAAGTTTAAGCTTCTTTTCAAACAAGTCCTTAATTAATTAATACATTTGCACTAAAATACATTCATAAAAACAAGGGTTTAAAAGAAGGAATTATTGTGCAAAATGTAGGTATACAAATGTAAACAATAAAGGTTGTTCATAATAGAATCAGTTTTCAGCAATTAGTGTGCCGGCTTGTCAATCGTAAGTCAACTTGTGGTCGCGTAGGGGCGGCTAAGCTTAAGTAGATCAATTCTGGAAGCGTGGGACCATAGGTGTTGTGCTATCAGTTAGGCAATTGCGTTTCTTGCCTAATCTGTTCAGGTATTTTGTCAGTCTGCAATTGAGCTGTATATCCGAAGAGTTGAAGCAAGCTGTGATTGCTGGTCTACAGCGGTGTAATCAACGTGAAGAAGGGTAAATACAGTAAAAATGAATGTCTTGCCAATGTTCTTGTACCTATTCCAGGCCCTTCCATGTATGTTCCCCACAGAGTTCTTTACTTCTTACTCAAAAGAATGACACTAAACTTCATATGGCAAGGCAACAGAGCCAGGCTATCTTAGAAGAGGTTATGTCTCCCTAAATCAGAAGGTGGATTGGCCATTCAAACTTTCTACACTATAATCTGGTGGTCCAAATGCAAGTTATAGCAGATTGGTCAGTAAATCTATTTGAGTTAACATGGATAAGACAATAGCAGGCAGGACAATATGGTATGTTATGTGGACACTCAAAGGGGATAGAGAGCTCAATATATACATTAGCACCTCCATCAGCAAAAAGCTGTCAATTTTATTCATTTATTTATTTATGTCATTTATAAAGCGCCTGAATCACCCCAGATGGAGTATCTCCGCACTAAGGACAGCTGTTAGTATGAGTGACAAAATTAGAAAAGTAACTTTTTGAATTTCTTTCTGAAACCTAAATAATTAGTGGTGAGACGAATCTCAAGAGGTAATTGGTTCCACAGTTTGGGGGCCAGGTAGGAGAACAATTTTCCTCCCAACCTGGCTTGCCTTATGCGAGGAATGATAAGCAGGCCTTTCCCTTCAGAACTAAGGGAGCGAGGAGGTATGTATTTCACTAGCTTATCTGCTAGATCTGCCATCTGGTTTATGCCTTTAAAAACAATACAACCGATTTTGAAATGTATTCTTTTGCGGACAGGCAGCCAGTGAAGTTTACGCAGCAGGGGAAGTGAGGGGGCACGATAAGGAGTGCTTGTCACCAGGCGAGCAGCTGTATTCTGGACCACCTGAAGACCTTGCAAGGCTGATTCCTTCGCGGAGATCAGCAAAGCATTGCTGAAATCCAAACGCCAAGTACCAATGCATGAACCAGAGTTTTACGTGTAGATGCGGGTAAGAAATGAAAAACCTTACGTAGGAGGCTAAGGGCATGAAAGCAAGCTCTTTTTGTTGCAGCTATGTGTTCATCCATGTTTATATCTTTGTCCATTAGCACCCCTAAGTTTTTAACAACTGTCTTTGGCAGAGGCGCTGGCCCTAAATCATCTGGCCACCAACTACGGGACCAGCTGGTTATCGCGTCCCTAAAGAGTATTACTTCTGTCTTTCTAGCATTCAACTGCAAGAAGTTGCTGCTCATCCAAGATGTTATGGCTCTCATACCTTTCTTAAACATGTTTTGGATGTCGGGAGTATCATTCTTGTAAGATAGAATACGTTGTATATCATCCGCGTAGGACATCGGGATGAATCCGATCTTCCTAAGCAATGCTGAAAGAAGGGCAATATACACTTTAACCCCTTCCATGCTCATGACGGAACGGTTCCGTCATGAACGTCGGTTGGCCGGCGCTCATGATGGAACCGTTCCGTCATGGTTCCATAGGCCCAATGGAACGTTCAGCACAGCGCAGAAATTTGCGCAGCGCTGAACGGGTTAAACAAGGATGGGCTCAGACAGGACCCCTGCAGTACCCCTTTGGTAACTGGGGTAGTCTTGGAAACAAAAGGTCCAAGATTCACTGCTTGGGTCCTGTCATTCAGGAAGTCCTGGAGCCAGCCCAGAGCAGACTTCTGGATGCCTATAGAGCGCAATCTATCCAGCAGGATTAGATGTGAGATGGTGTCAAAAGCGGCGGACAGGTTAAGCAGTATAAGAATCACTGCTTGACCATCGTCCGCCAGCATACGAATATCACCTGTTACATTCACCAAGGCTACATCAGTACTATGCCTGGGATGAAATCCTGACTGCGATTGGGCCAGGCAGTTGGAGTCTTCTATAAAGGCAGAAAGGTGGGTATTAAAATGCCTTTCCAGTAGTTTGCTATACAGGGGGAGCAAAGAGATGGGGCGGTAATTAGACACATCATTTGGAGACAATTTAAGATTTTTCCTAATGGGCATGATCTGCGCATGCTTCCATTCTTTAGGGAGACAACCCTGTTTGATGGAGCAGTTAAAGATAGAGCAAAGAGGCTCTGCTAATTCGGCTGCAAGTTCTTTAGCTACTTTAGTGGGTAATAAATGTTTGGGCGAGCCCGATTTGGCGGAGTTTAATTATGATTCAGTGTCCTGAATGGTAAGCAAAGGGAATTCTTTTAAAGTAGGCTGATTTTTAAGATCCGGAGCATAGTCAGTTAACAGATTGTGATTAGTGTTTGTGGAAAAGGCTATTATCTTATTATAAATGTTCTCTATTTTTTGTGAGAAATGAGTAGCTATATTGTCACACAGTAATTGAGTGGGCTTCTCTTCGTTGTTGGAAACTTTAGGATTAATGAGAGAATTAAGAATATGTAAGAGTGTTTTAGAGGAATTCCCTGCTTTCTCAAATTGAATAGTTATATCAATAAGGAAAACACTCATAAAAATCTCAATCTAACTACCTTTTCTTTGCCCTGCAACCCCATACATCATAACCCAGCTTTCATCCAAGCCCCGGAACAGTGTTCCGTAGATAAATGGAAACAGAAAGGTAGCCTAACAAAGTCTAATATGTTTCATAACTCATGTGAGAGGAATGCAATCTAGAGGAATGGGAATGTCTCCACTATGCATAGTTAAGGCACTGGGAGTTGCACCCTGAGATTAAGGAAGCAATCACCAGAGAACGGACCAGATAGAAAAAATAGTGCAACTGTCCAAAGGTATGCTCAAAGGGCCCAAATACGAACCTATGCAGCCTATTATCCAGTACTTCTCCCAGGATCAAACACCCCAACAGGGCGCATTAGAATACTATCCTCACAAAAGAAACTGAGGATAAACAGTGGGGGACTCCATGGCATGATGCAAATACAAACATCAGCAGTATTCTGGGAAAAGAAGTCCACTAAAAAAGTTATAATGGATTGGTATTTATATAAAGTCAAGCTGCACAAGTTCTACTCACACACACTCTGCGGGCATGGATCTTTGGAAAAGGGTGATCTTAAGCATATTCTGGGGTAAAGTCCTTGATGCAATGCAGGGAAGACTGGGCTACCCAAAACCCACTGACATCTCTTTTGTCCTACTAGGTCTGCTTTCCCTTGTTCTCAAGAACCAAACCAAAGCAGACTGTTGTGGAATTGCCTGGTAGCTGTGAAACTACAATAGTTGCACACTGTAGAATACAAGGGACTTCCTCTGTAGCCCTCTGGCTCATTAAACTCAGGATTTTACTAGTGATGGAGATGCTACAAATTGACTTTCTGAAATTTACACTAATTTTAACGAAATATGGAGTCCACTGCTCCAGTAGCTATCAACAGACAATCCAAAGCTTTTGTGTTCGACCTATCTCAGGGTGCTGAACAAGTTTTGGTACTGAAACTGTGGTGGAAATACAGGACATATCATTGGGAGAAAAATCTGGAATGCTCAAAAAAATATAGATTAGGGAAGCTGGAAAGGGGGAGAGACATGTCTAACCTGACAAAAACTCAATTTCCTTCCATCTCAAGATACTACTAGGTTTTGCAGCTCAAATAAGAGGCTACTCCGTAGAGTTTTTTTTAACTTGTTGGAAGGGGTAGGCGAATTGCCAATCTCTGTTATTTACTATAGAAAATTGCAATGACTGCCCATGTATGCATTACTATGTTATAATGTCTTTAGAAGCATAAGGCATGTATTCAAACCCTGTTGGAAAACATGTTACAAAAAGTAAAAGCAAGCACAACCCACATGTCGATGATTAAAGTGCCAGTCTTTGAAAACGTACACATTTCTACAGTTTTCAAGAAGCTGTCATGGGTGTCATGCTCTGGTGCAAGTCCATTGTTCCGTACCTTTTGGGCCATAATTTGCAGGGCCCAGCATAGGGCTTCAACAGATGTAGAGGCGGCACCCAAACCCCCTGGGGAAAAAGAACCATCCAAAGCCAACAGCCAACATTAAAACAACTATTAACTATGGGATTTGGTGAGGTATTCAAATGGTATCTACCTGCTATGCAAACAATGAGCCTACATCGCCACCGAGAAGACAGCAATCCCCCCAAAACGACCAACATAAATCCAGCTTGCCCAAGACAAAGTCCATAACAAAGCTCCAAGCATAAAGGAAAACATCCCCTAGCAAAACGTGGGTCTTAAAAAACTATTTTAGGTGTGAGGTGAGGAAGCAAAGAGGTGGTGTCACAAAAAATATGTTTTGGTAATGCCCAGCTATTGGCTTTGTCAATGTATTTTAGCTATGTTGTGTAGCAGCATATCTGATGCTCAGCATGGTTGAAAGTTACTAAAAGCTGAGAATCACAGGATGTTGAGCCCCCCATGTTGAGTTTATTGTTCTCAACCTCCTAACACACAGAAGTACTATCACGTGGCCTGCGCTAGTCGCATCATAGGATTTTTTTCAGTGACTTTCAGCCATGCTGAACTGCAAATATGCTGCTAGACATCATGACTAAACGACATTCACATTGAGAAGGCCAATAGCTTGGCATTGCTGAGATCTATTGGCTTTGCCAATGCTTGTTCGCTGTTGACAGGGTCTTGCTGAGCAAATATGCAAGTGGTAGAGAGAAAGAGTTGAGGAGCTTTAAAGTGAAGTGAGAATGTGGCATAACAGCCAGAGCTTCCAACAGGGGAACTGGGGAATGAGGTTTGAATCTTGGGGTAGGCTGAACAATTTGTGATTCTGGTCAATCACAAAGGTCCCACAACTCAGGGGAGCCAGGAATATTGCGACAAGCCATGGTCTGGCCCTAGGGGTAGGGCGAAAGCCACCACAGGTTTGGGGTAGGGTCATGACTGGATTGGTTATCAGGAGGCAGCATCGGGAGCCGTTAAAGCCTTCTGGGGTCATGGAGGTGCGGCGTCGGCCCTGCCCATAAAAGATGGCTCGAGGCAAGCAGCGGGTCTCTTTCCCACTCACCGCCTCACAACAGAATGTGTGGACCCTTGCTGCCCCCCCCAGGATGCAAGTTTAATGCACCCTCCATCCCCAGGGCAAGGGCACCAGATCGTGAAGTTTTCATGTGTTTTGGGGAAGTTCTACAAGATTCTTCAGTTATTGGTATATGACAATGTTGGGTGATGGTAAAATGGATCTTGTGCATTGCATGGTGATGGTTTTGTTCTGTTTAACTACGTTTCCCCTAATATGATAATGTGATGCATTTGTAATGGTTTGGATCTGTCTTACCATGTTTCTCCTACAGGTATTGATAATGTGTCGTATTTATTGTGTTGTGGCGAGTAAGGTCATGATTGGTTGGACAGTTCGGATCTACCTACATAAGGCATCCTTTTAGACCAAACTAAAAGCGGTGTAACAGGACTCTCCTAGGGGTGCTGGCAGTAAGTCAAAGGAGGTTGTAGGGGTGGGGTGGTTGGGGCGGTCACTGACATTTAGTCCTTACCTGGCAACAACCCGTCCAGGTGCAGTGGGCGCAAGTTAGCGCTCGCTCTTGTGGGGGAGGAATTTGGGTGTAGGAGGGGTCCATGGTAGGTATCCTAGCACACAAATGGGCCCCTTGCACAGGAACATCCCGGTTTAGGAGGTCAGTGGTTGGGGTCTTCCCATAAGGAGGGGCCCATCCAGGTTCATTGTTAGTGGGCAAGGGGTTTAAGAGGAAGGGACACTGTTATCAGTCAGGATCTCACTCATAAACAATTTGTTTCCACGAATGCACAGAAACAATCTTAGGTATGGCTAGGTAACTCCTATGTACGAGTGTCTTTGTTAAAGCTATAACTCAATCTCTGTAAGCAAAGCTGCAAAAATGTTGGGTTACTGTGCATAAAATGATTGCAATGTGTTTTTGTATATAAATGTAAATAGATACGACTGGGGGTCTTTCAACCTCCTACACAAAGAACGCAATTTATGGTCTTGTTAGTGTCATTCGCATTGCAGGTGTTGTGCAGGCTGTGACGGGTAGAGGGTGGGTTTGTTCTCAGGGGACAATGGTGACTTCCTGGCCATAATCATTTTTGCCTCCCTGTGCCTACGCCAATGAATGTTTCCTTGTGTAATGTTAGCCAACTGATTGCACAAAGTTCCCCTGGGGGTGGTATCTAAGTAATAAAGAGTGGACTAACTTCCTCTCTCAGAAAGGGAAACCTCACACAACAGGTTAGTTCTATGACTGCTGTCACATTCCCAACCGGTCGCTTCGTGTCATCATCGGCTTCCTGCTCCTGCGTCAAGCCGGCACTGCAATGCCTGACGGGTAGCACTTAGTGCTGCACTTTGTCGGAGATCTTTTATTCCAAAGCCGATGTTTGAGTGGGTGTGAGGGGCCCTAATCGTGAAGTAGTGAGCGTGACGTGTGGTGATTCTAAAAAAAGTTAGTGTAGTCTACTCTGGGTATTTTATTCCTGTAGCTACCTACTTTATTAAAACTAAGAGGGGTATGGGATTTCAGCCAACCTATGTGTGGGAAGCCCGTTCAACCCTCAACAAGTGATCTGGTCGAAATGTTTCATGCCATCAAGGCAATTCATCAGGACCAATGGAGGTGCTCATAAACTTAAAAAGGAGCCCATTGTGGGCTGCAGGGTTAAATCAATACAACCTGTGGGGTCAGGATCTGGAACAGGAAGAGTTCCTGTGTTGTCCGTCCTGCGGGGGAATGGGAAAAAAATATATATATGACAACAAATCTTGATAACAGCTTCCTGAGGAGTTATCAAGTAATCTTTATTCAGAACAACATTGTCTATACTTTCACCATCCTACTTTCACCAAGATGGTGAAAGTATAGACAATGTTGTTCTGAATAAAGATTACTTGATAACTCCTCAGGAAGCTGTTATCAAGATTTGTTGTCATACATATATTTTTTTCCCATTCCCCCGCAGGACGGACAACAACACAGGAACTCTTCCTGTTCCAGATCCTGACCCCACAGGTTGTATTGATTTAACCCTGCAGCCCACAATGGGCTCCTTTTTAAGTTTATGAGCACCTCCATTGGTCCTGATGAATTGCCTTGATGGCATGAAACATGTCGACCAGATCACTTGTTGAGGGTTGAACGGGCTTCCCACACATAGGTTGGCTGAAATCCCATACCCCTCTTAGTTTTAATAAAGTAGGTAGCTACAGGAATAAAATACCCAGAGTAGACTACACTAACTTTTTTTAGAATCACCACACGTCACGCTCACTACTTCACGATTAGGGCCCCTCACACTCACTCAAACATCGGCTTTGGAATAAAAGATCTCTGACAAAGTGCAGCACTAAGTGCTACCCGTCAGGCATTGCAGTGCCGGCTTGACGCAGGAGCAGGAAGCCGATGATGACACGAAGCGACCGGGTGGGAATGTGACAGCAGTCATAGAACTAACCTGTTGTGTGAGGTTTCCCTAATTCCGAAAAGGGACAATCGCCCCTGACATCCAGATACAACCTCCCTTTCTGAGAGAGGAAGTTAGTCCACTCTTTATTACTTAGATACCACCCCCAGGGGAACTTTGTGCAATCAGTTGGCTAACAGCTCGTTGGGACATGCACACTGGACCCCTCTTTTGTTGTTAACTAATCCTTGTGTAATGTAACTGGTGAGCACTTATAGCACTCCAACACCATTGGCTGGTGTTAGCACTATGGCAAGATGGAGGACAAGACAAGCGCTCCAATACCGTCAAATCGTAAAAAAACTGTTTTTAAAAAAGCAACAGCGATGTGGAAGGTAACGAGGGGACGGGTCAAACAGGGAAGCAGAAGTGGATGAGGAGATGGGCAAGCAATAACGAAAAAAAAAATAACTTTAATTGAGGCAGGATCAGTGACAAAAATGAATGTGTTGTGTATTGTAACTGGTGAGCACTTATAGCGCTCCAATACCATCAACTTGTGTTCACGCTATGGCAAGACAGACGATGGAGCAAGTGCTCCAATACTATTGCATCATGCACATATTTAAAAAAAATGCTATTTGTGTTTAACAACTTCTTAAGAAATGCATTTGTTTACATGCGCACGTATGCATTTTAGTATTATGTGTGTATGTATAAATGGGAGTCGGCCTGAAAACACAAGTACTCCTTTGGAGTGCTTGAAAAAAGAAATAGATCCGCAAACCAGGAGCAGTGTAAGGAGACATGTACTTTCTCCATGCACTATGGGAAGGCCAATCTCAAGAAGAGGGCATGACGCCTGCATGCCATAATGAATGGCATTAAAGAAAATGAGAGCTATACTGAAGTTTACCAATGGTAGGAGATAGGTGGCTTGTAAGCCTACAGGCAGAACACAACACATCTGTTCGAGACAGCACATGCGTTGTAGACAAGACCTAATTAGGAGACCAATTGACCCCTAAATTTGGCTTTTAAGCTTGATGTCCTATCCCCGGGTGCCCACACCCCAATATGCCCTTCACCCATCCACACTCCAGTTCCTAAGGAAGGTACATTTCATAGGCAACTTGTGCCTAGATGTGCAGACCATTACTATACTGCCAATCTGCTGCCAGAGCCCACTTCTATCTTTTCCAACTCCCAAGATGGGAGTCAGCACGGCTAAATGATCCAGCATGCTTAGTGCCGTTTTATGAATATCCAGGACTCTCAGGAAATCACACCTTATGGCAGCTATGATTCTGGATTTTGTAATCATAGAAGCAAAACAATAAGTACCAGAATGCAAAGGAAAATAAAAACAAGGAAAATAACAGCTCTGGCTAAATATTTCAGGTAGAGCATGCTAACAGCTTCCAAGTGCCTCCAAGTGAAGTGGGGCATTTAGTGCCAGGACTGTAAGTTAATTCATAGTCACTATTGATCTTTACCTAGTAACAAAAATTCAAAAAGTCCTAAAGTTACTAGAAGACTGAATCAATGTAATTGAAACCTTGTTCTGGACATAAAGAAAATGTGGCAACCCTATGAATAGAAAAACATGGTTGATTTGCATTGGTGGCTTTTAAGGCAGAAGCACTAGGATTCTGGTACTTGTAGTTTCACTTTTTACAAACATAAGCAGGAGCTCAAAATTTCCCCTGAAACTTTGAGGCTATGAAAATCAGAACTGGCACTGTTGGCTGAAAACCCGACTCGTTGCAGGGTTCATAGATGTCGTGGAGAGCATTTGACAGCAATGAACCACCCTGAAATATGTCTATGCAGAATTCACCACAAAAGACTTAGGGCCTCATTTATGAAAAGTGATGGATCGCTGCGTGAAAACAGCGATGCGTCACTTTCGATTGCGCCCTCCTTGCGACTCGAGTGATGCGTCATATTTACAGTATGATGCATCATTGCGCAAGGAGTTACAGATACGTCAGTATTTCTGACGATCTGTATAGCGCAAAAGTGACGCATTGCGGGAGTGTGTCACAAAAGTGACGCAACTCCAGCAATGCGTCCTTTCACATGTGAAAGGGCCTGCGTCAGTCTTACGCCTGCTGTGAGGCAGGCGTAAGATATTGACGCATTTGAATCCTAGAAGTGGCGCAGTGAAATCTTATAGATTTCACTGCGTCACTTCTACGACCCTTTCTTGCATCAATACTCCCGCCTTGCATACATTATACCTGGCGCAGGTATAATGTGGCGCAGGGGTTTACAAAGTGACGCATCTACCTAGGTGCGTCACTTTGTAAATATGGCGCAACAAGGCGCATTTTTTACGCCACTGGTGCGTCACAAAAAGTGACACACCAGCGGCGTAAAAGTGACGCACAGCCTCATAAATGAGGCCCTAAATGTTGAGACTGTTGCATCGCCATTTTTTTGAAGTACCAAACGCCACACACATTTTGCCGGCTGTTTTTTTGTTTAGGTTGAACCGATGCCCTTCACTTCCCCCTCCCAGCAACAGAACAAATCTGTGTTCTTACTGAATGGCATGGAGTGAAAGGGAATGTTTCCAAACAACGCGACTATCTTTCAGTCCTTTGCTCAAAAGGCAGATATTCACAGTTTTGTAACACACACTTCCTGGCCTCGCTTTCCAAAACAACAATAAAATGATAACATTACGTTTTTTGTTCAAATAAGTTAATGGGTTTCTCTGCCCGAAATAAAGCGCCTCTTAGCATAACAAAGCTTTTCATAGCTTACTAATGGCTCCCTGTCACTGGCCCTGAGAACTGTTATCACCGCGCCGGCCCCTTCACACGGGCCTTTCAAACATCACTGTTTCACTTAATTCTTTCACCTCCTCCAGTTCAAATGCAATAAAAGCCTTTCACTGGCTGACAACTAGAAAGGCAGAACAGCCTCCAACTGCTGTATAATTCAGGAGGGCTCTTTCTCATTTTAATTGGGTGCCTAATTGGAATGTTTATGAGACCGACGGTGGCTTGGGATGAAAAGGCAGGGTGAGCAATTATGGGCTCAGCATTCCTATGCAGCCGAGTTAATAGTGAAAAAAAAACAGAAAGTCAAAGTTCATTGGAATGCCATGTTGTTCTCAAAGCAATACCTTGATTTAAAACAATGTAATCGCACAAGTCACAAATTATGTCAAGCTGCGCCGGCCCAGAAGTGAGTTTGAGCTTTTTTGTTTCCGAAGAGCAGGGACGCTTTTTGATGTTAGCATAAAGCAAAGGACGGAAGCCGAGCTGGTCCTTCTCAAATATATATTCGCACTCTCTCTCCTTCAGGCTGCAGATAAGATTGGAAAGCAGACCAGCTAGATGGACTTGATTAATTCTCTAGAACAAAGCTTTGTCTTCCTCGGAAGGATGAATGACTCATTCAAAAAGATGAGGTCACCCGAGTCAATGCAATAACGTTTCTGATATTCACATGAAAGCCAATTTTCTCGAGCAAGGAAAGGTTCTAATGATTGTTTAAGGTATTTCCAGTTCACCTTCATAAGGGCTCTCCTTCTTTCATATGTGCATCGTTCAGTAAAATACAATTTATAGACATGAGATCACATAAATACAACTCTCTGAATCTTACTAGTGGTCTGAAGTAATCTTTACTTTTAGCTCAAGAGGGGGAGGCAGGCAAGAGGCATGCTTAATATCATTTCTGCAGAAATGCATGAATAATATTAAATAGTGACACAAGAATATTTGTATTTTTTGAAACGTTGGAGGCAATAACGCCAGTGTAGTTAATTTAGAGTCTCTGTAGGAAAGGCATTGTGTGTTTCCTTAACAACTTTGGTGCTGTTTGGTAAACCTTCATGTAACGTTCCCAAATTGAATACGTTAATTCATGTTGGGTCTATCATGACACATTTCATGTTGGGCTGTTAGAGAGGGCTCAAGAAGAAGGGGATAGGAAGGCCATAAAAAGTGCATTTTCCCATTTTAATTCCAATAGGAAGATTTGGGGCTGGACATGAAGGGGTTACCCACATAATATATCAGAGTATGTTAGACCATTAATATACAGAGGATTACAGATTAGACCTGCAAATCCAAAATTGAAAAAAATATGAATTCCATTAGCCGTGGAAGCTTTTTCAGATCAGCAGATCCAGATAAGGATCCGCAGATCCAAAAGGATTTAAATGGCAGATCAAGAACAAGCCTCCATGCCATGGTATAATACAAACTTCATTTGCTACAGCCAAATCTGCGTCCCCGTTACATATCTACTATAAAGAACAAGCATTAGAAATGCAATCGGGCTCGGATTTATTTGAGTTTGAGCTAATGGCATTGTAAATGCCAATGTATTGTTGCTATGTGTTATGGAGTGTGTTCATGTGGTGTGTACTGCCAGTGATCTCCTTGTGAGTGTGAGAATATTGCACCGTTACAGCCTGTGATGTCCTTCTTGTGAGTGTGAGAAGCTTGCACCTCTGCTGCCTGTGGTCTCCTTGTGAGTGTAAGAAGCTTGCACTGCTGCTGCCCGTGATGTCGTTCTTGTGAGTGGGAGAAGATTGCACCTCAGCTGCCTGTGGTCTCCTTGTGAGTGTAAGAAGCTTGCACAGCTGCTGCCTGTGATGTCCTACTCACTACTCTACTCACTACTCTACTCACTACTCTACTCACTACTCTGCACTCACTACTCTGCACTCACTACTCACTACTCTACTCACTACTCTACTCACTACTCTGTACTCACTACTCTACTCACTACTCTACTCACTATTCACTACTCTATTCACTATTCACTACTCTACTCACTACTCACTACTCTGCACTCAATACTCACTACTCTACTCACTACTCCCTACTCACTACTCACTACTCTGCACTCACTACTCTACTCACTACTCTACTCACTACTCTACTCACTACTCTACTCACTACTCTGCACTCACTACTCTGCACTCACTACTCACTACTCTACTCACTACTCTACTCACTACTCTGTACTCACTACTCTACTCACTACTCTACTCACTATTCACTGCTCTACTCACTATTCACTACTCTACTCACTACTCACTACTCTGCACTCAATACTCACTACTCTACTCACTACTCCCTACTCACTACTCACTACTCTGCACTCACTACTCTACTCACTACTCTACTCACTACTCTACTCACTACTCTACTCACTACTCACTACTCACTACTCTACTCACTACTCACTACTCTACTCACTACTTTGCACTCACTACTCTGCCCTCACTACTCTGCCCTCACTACTCTGCCCTCACTACTCTACTCACTACTCACTACTCTACTCACTACTCTACTCACTACTCTACTCACTACTCTACTCACTACTCTGCACTACTCTACTCACTACTCTACTCACTACTCACTACTCTACTCACTACTCACTACTCTGCACTCAATACTCACTAATCTGCACTCACTACTCTACTCACTACTCTACTCACTACTCTACTCACTACTCACTACTCTACTCACTACTCACTACTCTACTCACTACTCTGCACTCACTTCTCTGCCCTCACTACTCTACTCACTACTCTACTCACTACTCACTACTCTACTCCCTACTCACTACTCACTACTCTACTCACTACTCTGCACTCACTACTCTACTCACTACTCTACTCACTACTCACTACTCTACTCACTACTCTACTCACTACTCTGCACTAACTACTCTACTCACTACTCTGCACTCACTACTCTACTCACTACTCTACTCACTACTCTACTCACTACTCTACTCACTACTCTGCACTCACTACTCACTACTCTACCCACTACTCTACTCACTACTCTACTCACTACTCACTACTCTGCACTCACTACTCACTACTCTACTCACTACTCTACTCACTACTCACTACTCTACTCACTACTCACTACTCTACTCACTACTCACTACTCTACTCACTACTCTGCACTCACTACTCACTACTCTACTCACTACTCTGCACTCACTACTCACTACTCTGCACTCACTACTCTACTCGCTACTCTACTCACTACTCTACTCACTACTCTACTCACTACTCTACTCACTACTTTGCACTCACTACTCTGCCCTCACTACTCTGCCCTCACTACTCTGCCCTCACTACTCTACTCACTACTCTACTCACTACTCTACTCACTACTCTACTCACTACTCACTACTCTACTCACTACTCTACTCACTACTCTACCCACTACTCTGCGCTACTCTACTCACTACTCTGCTCTACTCTACTCACTACTCTACTCACTACTCTACTCACTACTCACTACTCTACTCACTACTCACTACTCTGCACTCACTACTCTGCCCTCACTACTCTACTCACTACTCTACTCACTACTCACTACTCTACTCACTACTCTCTACTCACTACTCACTACTCTACTCACTACTCTTCACTCACTACTCTACTCACTACTCTACTCACTACTCTACTCACTACTCTACTCAATACTCTACTAACTACTCTACTCACTACTCACTACTCTACTCACTACACTACTCACTACTCACTACTCTGCACTCACTACTCTACTCACTACTCTACTCACTACTCAACTCACTACTCTACTCACTACTCTGCACTCACTACTCTGCACTCACTACTCACTACTCTACCCACTACTCTACTCACTACTCTACTCACTACTCACTACTCTGCACTCACTACTCACTACTCTACTCACTACTCTACTCACTACTCTACTCACTACTCACTACTCTACTCACTACTCACTACTCTACTCACTACTCTGCACTCACTACTCACTACTCTACTCACTACTCTGCCCTCACTACTCTGCCCTCACTACTCTGCCCTCACTACTCTACTCACTACTCTACTCACTACTCTACTCACTACTCTACTCACTACTCTACTCACTACTCACTACTCTACTCACTACTCTACTCACTACTCTACTCACTACTCTGTGCTACTCTACTCACTACTCTGCACTACTCTACTCACTACTCTACTCACTACTCACTACTCTACTCACTACTCACTACTCTGCACTCAATACTCACTACTCTACTCACTACTCCCTACTCACTACTCTGCACTCACTACTCACTAATCTGCACTCACTACTCTACTCACTACTCTACTCACTACTCACTACTCTACTCACTACTCACTACTCTACTCACTACTCACTACTCTGCACTCACTACTCTGCCCTCACTACTCTACTCACTACTCTACTCACTACTCACTACTCTACTCACTACTCTCTACTCACTACTCACTACTCTACTCACTACTCTTCACTCACTACTCTACTCACTACTCTACTCACTACTCCACTCACTACTCTACTCAATACTCTACTCACTACTCTACTCACTACTCACTACTCTACTCACTACTCACTACTCTACTCACTACACTACTCACTACTCACTACTCTGCACTTACTACTCTACTCACTACTCTACTCACTACTCAACTCACTACTCTACTCACTACTCTGCACTCACTACTCTGCACTCACTACTCACTACTCTACCCACTACTCTACTCACTACTCTACTCACTACTCACTACTCTGCACTCACTACTCACTACTCACTACTCTACTCACTACTCACTACTCTACTCACTACTCACTACTCTACTCACTACTCTGCACTCACTACTCACTACTCTACTCACTACTCTGCACTCACTACTCACTACTCTACTCACTACTCTACTCACTACTCTACTCACTGCTCACTACTCTGCACTCACTACTCACTACTCTACTCACTACTCACTACTCTACTCACTACTCTACTCACTACTCTGCACTCACTACTCACTACTCTACTCACTACTCTGCACTCACTACTCACTACTCTACTCACTACTCTAATCACTACTCTGCCCTCACTACTCTTCCCTCACTACTCTGCCCTCACTACTCTGCCCTCACTACTCTACTCACTACTCTACTCACTACTCTACTCACTACTCACTACTCTACTCACTACTCACTACTCTGCACTCAATACTCACTACTCTACTCACTACTCACTACTCCCTACTCACTACTCTGCACTCACTACTCACTAATCTGCACTCACTACTCTACTCACTACTCCACTCACTACTCTACTCACTACTCACTACTCTACTCACTACTCTACTCACTACTCTGCACTCACTACTCTGCCCTCACTACTCTACTCACTACTCACTACTCTACTCACTACTCACTACTCTACTCACTACTCTACTCACTACTCTACTCACTACTCACTACTCTACTCACTACTCTACTCACTACTCTGCACTCACTACTCTACTCACTACTCTACTCACTACTCTACTCACTACTCTACTCACTACTCTACTCATTACTCTACTCACTACTCACTACTCTACTCACTACTCTACTCACTACTCTACTCACTACTCTGCACTACTCTACTCACTACTCTGCACTACTCTACTCACTACTCTACTCACTACTCACTACTCTACTCACTACTCACTACTCTACTCACTACTCACTACTCTGCACTCAATACTCACTACTCTACTCACTACTCACTACTCCCTACTCACTACTCTGCACTCACTACTCACTAATCTTCACTCACTACTCTACTCACTACTCTACTCACTACTCTACTCACTACTCACTACTCTACTCACTACTCACTACTCTACTCACTACTCACTACTCTACCCACTACTCCACTCACTACTCTACTCACTACTCACTACTCTGCACTCACTACTCACTACTCTACTCACTACTCTACTCACTACTCACTACTCTACTCACTACTCTGCACTCACTACTCTGCCCTCACTACTCACTACTCTACTCACTACTCTACTCACTACTCTGCACTCACTACTCCACTCACTACTCTACTCACTACTCACTACTCTGCACTCACTACTCACTACTCTACTCACTACTCTACTCACTACTCAATACTCTACTCACTACTCTACTCACTACTCTGCACTCACTACTCTGCACTCACTACTCTACTCACTACTCTACTCACTACTCTACTCACTACTCTGCACTCACTACTCTGCACTCACTACTCTGCACTCACTACTCTACTCACTACTCTACTCACTACTCTACTCACTACTCACTACTCTACCCACTACTCTACTCACTACTCTACTCACTACTCACTACTCTGCACTCACTACTCACTACTCTACTCACTACTCTACACTCACTACTCTACTCACTACTCTGCACTCACTACTCTACTCACTACTCACTACTCTACTCACTACTCACTACTCTACTCACTACTCTGCACTCACTACTCACTACTCTACTCACTACTCTACTCACTACTCTACTCACTACTCACTACTCTGCACTCACTACTGTACTCACTACTCACTACTCTGCACTCACTACTCTGCACTCACTACTCTGCACTCACTACTCTACTCACTACTCACTACTCTTCTCACTACTCTACTCACTACTCTACTCACTACTCTACTCACTACTCTGCACTCACTACTCTGCACTTACTACTCTGCACTCACTACTCACTACTCTAACCACTACTCTACTCACTACTCACTACTCTGCACTCACTACTCACTACTCTACCCACTACTCTACTCACTACTCTACTCACTACTCTGCACTCACTACTCACTACTCTACTCACTACTCTACTCACTACTCTGCACTCACTACTCCACACTCACTACTCTGCACTCACTACTCACTACTTTACCCACTACTCTACTCACTACTCTACTCACTACTCTACTCACTACTCACTACTCTACCCACTACTCTTCTCACTACTCTACTCACTACTCTACTCACTACTCTACTCACTACTCACTACTCTACTCACTACTCACTACTCACTACTCACTACTCTACTCACTACTCACTACTCTACTCACTACTCTGCACTCACTACTCACTACTCTTTACTCACTACTCACTACTCTGCACTCACTACTCACTACTCTACTCCCTACTCTGCCCTCACTACTCTGCCCTCACTACTCTGCCCTCACTACTCTGCCCTCACTACTCACTACTCTACTCACTACTCTACTCACTACTCACTACTCTACTCACTACTCACTACTCTACTCACTACTCACTACTCTACTCACTACTCACTACTCTACTCACTACTCTGCCCTCACTACTCTACTCACTACTCTGCACTCACTACTCACTACTCTACTCACTACTCTACTCACTACTCACTACTCTACTCACTACTCTACTCACTACTCATTACTCTACTCTGCACTCACTACTCTACTCACTACTCTGCACTCACTACTCTACTCACTACTCACTACTCTACTCACTACTCTACTCACTACTCTACTCTACTCACTACTCTACTCACTACTCTACTCACTACTCTACTCACTACTCTACTCACTACTCTACTCACTACTCACTACTCTACTCACTACTGTGCACACTACTCACTACTCTACTCACTACTCACTACTCTACTCACTACTCTACTCACTACTCACTACTCTACTCACTACTCACTACTCTACTCACTACTCTGCACTCACTACTCTGCACTCACTACTCTGCACTCACTACTCACTACTCTACTCACTACTCTGCACTCACTACTCACTACTCTACTCACTACTCTACTCACCACTCACTACTCACTACTCACTACTCTACTCACTACTCTACTCACTACTCTACACTCACTACTCACTACTCTACTCACTACTCTACTCACTACTCACTACTCTACTCACTACTCTGCACTACTCTGCACTACTCTGCACTACTCTACTCACTACTCTAATCACTACTCTAATCACTACTCTACTCACTACTCACTACTCTACTCACTACTCACTACTCTACTCACTACTCACTACTCTACTCACTACTCTACTCACTACTCACTACTCTACTCACTACTCACTACTCACTACTCTACTCACTACTCACTACTCTACTCACTACTCTGCACTCACTACTCACTACTCTACTCACTACTCTGCACTCACTACTCACTACTCTACTCACTACTCTACTCACTACTCTACTCACTACTCTGCCCTCACAACTCTGCCCTCACTACTCTGCCCTCACTACTCACTATTTTACTCACTACTCACTACTCTACTCACTACTCTACTCACTACTCACTACTCTACTCACTACTCACTACTCTACTCAGTACTCTGCCCTCACTACTCTACTCACTACTCTGCACTCACTACTCTGCACTCACTACTCTGCACTCACTACTCACTACTCTACTCACTACTCTGCACTCACTACTCTGCACTCACTACTCTACTCACTACTCTACTCACTACTCACTACTCACTACTCACTACTCACTACTCTACTCACTACTCTGCACTCACTACTCACTACTCTACTCACTACTCTACTCACTACTCACTACTCTACTCACTACTCTACTCACTACTCTACTCACTACTCTACTCACTACTTTGCACTACTCTGCACTACTCTGCACTACTCTGCACTACTCTTATCACTACTATACTCACTACTCACTACTCTACTCACTACTCACTACTCTACTCACTACTCACTACTCTACTCACTACTCTACTCACTACTCACTACTCACTACTCACTACTTACTACTCACTACTCTGCACTCACTACTCACTAATCTGCACTCACTACTCTACTCACTACTCTACTCACTACTCTACTCACTACTCTACTCACTACTCTGGTGGTGTTAGTACTGGTAGTACTGATGGTGGTAGTACTGGTAGTAGTGGTGGTGGTTGTGGTACTGCTAGTAGTGGTAGTACTGGTAGTGGTAGTACTGGTAGTGGTAGTACTGGTAGTGGTGGTACTGGTAGTACTGGTGGCTGTAGTAGTGGTAGTACTGGAGGTGGTGGTACTGGTAGTGGTAGTACTGTTGGTGGTAGTACTGCTGGTGGTAGTACTGGTAGTGGTGGTACTGGTGGTGGTGGTACTGGTAGTGGTAGTACTGGTGGTGGTGGTACTGGTAGTGGTAGTACTGGTGGTGGTGGTACTGCTTCCCGTAGTACTGGTAGTGGTAGTACTGGTGGTGGTGGTACTGGTGAGGGTAGTACTGGTGGTGGTAGTGGTACTGGTATTGGTAGTACTGGTAGTACTGGTGGTCGTGGTAGTGGTAGTACTGGTGGTGGTGGTAGTGGTAGTACTGGTGGCTGTAGTAGTGGTAGTACTGGTGGCTGTAGTAGTGGTAGTAATGGTAGTACTGATGGTGGTAGTACTGGAAGTACTGGTGGTGGTGGTGGTACTGATAGTACTGGTGGTGGTGTTACTGGTAGTACTGATGGTGGTGGTGGTACTGGTAGTGGTAGTAGTGGTAGTACTGGAGGTGGTGGTACTGGTAGTGGTAGTACTGTTGGTGGTAGTACTGCTGGTGGTAGTACTGGTAGTGGTGGTACTGGTGGTGGTGGTACTGGTGGTAGTGGTAGTACTGGTGGTTGTAGTAGTGGTAGTACTGGAGGTGGTGGTACTGGTAGTGGTAGTACTGTTGGTGGTAGTACTGCTGGTGGTAGTACTGGTAGTGGTGGTACTGGTGGTGGTGGTACTGGTAGTGGTAGTACTGGTGGTGGTACCGGTAGTGGTAGTGCTAGTGGTGGTGGTACTGTGCCCGTAGTAGTGGTAGTACTGGTGGTGGTGGTACTGGTGAGGGTAGTACTGGTGGTGGTAGTGGTACTGGTATTAGTAGTACTGATAGTACTGGTGGTCGTGGTAGTGGTAGTACTGGTGGTGGTGGTAGTGGTAGTACTGGTGGCTGTAGTAGTGGTAGTACTGGTGGCTGTAGTAGTGGTAGTAATGGTAGTACTGATGGTGGTAGTACTGGAAGTACTGGTGGTGGTGGTGGTACTGATAGTACTGGTGGTGGTGTTACTGGTAGTACTGGTGGTGGTGGTGGTACTGGTAGTGGTAGTAGTGGTAGTACTGGAGGTGGTGGTACTGGTAGTGGTAGTACTGTTGGTGGTAGTACTGCTGGTGGTAGTACTGGTAGTGGTGGTACTGGTGGTGGTGGTACTGGTGGTGGTGGTAGTGGTAGTACTGGTGGTGGTACCGGTAGTGGTAGTGCTAGTGGTGGTGGTGCTGCTGCCCGTAGTACTGGTAGTGGTAGTACTGGTGGTGGTGGTACTAGTGGTGGTAGTACTGGTGGTGGTAGTGGTACTGGTATTGGTAGTAGTGGTAGTACTGGTGGTTGTGGTACTGTTAGTACTGGTGGTGGTGGTAGTTGTAGTACTGGTGGCTGTAGTACTGGTAGTACTGGGGGTGTTGGTGGTACTGGTAGTGGTAGTACTGTTGGTGGTAGTACTGCTGGTGGTAGTACTGGTAGTGGTGGTGGTGGTACTGGTAGTGGTAGTACTGGTGGTGGTACCGGTAGTGGTAGTGCTAGTGGTGGTGGTACTGCTGCCCGTAGTACTGGTAGTGGTAGTACTGGTGGTGGTGGTACTGGTGATGGTAGTACTGGTGGTGGTAGTGGTACTGGTATTGGTAGTACTGGTAGTGGTAGTACTGGTGTTCGTGGTAGTGGTAGTACTGGTGGTGGTGGTAGTGGTAGTACTGGTGGCTGTAGTAGTGGTAGTACTGGTGGCTGTATTAGTGGTAGTAATGGTAGTACTGATGGTGGTAGTACTGGAAGTACTGGTGTTGGTGGTGGTACTGGTAGTACTGGTGGTGGTGTTACTGGTAGTACTGGTGGTGGTGGTGGTACTGGTAGTGGTAGTAGTTGGAGTACTGGAGGTGGTGGTACTGGTAGTGGTAGTACTGTTGGTGGTAGTACTGCTGGTGGTAGTACTGGTAGTGGTGGTACTGGTGGTGGTGGTACTGGTGGTAGTGGTAGTACTGGTGGTGGTACCGGTAGTGGTAGTGCTAGTGGTGGTGGTACTGCTGCCCGTAGTACTGGTAGTGGTAGTACTGGTGGTGGTGGTACTAGTGGTGGTAGTACTGGTGGTGGTAGTGGTACTGGTATTGGTAGTAGTGGTAGTACTGGTGGTCGTGGTACTGTTAGTACTGGTGGTGGTGGTAGTTGTAGTACTGGTGGCTGTAGTACTGGTAGTACTGGGGGTGTTGGTGGTACTGGTAGTGGTAGTACTGGTGGTGGTGGTACTGGTGCTGGTGGTGGTGCTGGTAGTGGTAGTACTGGTGGTGGTACCGGTAGTGGTAGTGCTAGTGGTGGTGGTACTGCTGCCCGTAGTACTGGTAGTGGTAGTACTGGCGGTGGTGGTACTGGTGGTGGTGGTACTGGTGGTGGTAGTACTGGTGGTGGTAGTGGTACTGGTATTGGTAGTACTGGTAGTGGTAGTACTGGTGCTCGTGGTACTGTTAGTACTGGTGGTGGTGGTAGTTGTAGTACTGGTGGCTGTAGTACTGGTAGTACTGGGGGTGGTGGTACTGGTGGTGGTAGTGGTAATGGTAACGGTAGTACTGGTAGTGGTAGTACTGGTGGTGGTGGTACTGGTGGTGGTGTTAGTGGTAGTACTGGTGGTCGTGGTACTGTTAGTACTGGTGGTGGTGGTAGTGGTAGTACTGGTGGCTGTAGTACTGGTAGTACTGCTGGTGGTGGTGCATGTATCAATGAGTCTAATTTTTCCTAATGAAATAGCCATTGGCATTACGTTAGACACTTAACACATTTGTGAATTCCCATTGTAACCGCGGGAAGGCTCTGTTTTCCATGATTATTGCGTATTCACGTTTTTTCCACTAACTTTACAATAATGATGACCGCATGTTCACTCTGCGAGTCAGGCTCGACAGCACGTGTCACGAAGGTCACTTTTAACCCTCATCATTTATTCAACCAGTAGTCTGCATGTCAGCACTTATTAAAATTCGGAAAACAAAGCTTACAGAACCAGAATCCAAATGTTTTATAATAAAACGCCTTTAAACACCGTTTTTTAAACCACAGACAAAAATAGTGCAGCGCAGCGTGCGAGGAAAAGAAGGAAATGGCGCCCTTTTGAAATGAGAGTATTCAGGAAACACAAGAACTACAGTGTGGACGAGCATGTATGAGTCATCTTCTGTGAGCCTCGCCTGCTGCCTCTCGTCATTTTACATTGAACGCGCTCACCGCTCAGAACATCTGCATTGCATTACACGGGCACTCTGACAGCTCCTAATTAAGATTAATCACTCAACTGTGCTCGTTCGCACACAGAATATGCCATACAACTGCAATAAATGACGGACGAAAAGTAAATATACCCTATCACGTCAAGGCTACTACATAGACAGCACAGCGAAGACGAATCACTAGGCAGATGCCATAAAAAACGCCGGCGCGCACTAAAGAATGTGAGGAATGTGGCAGCCCGGACCCCTTTCTGAATTTTTTTCTAAATACTAAAGAGCTCGCAAGCTCCGCCCACTTCGTGGGGGAGGCCCGAGCCCTAAAAAGGAAATGAAACTAGGGCCCAGAGGCCCTCAGTTTAGACTCCACCCTCTCACAAACTCAACCGAGTCAATGACAAAACAAGTATTGCTTGGGATAACGGGTCATGTTTGTTCAAAAGAAACCACAAACATAACTTTTCAGCTTAGCAAAGCTGATCTATGTTACATAATCAAAAACAATGCATGTTACACAAAACCAAAATAGGCATCCTATGCAAAAACAAAATTGTTTACAGGGGTATAGAATTTGGCAAGAACCATATTTACAAAGAGATATTAGGATTCCCCCCACCCCAAAAAAATGGCAGGGGCTCCCCCAACTCAGGGGAGCCTTGCATATGCTGGCAAGCAGGGGCCCAAACTGGGGTCTTAGCATGAGCCGCTGCAACTTTTTGGTAGAGATTGGGTTGGGATAGGCCGGCTGGGGCGCAACACCCGGAAACACTGGAGGGCTTCCAGGGTCGTTCCCAACAGAATGGCGGCCCCACCCCTTAAAAGGCACCTTGCGGCGGCAAGCGGGCCTCTTTTCCTACATGCCACTACAAAGGACGCCGGAAGAAGAGCCTCACCTCCTTGGTACCCAACACATGTGCTTTCCCAGCCCCCCCATCCCGAGAGCATTCGGCACTGGGTGGGGGAAGTGCTCAGTGTTGTGGCATAACGGGATGTATAGTTATAAACTACTGCAGTTTTATGTGGTACAATTCAAATGAGATTTTATCTGATGTCAGGGTAATGGTTTGTGTCGCTCCTACTAATCCCCATTTTTAGGTCTTGCCTACGCAGCACGCATGCGCTGCATAGGAGACCTTTAGCCGTTGTTCAGCTGTTTTTCGAAGCACATACTCGTGCTTGTGGTGGCATACACCTTGCGGGAGCGTGCCACAAGCACGAGTGTGTGCTTCGAAAAACAGCAGACTGTACGTGCACGCACCACTCCCGGGCCATCCTGTCATTTCTGCGAAGATGACTGTGAAGTCTACATTTAATTTAATTCCTATAGTTCCTCTCGGAACATCCTCTATGTCATGATAGCCTTAGCTCTTTCGAGGCTGGGATGTGAACTCACTCTCTCCATCTCTCTAAAACTAAAAAAAAAAATTCTCCCCACTTTCTAGTTTTGTAACCCCAGTCCTTCACCCATTCTTGTTTTCACCGCATTCCCTCCTGTCTTCTGTCCACAATCTTAGAGTGATAGTAGATTCTGTTTTCTTTCTTCCTTTGCTTTTGTTTTCACCGTCCTACTGTCTGCACAATATGGCCTTTTCTCGTTTTCCATTCTTCAAAAATAGATACAGCTCTTTTATTCGTCTGCAATGTTGCTCTTCTCTCTGGACTTCCTGCTTGTTTTCCTGCATCCAATTATATCTATATTATATTATATTATTAAACTATTTTGGGTGTAGTATTGGTCCCCCAGCATTCTTCTCAGTTATATATTAGCACAAGGTGACTATATAAAAATACTACACCCAAAATAGTCATTATAAACTAATAACCGCCATTATATCGGGTAGGCATAATTTTAATACAGCCACCCTGTGCCTATATAAGTAAATAATTCTGGGAGGCCAATAGCAAACCCATAATAATTTGACAACGAAGGGGGTCAATTTAATGTGAACATTGTTTAATAAGGCTGTGTGAACATGGTTTAATAAGGCCGTTTGACCATCGGCATCGGCCCGAGTTAGAAATTATAGCCAGAAAATTGTAGACTGATGGATTGTGTTAGTGCAACATTTTAGGATGGCGTGTGAATATCTTGAATGAGTCCTCCTACTGTTTTTGGCAGCACAGAAGAGTAGATCGCGTTAGGTTGACATCCTAAGATGGCGAGGACTAAACCGTTCTAGTTAGTCCTCTGTTACTTTCGGTGTTCCGGGAAGGTTTTGGTGCGATGATTTCAATAGATCGGGATAGTATTTAAATGCACGCAGGGACTGTATGCGCTACCCACAAGGTTTTGAAGAATTGTTGAGGAAGTAGAGATTTTAAATCCCAGTGAGTGATGCAACATGTGGCGCGTTTGGGTTTAGTTTGGGGTTTTTTCCAGTGAAGCTGTTAACTACCATATACGTTAGAGGGCTTATATTTTAAAGAAGACATTATGCAGTGATGCATTTTTGCGGGGAATGCTCTTTGTTTGATCAATCATAATAGGCCACATATGAGTGCTAAAAGTTTTTTTTATTTCTCTGCATAGCATTGGGACAAATGTAAATAGGAGGAAATTGGTTAGATAGGAAAGACGATGCACTCAAGTTTTAGATTATACAATAATGCCTTCATTTTGTATCCAACATGGGTCTCTTAATATAGATTCCATTTAGTGTCAGTTTATTCCAGGATTGATTTTTTTTTATTGTCCTCATTTATGCGATCTTGTTGTGAAAGCAACAGGGTCCCCTCTCCCTAGACGCCCTCGGATATGGGGTTGGAGCCAAGCCTTGATACCAACAATTACCATGTAACATGAGTTAATGTGTCGCTGATCCAGCCCCTATAACACTCATGATTGCGTTGGTTAAATCATTGGAAATCCCTTCCTATCCGACCACCTATATACGTCCCATAGATCCCAGTGCTTTGTACGCTTGCCTTCTCCTCTAGCTCTGTCCAGATTCCTGAATCTATCTACTGATCGAATCCAATCATCTACCTTCGGTGGGGAGGGAAGAATCCAATTTATACAAATGTCACTTCTAGCAATTAGCAAAAGTGTAAACAAAAGATGTTTCTGGTTCTTTGTTAAAAAATGTTGGGTTCATCGATATCCAATATACCAAATATAATATTAAAAGTTCTTACCTTATTATTCGTGTTTAAGCTTTCATCAATATTCTTACCAATTTCACTCCAGAATATATCTAGGTGATGACATGAGTAAAACATGTGGATATCATTTGCTTCCCTCTCACCACATTTTGGGCATTTCTTGATCACCTGGGTGTTCATTTTTGATACGTTTTCAGGGGTCCAGTACGATCTGTGCAAAGTAAACAAACAATTTTTCCTAAGAGGTGTAGAAATAATAATATGCCATAAAAAAGTGCAGGATACTTGCCAAGCTTGCTGCAAGTCATGAGCCGGAAAGATCTTCTTCCATTTAAGGTCTGGAGTGTCATTATCGGCTTCCTTCTTCTCCACCAAAAGCCAATACCATTCCAATACTTCTTTCTTCCCTGGGTCTTTATGAAGTTCGCTATCTAGGTTCCCAACATAGTCTGGCCACGTCGCTTGATCTTTAGCCCGGCAGACCAGTTGATAGAATTTGAAACTGGATATTTCATCCTTCATCCTCACCACTAACTTGTCCCAAGATTTTAGATTACCATGTTCCAGCAGCTCTCCCCACTTGATAATTCCAGGGCTTTTCAGTGGAAGTGCTAGTGTGTCTTGCAGACATTCGGGGGTACCTAGAGAATTCCATATTGGTGCTTGTGGGCTATAGTATGGATACTGCCATAGTTTCCTAATATCTGACCATAGTTTAAATGCTGATCTTGGCACCTTCAGCTTAATTTTTTTAAAGAACTTTTGATGTCCGAACTTATACAGGCAGTGGCCCTGTTTTGTCACTGCTTTCCAAAAGGGGGGGTATGACTCATAGTCTCGGAAGAGGTGCCTTATATTTTTAAAATGGAAAGCTTTATAGTAAGACATGAGATCCGGGCTAGCTATCCCACCTTGGTTCTTTTTCTGGCTCAATTTCTTCCATGCTATCCTAACACTTTTGAATGCCCAAATGAAGGAGTTTATTTTGCCATGTATTTTTTTTAAACATTGTGAATCAAACTCCAGGGGGATCGTATTAAAAACAAAATTGAATTTCGGAATGATAGCCATTTGTATTACATTTTCTCTCCCCATGAAGGTAAGAGATAAACAGTTCCAGGACTTCAATACTTTCCTCATCTTTTTAACTTTAATTTGCAAATTTGCCTGGGCTATGTCATCAATGCTCTTTAAGACTTGGATCCCGAAATATTTGATTTTCCCTTTGGAATCAATTTGTGGGGTAGGTATATTCCAATGCATTACCTCAGTTGTATGGTGATATATTTTCTATCTGGAGCAAACCATTCATCTCTTAGGAGATGTGTATTTTATAATATAATGATATCGCAGTTCTGTAGTTTAAGGTATTCAAAACATTGTTAACGCCTCTTTCCTTGTTCTTAGCCTGTTCACGTTCCAAGTCATTATCTTCAATTTGCCCACTGATTTTGAATTCCTTCCTGCAGCTTATAACTCATACCCTGTTTGCTATACAGTTTACATTTAGGACAACCATTTTTTTTGTTTTTTTTCCCACATGCTCCCCACCCAAAGAAATTACCAGTGTGCAGAAAAAAAGAAAAAAAGAAATTGTGTTTATCCCCCTTCCTGGAGAACCCTCCCCATTACCATTGAGCAATCCTAGTTGCCCAGTTTGAGGAACACGGTCGAAAGGCTAGTTTTTCAAAACAGTTAGGCTCAAATGTTACTTATCCCTACTGTAACTGTTAAATTTGAACCCCTCTTTAGCTGTTCTTTTTTTGCTGTTTTTGCGGCTCTAGTAGATACCACTGCTGTTGTAACTCCTTTGGTTTTGTGAGCCCTCTGTTTTCTGTTAGTATATTTGGGTGAGACAGTGTCCTGTGGTGTGCTTTGAACCTCTATTTGCTCCTGTGGTTATTCAACAAGCGTGCCTACCAGCGCAGTTGTTTCCCCCCTGGACATGCCAGATTTGACTTTTGCGACTCATTTCCTGAGGTGTCTAGATTAATATTAGAGACTATGGGATTATAACTACCGTCTATGCCCACTAATGGTGACACAGGTAGTTGTGAAGTAGAAAGCCCCCTCTTCTTGCTTCAACCCTTTTCCCTGTTAGTATTCATACATGCACCAAGCTTTACCTCATTACCTAAATAAGAGAAGCGGCTGTTCAAGCCAGTTTGATGCTTGTTATTGGACTATTTTTAACCTTTGTGAACAAAAGGAGAACATATTAAATTACTGATACAATGTTTTTATAGGTGTAAACTCCTCTAAATAAAGATGAAAATATTTGAATGAAGAGGAAATAAACATTGCCCACGAGCAATTTAAATGAGAATTGTGCTCCATCAAAAAAATTGTGACTTATTGATGAGGTAATAAATATACCCCAATATTTTTCATTGATGGTTTTTACACATAAGACAATCATGGTTACCAACTATTCCATCTATGTTATTTTACAGGGCAGCTTCTTGGGTTTTAATTGTAACAGTTTTGATATTCAATTACAAGCTGAAAAAACCATAGTCAGAATACTGTGAGGTATGTGGCAACTTTTAGTTCAAAAACATGCACCATTTATATCAACTCATTCATCCTCCAAGCATATCTCCCAAAGGTCTTGAGCTATAAAAATAGCTCCCACCCATATCAATGTAATGTAGATTTTTTAAGGCATTAGTCACTTTATAATTACCGTCAGTTATAACCATCAGGGACATAGTATTAATGAAATGAGCAGTATCTATTCACTGTTTTTAGATTATTCAATGTGATATTTATAGTTGTGATGCCATGAACTTTTTTCTATGTCCATGATTTTAATTGTATATAGGCTGACTCCAAAATGGCGCACACTAGACTGAGGGAGGCTGCTGTATCAGCTGAAATGTGTCTCTTTGCTGGGTCTAAGGAGTCTGATCTAATAAAAAGCCTTAACCTAAATAGCCCTCGTGGGCATGCTCTTTTTCCAGAAGTGGAGCAGAGGTTTTGTATTGTTCATTACTTACCAGCGTTAGCGGTTGACGCTGTCCATGCAACACCAGTCGTTTAGGGCAGCCAGTTCCAGCCGCAAACTGGAGGAAGCAGGGCGGTAATGCTATGCTGACGGCCCCCATGATGTCCGCCAGGAAGAGGATTTGTGGATGAAAGCAGAGTGGAAGGCAGCGTCTCTGCAGCGAGGAGGTCATGAGGCATTCAGCGCAGGGCTCAGTCCTGTCCCTGTCTCGAAATGCCCTGCTCAGGATAATGACGTGACTCATGGTGACTGGGCATCGTGTAATGCTGTGAGGACTATGGGGCTTAATCATTTTTGTATATCAGTCTCCAGCGACCCCGCTTTGTGTTTGGTTGCATGGCAATTGGCGGCTGCACTGGTGGACATGTTCTGTGGCATGCTTGATGCAGATGACCTCAAGCTACTGTGAGCCCTTGGTGAGTCTGGGCTTGAAAGCTCTGGAGTTGTGGTTATACGGTTAATTAGCAAAATGGAAGAAACTATGGGTATTACCATTCATTAAAATGCGCCACAACATGGAGTCTGTGCTTGCAGAGCCTGGGACTTGATGCGTACTTCAAGTCCGACGCATGTGGTGCCTCCGAGCATTGGATTGACATTCACACACGCACACACACACACACACACACATACATATATATATATATATATATATATATATATATATATATATATATATATATATATATATATATATATATATATATATATATATATATGTATTGCCTACTGGCGATAGCCAGTAGGTATATATAGTTAGGACCTAGTTACCATAGGAAATCCCCAACATTCTATTGGAAATAACTTTGGTGTCGATTCAGGAATCTGTGTGTAAATTTCCTTAAAATTGCCTTGCTCCGCTCTGCTCCTTCCCTGAAAGTTTTGGGGGGATTCGTCAAGCGGGGGCCTAGAAAAAAGGGGGGTCCCAAAACATGTTTTTCCCATGTTCATTTTATAGGAAACTTTAGACACCGCTACAGCCCGAATGCCTGAATGGAATTAAACCAAACTTGGCAAAATGGTAGGGACTGGTATGCAGTAGTGCCTTTTTATATTTGGTGAAAATTGCTCCAGTAGTTGTTGAGAAAATTGAATTTTCCCAAATTATATATCTATGGACGGGACACCGTCCGAGCACGGTTCATGCACGGTCCTTACACGGTCCTTGCACTGTGCACGGACCCTAGCGTGCGCGAGCGGAATTCTGATTGGCTTTTGGAAGTCTGGCAACATTCTAGTCAGTCGAGATGAGGAAGTGCTGTCCCCCATCTTGTTTTTGTGGCAGAAGGTAGCTGTAAACAGAAGGCTAGTACTTGAAAAGGGGGCAGGGTAGAGATTCCTGACCCGCGGGGAAATCGCGGGGTCTGCGCACCGTGCGCGGACGGTGGTCTAAAAAGACAAAAAAAAATACATTTAAATAACAAGTTTGAGTGTTTAGATGTTGGTTAAGTGTAATATTGAGTGGTGACTTTTTCACCTTTGGGTTTATATAGGTGTGTGTTTACAGAGGCACAAGATGGCTGCCAACACTTCCTGGTTTGGAGTGTTGACAGACAGTGGCAGCCAATCAGCATGCCTTTCACAGGAAACCGGTACAAAAGGGGGGGTGGTGATGGACGGAGCATCTGAATAAATCAAACACTCACACCCAGTCAAAAGATCTGGGTTTAATCCATCACCGTTCTTTAGCCCACTCTGCCACCCCAGTTCAGACATGGCTATATGCAAATCAGTCTGACCCTGTGCCTCATGGGAACAGTCCTGCCCGAACTACCAAGCCATGTCTTCCCTGGACCTGGAAACAAGCTTCTGAGGACCGGTTTCTGGCATTCCAGCCGTCTTCAGCCCGGCTTGCTTGAATCCAGTGGCAAAGTGAGCAAGGGACTCACGTCTGAGCATACCCTGCCACACTTACGGCGGCCAAAAGCGGTACAAAAGGGGGGCGGTGATGGACGGAGCATCTGAATCAATCAAACACTCACACCCAGACAAAATATCTGGGTTTAATCCATCACCGTTCTTTAGCCCACCCTGCCACCCCAGTTCAGACATGGTTATATGCAAAACAGTCTGACCCTGTGCCTCATGGGAACAGGCCAGCCCGAACTGCCAAGCCATGTCTTCCCTGGACCGGAAACAAGCTTCCGAGGACCGGTTTCTGGCATTCCAGCCGTCTTCAGCCCGGCTTGCTTGAATCCGGTGGCAAAGTGAGGAAGGGACTCATATCTGAGCATACCCTGCCACATTTATGGCGGCCAAAAGCGGTACAAAAGGGGGGTGGTGATGGACGGAGCATCTGAATCAATCAAACACTCACACCCAGTCCAAAGATCTGGGTTTAATCCATCACAATTCTTTTGCAGGAAAGCAGCATGCTCATTGGCTGTTAACACTTCTAACCACTTCTAAATGTTGACATTCATCTTGTGCTAGGTAGACCGAGGCACAAAAGAAGCAGAAAAACAATTGTGTAGAATGCAAAAAGGGGGCAGGGTAGAAACAACCTGAACCCCTAGGGCTGCTCAGGTGGTCCCACAAGGATGTTAACATATTTAAACGTTATCCGCTAATAGAATTAGCATTTTAAAAACCTTGCGAATTCACTGAAAAAACCATAGGTTTCAGGCCTTATGTAGTTAGGAATTAGCATATAAAAAACCTTTGAAATTCACTCAAAAAACCATAGGTTTCAGGCCTTATATAGTTTGGAATTAGCATTTAAAAAACATTTGAAATTCACCCAAAAAACTATACGTTTTAGGGGTGTTGTAGTTAGCTGGACATTTCACTCATACAAAACCATTGAAATTGCTCCTATATAGTTAGTTGTACTAACTATATTTCGCGCACCCGCAATCCACTGCTGATGATGTCACATATTACATCATTCATGACATGGTCAATGACATCACTGATGACATCTCAAATAACATCACTGATGACATCACTGATGACATCATCCAGCGAATGTGGTTTGCTTTGTTATTTAAATATGCATTATATATATAGCAAATTTGCATTGAAGAATGAGTGGATATATAAAAATAAATATTTGGATGGAGGATTTAGTAGCAGTGTAATTGACTGTTTACTTTAACAATTTATAGGGTCTCACTAAATATAGTGGATAGTGACTAAACTGTGTGAATATCTGTATCACTGTATCAGTTGTATAAACTGGTTCTCCAGTTGGTTACTAGCTATGTGAAAGTCTATATTAGTTATTGATTAGTTAACTGAGTATATATATATTGCGAGCGTACCCCTGGGGGAAATCCTAAGGTTAAAACGGATATGTAGTATTCCCACCAAGTTTGACCACTGTGTAGGGCAGTTGAATACGAGGCTTAAAGCCCGAGGGTACTCTGACAAGATCTTGAAACAAGCTTTGAAGAAGGCAGAAATACGTTCTAGGGAAAGCTTATTTGTTTCCAATGTACCTGACAATGAGATTACAGAAAATGCAGAGTCTACCATGATGGACAAAGACTGCCCCCGATTGATTACAGCATTCTGTAATGAAGATAATAAAATCAGAAGCATTTTCAAAAGAAATTGGCCTATTCTCCTAACCGATCCTGTTTTGGGTGCACTACTTCCTGACAGTCCTTTGATTACCTTCAGTAGGGCTAAAAATATGGGGTCAGTCCTGGATGTTAGCAGCCCAGAGATAAGACAGAAAACATTATGGCTGAAGCCGGCCACAGGTTTCCGAAAATGCTCATCTTGCAGGGCATGCAAATTTGGCATGAATAAAACCCACTTTCAAACTGCTTTTGGGAACCATTTGGTTCCCATCTCTGGCTGCTACAACTGCAAAACGAAATTTGCAGTATATGTCCTGACATGCGCTTGTGGCTTTAATTATATAGGCAGTACTAAACTACAAGTGCACGTCAGGATACTGCAACACCTGAGAGCTATCTTGCTTAGCGATCCGGCCTATCCGGTGGCACGGCACTTTAAATCCAAACACAATAAAGACCTGAATTGTCTTACATATTATGTGGTAGGTGCCATCCCCAAATTACGAAGAGGGGGTGATAGAGAGCAGTTACTTAGACAGCTAGAGACGAACATGATACTACAGTTTGATAGTAGATGGCCCAATGGGTTGAATAACTCCGAAGAAATGTACACCCATTTATAAAGCAGTCTCAGATGTACATCTTCTCTGTCTTCCTCTGGGTATGCACATCTGTTCGCTGACCCGACTATTCACATAAGATCTGTGGATTAATTTAGCCCCTTGGTAAGGCCGTCAGTTTCCCTGTGGCCCATTGATTCTGAAATTCATGATGATTGTATAGTCACAAGGTGCAGTATTCCTAATATCTTTCGATACTGTCATATAGAGGCAGTCAGGTTCCCTGTTGCCTCTATCCTCGTTTCGTTTTTTTCTGTATATTTTTGTATATATTGCACAGTTCCTGCCTCCAGTAAAGCCCACTGGGTTTATGTGGTGCTCACTGTTTTTACACTTGATGATAAGGGTGGTTTTAACATTTGTAAGAATTTTATGTTTTTCAATGAAATGTTGGTATACTCCTAGGTTTTATTGTAATTACATATTTAATCATAATAGTTTTTAACCACTCATGTACATCTCTGCTGTAGCACTTTTGTCCATCAGAAATTTTGCACTACTTGGGATAGCCATGCTTGCACAGAATCCACTTTGTTGTTACTTTACAATTTTAACAGGCATTTTTCGCCCTATTTATATTCTTATTTGCTTTTTTGACCTTGGAGAATTTCTTGTCCCTTATGCTAAAAATAGTGTTATTAGCTATTCTAAATACTCAAGAAATTGTTTTATGTTGTATTGCAGGAAGACCGAAAACTAGGGATTTATCCTGGAAGACTCCAATATCCTTCGACACAGGAATATCTTGCATTTACGCTGCTATATTTATTTAAAATAGTGCAATTTCTCTAGCGTTGAATTTTCTGTTTTTATGAAGAATTTTAGTCCTATGACAGAATTTATTTAATGTTATATATCGATCAATTGAAGATTTAATGTATGGTATCTCTTCTAGTTCTCTGGTCAGGTGAGCGTGGTGTGTTATCACAAGCATTTAAAAAAGAATAAGATTCTGTAACAACTTTACATGTGACCAAGGGCCTACGGGCCCGAAACGTGTCGTGCTGTTGTTGCCTCACCTGCACATTAAAAATTAACCCGAAGCCAGATCCTGTGGTCCGTCTCACCCTTCTCGCTTCGCAGATCTAGGGTGATTGGAAGTGGCGTGTGTGGAGTTGCTGTTTATATATATATATATTCACTGAAAAAACCATGGGTTATAGACCATATATAGTTAGAAATTAGCATTTACAAAACCTTATTTTACTCACACAAAACCATTGAAATTTCATATATAGTTAGTTGCACTAACTATATATTGCGCACCCGCAATCCACTGCTGATCATGTCACATATTACATCATTCATGACATGATCAGTGACATCACTGATGACATCACTGATGACATCTCAAATGACATCACTGATGACATCACTGATGACATCTCATTTGACATTACTGATCACATCACTGATGACATCATTAATGTGATAATACGGTGAACCTCTTCAGACTCTAATATAATCTTAGATACACTCAGAGTAAATAGACACTCACAGACTGTCACTCATCCATGGAGTTACTCACACACCTAGTCAGTCATGCAAAGAATCAATCACACTTCCATTTCCTCTACTATACAGTTATACACACCTTACTTATTCAAACATATACTAACACATATTTACTCTCTTATACAATCCCTGATACAAGTTCACAATGATCCATACAGCCACTCACAAATTCACTGGCTCTTCTGCACAGTTATTTATATATGTCAACTCTCACATGTACTGTGTTTTACATATGTACTTACTTTGACATGTAGCACTGAGATATCCATTCACTCACCAATGCACTCATGCACACAGTCAACCGCCCATACAGCTGTTTCCACATGCACTTTTGAACCCATACATCTAGTGAATCAACTGCTCACACATCTATGCACAGAGTCATACACCTCCCAGCCACCCACACACACACTCAGTCTCCCATACAAATACTTGGGCAACCAATCAATAACCCATATATTTAATCATAAAGCTACTGATCAACACATGCAGCAGTTTACAGAACAACAAACATAATGATGCACAAATTAAGACAGTTTAGTCACTAACCCATGCACTCAGTGAGACACATTTAATCACTCACTCATACAGTCAGTCATGCACCTACTAAATCCTTCATCCAGACACTTATACATCCACTCATTCTTCAATATGTAAGACATATTTTGACTTTACAGAAACACACAGTCACTGGATGTTGTCATCAGTGATGTCATCAGTGATGTCATTTGAGATGCCATCAGTGATGTCATCAGTGATGTCACTGATCATGTCATGAATGATGTAATATGTGACATGATCAGCAGTGGATTGCGGGTGTGCGATATATAGTTAGTGCAACTAACTATATATGAAATTTCAATGGTTTTGTGTGAGTAAAATAAGGTTTTGTAAATGCTAATTCCTAACTATATATGGTCTATAACCCATGGTTTTTTCAGTGAATTTTCAAGGTTTTGTAAATGCTAATTCCTAACTATATATGGTCTATAACCTATGGTTTTTTCAGTGAATATATATATATATATATATATATATATATATATATATATATATATATATATATACATGCAAGATATCTACAGAGGAGATGGAGTTCACTTCTCAGATGAGGGCAACGAAATTTTCATTTTGAATTTAAGACTGTGCATTGGTACCTACTTATAAGTACCTAAATGTACCATAAACCCAAAAGCTCTTCTCTGAGCTACCCTACATCTGATCACTCACAATTATTATTTTACTCTACCTTTTTTCACTAATTTTCAACAAAGTACGCTCCCCGGAGCACTACCCGGTACGCGAACCGGAAGCTAACCGCGCGAAATTTCTAAAAAAATATGTTTTTTTCCCGCACATATGGGCCTCCTCAGCCACCCTCAGAAAACCTAGGGGGTCAAGATACGTCTACCGTGCCCCCTTCTACCCATTCTGAACATTATTTGCCCTCCATCTTGTATCTTAATTCGACTGAAACACAAAATGGTGGACTCCCGTAACGCTGCTGGTTCGCGTTTCGGGGCGCTCCCCGGGAAGCGCTCCATTAAAAAAGGTGGGAAAGTAATTTACAGAAAAACGACTGGAAACACTTTCACCAAATATAGATTAGCTCATACTACATACCAATCCCTACCATTTTCATAAATTTGTTTGGAATTCCATTTAGCCATTTAGCCTGTAGACCTCTCTAAATACCCTGAGGTAAATTACTTCACAAAACACATCTGAAGTGTTGGAATTGACAACCAATGAAAATGTTACTTTCATTTTCAATTTTTTTTTACCTGACATTTGATTGGTTATGTACCTGAATATATATAAAGGAAGAGAAGGAAACACAGCCATTTTGACTACTACTTCCTGGTGTACATTTCAATAGGATTTTCACTAATAACTTCAACTTCTTTTTAAAGGTAAGATGATATTTTATAAATTTAAAAGGAGAACTATGTTATGCACTTTAAATTAATTTAGGAAAACATTTTCAGATAGTTATATACTGTCCCTCTGTAACAGTTACACATTGAGAAAGGCTTGTTTATTATAATTATGGATTGATTTAGGTTTCTATGATATAATTATGAATTTACTTAGGCTTCTTCACAGGCACTTTTTAATAGTACTACTTCACGCCTGAAACCATACAGTGCCCAAAGATAACTTCTCTGTTATAAACTCACAAGTACCTCTCTGAACTTAAACCCAACAGTGCCCTATCTCTACTGATATATTTATTTTTTATGCAATTTACAGCAAGAAAATGGAAGCACAACAGAATGAATTTAAAATTTCATTTCAAATTAAGATTGAAAACAATCCTAACGAAGAAAAAGAAGAAACAGACTTTTTGGATGACACTGTAGACGAAGAATTAATTAAATGTGTTGAAGAATGTGAATCATGGAATTAAAATGACGACATACCAGATGAATTAATGTTACCAATTCTTTTAGATTTTGAAAAATCAGAACAATCAATTTAAATTAAAATTGTTTGAAACATTATTCTTTTTTATTTGAAAATGCTAAAAAAGTACCCAAAAGATATAATATAAAATGAGACTTAAAATATAGTGTGCAACTTTTTTGTGTTAGATAGTAAATAAAAAAAAACAACAAAACAAACAATCAATTAACATACAATATTTGAAAAGTCTATCATTCTTTTTTCCTCATAGTACGCTCCCCGGGCCGCTTCCCGGTTCGCGAACCGGGAGCTTCCCAAGCAAATTTTTTTTTTTTTCTTTTTTACCCCGCGGGGCCCTTTTAAAACCTCCACATCAAACCTAGGGGGTCAGGGAGGATCTACTATGCCCCCTTATGGTCATTTCCCCCTTTGTTTTGGCCTCCTCTTGTCTCTCGATCCTACCGAGAGACAAGATGGCGGCCGCTCCGGACTGTTTAGAATGTTGACAGACACCGGAGAGCCAATCAGCTTCGCTTCGCGAAGTTCCGTTACGCGTCAAGTACGCGAACCGGAGCGCTGCCCGGAGCGCTGTTACAGATATATATATCTTTTTTTGAACGTTAATTTCTCAAAATCCACTGGAGCACATATATTGAGACCTAGCAAAGGCACATCGGGCTAACAGTCCCTACAATTTTGCCAAGTTTCGTGCAAATCCATTCAGCCGTTCGGGCTAAAAGTGAGGCCAACCGCCCTATGGAAATTAACATGGGAAAAACGCGTTTTTGGACCCCCCTTTTTTCTCGGCCCCCCCTTGACGACCCCCCCCAAATTTTCAGGGGCTGCTCAGAAACAAAATGTTCCATTTTCCTGAGAATGTCAGCCAATTCCGTCCACAAACGCCAAAGTTATTAGACATAGAATTTTCAAAAATCCCATAGAGAAAAAATCCTAACTATATATACCTACTGGCGACCGCCAGTAGGTAATATACACACAATTCCTTTGTTTTTATCATATAGATTTTAAAGTTCCGGGATATATTTTAATTGAAAGCCTGAAGAAGGGGGTTTGGACCTTTTATTGCCACCGAAACGTGTCGCTTCTTGGTCTTCGTTTATATAAGATTGGTGTACATTTATTGATGTTTTTGCATAGTTTTTGTCAAATAGAGTTTTTAATTGTAAATTAATTATTAATGCTGATTTAATAAACTGCTATGTATTTTGTCCAAATATCGTTCTGAAATATATATTGTGTAAAATCTCCAGTCATTACATAATTTTTAACAAATTAAGTTTACTAACTCCTGTTTGTGTATTAAATATACTTTTAATGTTTTTTTTACGTTTTTGAACACACCAGGTGAATAAAGCATTCATATATTTGATTCTTTGTTTACTGTTACAGTTTTAATGTGAATAGGGTTGAGTGAGAAGTGACTGATTTAGTATGCTAATGTGGTTTCCTTAAGGGAGCCAGTGCAACCATGCGTCACTGCGGTACTGCGCAAACGCAAGTCCTAGCCTCACTGCTGACAACCAATGTTAGAAATGGGATTTCTGGTTGGCTAAGGCATGCGCCTAAGCCAGGCAGAAACCACCACTCTAGTCAGGGCAAGGGAGTTACACACTGAAGATAACCCCTGCTCAACCGCTTGGTAGCTGGACAGAGCAGTCAGGCTTATGCCAGAGGCAATGTGTAAAGCGTTTGCGCAACACACACACACAGCAGTGACACACTAGGCACACCACAAAAGCAACTCCACACAAGGTTATGTAAAAATAGCCTTTGTATTATTCATAAAACACATTAGAATGTAATCACATATATACACTGTGCCACCTTGCACTTAGCATGACTTTACAGGGATTATATACACTACAGGGCCAATCCTGCAACTATCTTAAACTCACCACTCACAATTAGTGAGACAACCAGTAACTACTGGTACGAGTGCACTTAGCATGAACCTTTGGGCATAAAATATCATCAGCAGTGCTTCAGTCCCCTAATCCATCATGCCCCTCTTAGGCATTTACATAACCGTACAGTATGCCACATATTATAGCCACATCAGCAGTGCATGGTTATCTCTTATCACGTGCACACATCACCTAATTGCATTGGGTCCCACCAAAACATAGGGGCGAAAATGAGGCAGTCTCTTCCTCTGGGACCAGTTCTGAGCGTTCCCGCAATGCCCCTTTTCAAAAGAAGGGTTCTCCACACTGCGTGTCCCTTCTGTGGACACGAGGCTTCCAACTAGCCCCCTAGCTGCAGATCCAGCCAAAACAATGCCCCCAACAGGCCCGTAATGCAATGGGGGTCGGGGTGCGACTCACCCTTGTCTCCTCTTTGGAGAATGCGCCCAACGTTGCAGCTGCCCAAAACCCTGCGGCACAGCTGTGATAGTACTAGACAAAACAGGGAGCCTTGCAGGCCCTACTCACCGGGGCCTCCCTGGTCTCCTCTGGCCTCTCTTGCCTCCCTGTGTCTGTCCCTCTACCAGGAGGAGGGAGGCGGGAGGTTGTAGAATGGAGACCGCAAGATCTGGTCAAAGAAAGGCAGCAGGGCTCCTCACCGGGTTCTCCTCGGTTTTTCAGGGGGGGGGGCTCCGACTCGTTCTCGCTACCGGCCCTGCCCACAAGGAAGCTCAGGCAGCATGCAGGGCTCTCCTCGTCAACACAGGAGCCCCATCCACAAACAGGCTCCACCTCCGCCTGACTTCCTTTTCTTCCTTCAGAGTCAGCTCCTGTTAGCTCACCGTTCACGGCCATGGCCCTGCCCACACCTGTCACAAAATCAAGAGGGGGGAGGAAGAGTACTGATTCTTTCAGTCTCCTTATGGTTACTCAATAAATCATAGGCGAAGGATCACTTGTCCTGCATAACCAAGGTTTGCAGGTCGATGTGTGGTGTCTCTCAAATAAAAGACCCTCATGTACGTGTAAGTAAAGTTATCGTAGCAGTATATGTTGTCTCCCCGCTCTTATAAACACTTGTGTGCATAATCCTTGGGTCAGTATTCATGCAACCTCCGCCAGGAGGTGTTAACCTTTGGTTAAAAACAGTAGTGATCGTGAATGAAGGGTAGTGTGTGATTAGGAGAAGGAGTTAAAATACCCGGACAGCCAAAAAAAAGAACTTTAATGGGTCTGGATTCGGGTAGCCCAAATGGGAAGAGAATGCTGATGTGCAGCTATGGAATTTTTATGGAATTCGAGTGCACTGTAAAGGTGATTTTAAAATACGGTTGACATGTTTCAGCTCTGTTTGCCTCTATAGGTCAGTGAGCTTTCTTCAGGACCAGTGCAAATAAGTGAAGTGGTGAAGAGAATTAATAGAAATAGGTAAAGTTGTGACCTGTTTCTTCAGTTGGAGTGAGGCCGCATTGTACCTGTAAGGAAAAATATCACACATACATATAGGGGTTGGGGAGGTTGGGAGACACACAGTAATGTACAGATTGTACATAAGTGAAAATCAAGTGGTTTTTGAAAGTAAACAACTAAAAATTAGCAATACTTTACACATAACCACACTCACGTGGGGTGTCAACTCACTCATCCTCATGCTTCTGATGGTGATGTCATGCTCAAGGGAAAGCATCGGTGACTGGCTGAATTCACATTGTGATTAAGATGTATTAGTAGTAACTATGACTGTCAGACTGTCGTTCTGGTCGTTCTGATTCTTTTAGTGGCAATAGGAATACAAATGGTGTTTGGCAAAGTACATGCACAGATAGTGACAAAATTCAGTTAATGTGACTGGCGAGGCCATTCTGGATGAAACGTGCACTCCTCTGGGTGATTGTTTACGTATGCAAATTATATTAACAAGTTGTGACAAGTGGTTTCATAAACACCGAGCCGATAGTGTGGTTTTAATCACCAGTTCTTTGTTCGGGGCAGTATAGGTGAAAACCATAGGTGTTCTGATGTTGAAGAACGGTATCATGGGTAGAACCTACACGCGTGTGTTAGTAAGGTGGGGGGAAGGGGTTAACAGGCTGTTGGTGCCGACTATTTGAAACAAGTGCAAGCGGTTAATTATCTTCACTTGAGTGAGCCCTCACAGCGTTCAAAGCAATATGGGTCGGGCGTGTTGCATGTAGCGCGGGCCGATGGGTCCATTAACATACCTCACGAAGTGTTAAGTTGCACTTCTTCAGGCAGCTGGCAAATGAAAAGGAGCCCCGCTGCAGAAAATGGTGAAAAGGAGGTTAAGTGTCAATAATACTTGCGATTGTGTCGACCTCCATTTCTAACCGACACTCGAGGACGCTACCTTCGGCTTTCTCTCTTCACACGTAGCAAGTGCTGTCACTGCCTAAGCTGACCCTGATATGCTCTGGGTTGGTTTCCGTGACTATTTGACTTTCATTCATGGAAAGTGAAAAGTTACTGGTGCTTATGATGTATGTTATGCTTTTACAAGTATATATTAATTAAAGCGATGTAAAACTTCCATTTAGTGTGTGTCTGTTATTGTAAATAAAAAAGGGGGGGACAACGTTGTGTCCATTAGGGTAGAATCTACAATGATGGTATTAGTAAAGGAATTATGATATATACATGATTTTATTGGTCATATTGGGTTATTGATAAATGTGGTTAGTACAGTAGGCTGTGCCACAGATGGTGTATTTTGCTCATTCATATATTTCATCCTGTAGAATCTTACAGGGAGTCGTCAACACAGTTGTGTTTCTATTGGTTGAATAGGGGCAATGTCCATTCACTGTCTGGTGGTAGTTACCTGTTGAGGCTCAACCAAGGTATATTATCATTTAAACCTGCTGTGTCAGTTTTAAGTCTGTGTATCCAGCGTTGTTCTTTTTCAAAAAGAATCTTGGCTGCCTTACTGTCTCTAGTGTCCAACGTCTCGAGGATGACCCATTGGAGGTCTGCAGGGGTATGGTCCATTTCCAAATAGTGGCTTGACATTTTTGTAGTAATTTTCTTGCAGTGGATATTACAGCGATGCTCGCAGAGTCTCTGCTTGGCTTTTCTACATGTCATGCCAATATAACGCAATTGGCACAGGCATTTGATCAAGTAGATTATGTGACTGGTATTGCAGTTAGTATGTTTTTTTATCGTCCATTTCAGATCTGGAAGTAATTGAAGTTCTTTCGTAGGTTTTGTGAGGCTGCACACTGAACAGGCACCGCAGGGGAAATGTCCCGTAACTGGTGGGTGATCCCACAGGCCAATTTTTTCTTTTAGTTTTTTAGGAGGAGGTCTAGTATGGAAAGGGGCGACCATTCGGTCCACCCGAACGTATGGCGGAGTACCACGATCCCCCCGGGAAGCCATCTTGGGCGGGAGGCGAGTCTCGGCTGGTATGCCCGAAGCGGCGTAGCCGGGGCGCGCCTTTTTCCCGCCCTGGAGTGGGCTGGCCTAGACACTGACGCGGCCGGCCACGCCCTTGGGGCAGGCAGGGGCGGGTTTACGCCCGCCCTGAAGACGGATAAAAGGAGCAACAAGCCAAGAAAGCATCCTCTTGTTCCTGTGCTCTGAAGCTGCACCTCCTCGCTGCACGTGAGCTCGAGACGGAACGAAGAGCCAATTTTGAGCGTTGTAATCTTTCTTGTTTGTTTTACAGATACTCTGTTGGAGAATGCCCAAGAAAGCGGGAAAGCGAATGACTACCGACCAGATGCTGCGTGTTCTTATGAAAGAGGTGACCGAGCTAAAGCGGCGAATGGCGGATAAAGACGAGGAAGGGGGACCGAAACGTCCTTTGGCAGGAGCAGCTCCGGGAGGGAAAGGCAAGAGGCCCAGAAGGGGAGCAGCTGGGGGAGACATCCCGGTTCCCTGTACCCCACTCGAAGAACCAACTCCGGTGCCGGAAGAGGGGAATCCGATTCCCGTGGTGGTCACCCCCGTGTCCGGGGAGGATATGCCGCCCGAGCTGGCAGCACAGTTAGCAACGTGGTTGGGTAAAGGTAGCAAGGGCGCCACGGCTGACGACGCGCGGGTGTTGATGAAGCAACTGCGTGAAACAAGGGAAGCGGCGAAGGCACCATCGCCGGCTGCGGCAGTAGAGAAGCCACCTGGGACAGGTCCAGTCGCAGATACAGCTTCCGGTTCAGGTAAGCGGCCATTGCCGATTGCGAGGGATGAGTCTGCACCCTCACGAAGGGAAAAGTTGGGTCAACATGTCCCTCTGGCTATTAAAGAGAAGATATGGGCAGAGGAGTATATAAACATCTTCTCGTTGCTTACCGATCATTATGAGATGGAGCATGTTAAGAGCCAGAAGGAGCTCATGCATCCGAGTGTTTGGCGCGCAAAGATGGCCGCCTTTAAGGTAAATGAAAACATTGGCACTTGGGGCAGAGCGTGGGGGATTTTTACATCCATCATGGGTGAACGTAGGCCCGAATTGCTGTCCGAATTGCCGATTTATCAGTCACGGATCATGGGGTATTCTGTATCACACGAGGGCAATCAATGGTTCTGTTACGATAATATTTTCAGAAAAGCGAAAGAACATGATAAAAACTTAACTTGGGATTGTTATGATTCTGTGTTGTGGTCCAAAATGGAAGATACTGGTATGTTGAAGTTGCCATTGGTAGGGAGTAGCGTGGGTGAATCCTCCCGCCAATATGCTGGGACGCCCTTTCGATCAAGTACGAGTAACGACAACCACTCGAGGCCGATCGGCAACGCAGGTAAAAGGGGGATTTGTTGGAACTTTAACAGGGGTAAATGTACGAGGCCCCAGGGGTCATGCAAATTTAGGCACGAATGTGGTGGGTGTGGGCAATCATCCCATCCTGAGTCCATGTGCAGAGCCAAAACGGGTGATAACGGGGGTAGAGGAGGCGCCAAACAGGTCTGATATAGTCCGAAGGGCGCCTTTACCTACTCCAATTGATACCATGGCAATGATTCCCTGGCTCAGCGAATACCCGGATCACGCTTCCGCTGGGGTGTTGCGGAACGGGTTTTCATATGGTTTCCGCATCCCAGTGGGGGAGTTTCAGGGTATAGCGAAATGTAAAAACCAAATATCGGTCTTGCAACATACGACCGTGGTACAGGAAAAGATCGTGAAAGAGGTTACTCGAGGTCGTGTCGCCGGTCCATTTAATGTGCCACCAGTTGCTAACTTTGTTTGTTCCCCTTTAGGGGTGGTCCCCAAGAAGGACCCGGGTGAGTTTCGGCTGATACATAATTTATCAGCCCCACGTGGTCTTTCCGTAAACGATGCGATAGACCCGGAAGTGTGTTCGGTGCGGTATGCATCCTTCGATGAGGCCGTAGCCATATTGAATCGCCTGGGGCCCGGTGCGCTGATGGCAAAATCTGATATCGAGTCAGCGTTCCGGTTGCTCCCGGTACATCCAGACGACCAGCGTCTCCTTGGTTTCATGTTTCAGGGTCACTATTACATGGATAGGTGTATGCCAATGGGGTGCTCTATATCTTGTGCCTATTTTGAAAAGTTCAGTTGTTTCCTGCAATGGGTCTTCACAAAGAAGACGGGGTTTCAACATGTTATGCATTATCTCGATGACTTTTTGTTTCTGGGGGCAGCCGGGGATCCGGAATGTGGACAAGCTTTGACTGAATTTTGTGTCTTGATGAATCAGTTTGGCGTGCCATTGGCACCAGGTAAGACTGTGGGTCCTTCGACTTGCCTCGAGTTTCTGGGGATCGAACTCGACTCTGAAGAAGGTTGTTTTCGTTTACCAGGAGACAAAGTGTTAAGATTCAGGGCATGCCTGCAAACGTGTATAAGTGAGTCTAAGGTTAAGCTGCATCAATTACAACAATTGGTGGGACAGTTGAATTTTGCCCTAAGAGTAATACCGATGGCCCGCCCCTTTTCCCGCTCGATCGCTCAAGCCATGGTCGGCCTGAAGGAGGGTCATCATCGCACGAGGCTCTCGGCAGAGGTTCGCCAGGACATGCGCATTTGGTTGGCATTTCTGGCGGATTTCAATGGTCGAATAGTCTGGAACAAACCGGCGGTGTCCTCTGAAGAGCTGGGGCTGTGGACAGATTCGGCAGGGAGCATTGGTTTTGGTGCCATATTCGGCACTCAGTGGTCGGCACAAAAATGGCCGTCATGGTGGCATGATAGTGGACTGACAAGTAACATTGCTTTTCTGGAACTTTTCCCCATTCTGGTGGCCCTGAGAACTTGGCCCGAAGGGTTCAGAGATCACTCTGTGGTATTCTGGTCTGATAACATGACCGTGGTTGAGTGTATCAATAGCCAGGCAGCACAATGCAAATGGATTCTGAGATTGCTCAAGGAAATTGTATTACTGTGTATGCAATTGAATGTGCTATTTAGGGCAAGACATGTGCCGGGGGTGAAGAACCAGGCGGCTGATGCGCTTTCTCGTTTTCGTATGCAGGCCTTCTGGGGTTTTCTGCCCACAGCGGACCCGGTGGCGGCACCCTTTCCCGAAGCTCTCTGGTCTCTCGGTGCCCCGAACTTCGTAACCTCGTGGGAGAGAGTTTAGCACCCAGGACGAGGAAGGCATATGAAGGGGCGTTCCGTTCTTATTGGGCCTTTTTGGGGGCTGCTAGAGGGGAGCTTTGGGGCCAGGAGGAGTTGGTAGTGAAATTCCTGCTGTCTTTACATCAGGCAGGCAAATCAGTGGCTACGGCCCAGAGGCATCGGGCCGCCATTTCCTTTGTGGCTAGGGCTCATGGGATCCAGGACCCGACAGCGTCTTTCGTTGTGCAAAAAGCGCTACGTGGGTGGCAACGCCTTGAGGGTCGCAGAGTAGATGAAAGGCGCCCGATAGGTTTGGATAGGTTGGCCCTGTTATTATCCATACTCCCTGCAACGTGTTCATCCCAGTATGAGGCAGTGTTATTCCGAGCCGCTTTTACGCTGGCATTCCATGGGGCTATGCGGGTAAGCGAACTAGTGGCAAGGAACAAGCAGGATGTGATGGGGGGACTGTGCCGAGAGCACGTTCAGGTTAGAGGGGGGACAATGACTGTCTCGTTTGTCAGGTCCAAGACCGATCAGGGTGCGATGGGTGACTGCATAATCATACAAAGGATTCCCGGGTCCTCCATGTGCCCGGTGAGTTGTGTAGAGGAATATTTAGCACAAAGGGTGGCATCATGGGGGGGGACCTTGTTGAGACACGCTGACGCTACCCCACTGACGAGGTTTCAGTTTCAGTGGGTGCTTGCAATGTCGATTGCCGCTGCGGGCTTGAACCCGGGCGAGTTTGGGACCCATTCCTTTCGGATAGGGGCTGCTACGGAGGCTACAGCCAGGGGTCTGAATGTCGAACAAGTTAAACGTGTGGGGCGTTGGTCCTCCAACTGTTATAAAAGGTATGTGCGGTTGCACATGTTGTGAAGCTGTAATGATGTACTCACGCTTCTTGTTTTTGTTTGGTTTCAGTTGCGCAAGCCTACGAGGCGGGGCGGACTATGCAGTCGACCCAACACCGGGCCAGCGGTCAGACATCACCGGCTGTGAAAAAGGAGGTGTGGGTCGTGGGCCACTCATACGTGAGGCGTGCCGCGGACGTATTCAAAGCAGGTGACATGATTCACGTGGCTGGGGAATACGGGTACAGTGTGTCCTTCTACGGAAGGGGCAGACTCTGTATTGACCAGTTTCAATCATTTTTCGAGGGTTTGCTAGGGCGGACGAGGTCACCGCCGTCTATAGTCATAGTACATCTTGGGGGCAATGAGTTGGTCACCACTGGTAGACGACTTCTTCTTGAGGCGATGCTTTCCACTGTAAGTTGGTTAGCGAGGAGAGTTCCAGGGTGCACAATTGCATGGTCCCATATGATCCCACGAAAAGTATGGCGGGGGGCTATTTCTGTTTCTGCTCTGAATCATTCAGTAAGAAAAATTAATACCAAAGTGAGTAGATTGTTCCGTTCCAATACACTGCATTCTATTTCGCATGGTTGTATTACTGGTGACAATATGTATTTGGGGGATGGTGTTCATTTGTCCCGGGTGGGGAACGAGTTACTCATAGGAGACTTGATAGCTTGGCTAAAGACTTTAAGACATGACCTTTAGGTAGGAGTGTTGTGGGGGGTCCGGAAAGCCGGTCAACTATCCGGCCTGTGGCGGTAAGGTCATGATCGGTGAGCACTAATTGGAAGATCCCTATGAGTGGGCGTCACCCATTACGGATGGGAGCGCTCGAGGGAGGTGGCCATTGGCCCCTCAACGGGGAGGCGGTCCCTTCTAAGGATGGGCCGCCAAAAGGAAAGGAAAGGCGGTCAAGGCCCCTTCCTGGGTAGGAGGGGCTACAGCCCCCTCCTGTGGAATTTCCCGGGGCCAGGACATCTGCGACGGCAGATGTGGTAAGTGTGTGGGGTTTGGGGGGTGTCTACGCTACCTTCTAGATACCTCACACGAGTCCTCGGACGACCTTTAAGTGGCGTCGAGTTTATTGGGGCCCCCGTCAAGTCAAGGGAAATTGGTAGTTGCACTTGAGGTACACCTCTGTGCGGTCGCCCCTCACAAGTGAGGGGGATATTTCTGGTTTAGGGATCTTGACACCGGTTACGACCTTGCCGTTGGCCCTTAAACGTTAGGATGTACAATTTCAAAATTTCAAGTTAATGTTTTGTAGGATGTTAGTTCGGCTAGGAGAACCTTTGTATTAGAGAATATGTTAAGGTTAGCCAAACATCGCAATGTGGTAATGAAATTGTACATAATATGAAACTGTTATTTTAATGTTTTAATTTTGTTTCATATTTTAATAAATACGGCCGGGAGGGTCACTCCCTCCCGTCTTCCAAAAGTTCAGAACTGTTTCCGGTTTCCCATCCTTGGGGATTGTGTTGAGAGGGGGTGGCGGGTATCTCAGCCATATGGAAAGGGGCGACCATTCGGTCCCCCCGAACGTATGGCGGAGTACCACGATCCCCCCGGGAACCCATCTTGGGCGGGAGGCGAGTCTCGGCTGGTATGCCCGAAGCGGCGTAGCCGGGGCGCGCCTTTTTCCCGCCCTGGAGTGGGCTGGCCTAGACACTGACGCGGCCGGCCACGCCCTTGGGGCAGGCAGGGGCGGGTTTACGCCCGCCCTGAAGACGGATAAAAGGAGCAACAAGCCAAGAAAGCATCCTCTTGTTCCTGTGCTCTGAAGCTGCACCTCCTCGCTGCACGTGAGCTCGAGAAGGAACGAAGAGCCAATTTTGACCCACCCACCAGCCCCTGAGGACAGCAAGTGGTTTTGAATAATGTTTGATGTGGTAACTCTAATTTTTGTTTGCAGGTTGGGATTATTATCGTGATAACTTTGAATATGCAATAAAGAATGGTCAATTTGTGGTATGTTTTGTAAATAAAGTAATCCTGCTCTAGTGTTTGATCAGTAAGCATGCTTTTAATAAAGTGGTTGTTACTGTCTTTTTAGTAATTTAGTCATTTAGTTTAGAATTATCGTATTTATTTTGGTCGGGCGGTAAGGTCATGATCGGTGAGCACTAATTGGAAGATCCCTATGAGTGGGCGTCACCCATTACGGATGGGAGCGCTCGAGGGAGGTGGCCATTGGCCCCTCAACGGGGAGGCGGTCCCTTCTAAGGATGGGCCGCCGAAAGGAAAGGAAAGGCGGTCAAGGCCCCTTCCTGGGTAGGAGGGGCTACAGCCCCCTCCTGTGGAATTTCCCGGGGCCAGGACATCTGCGACGGCAGATGTGGTAAGTGTGTGGGGTTTGGGGGGGGATCTACGCTACCTTCTAGATACCTCACACGAGTCCTCGGACGACCTTTAAGTGGCGTCGAGTTTATTGGGGCCCCCGTCAAGTCAAGGGAAATTGGTAGTTGCACTTGAGGTACACCTCTGTGCGGTCGCCCCTCACAAGTGAGGGGGATATTTCTGGTTTAGGGATCTTGACACCGGTTACGACCTTGCCGTTGGCCCTTAAACGTTAGGATGTACAATTTCAAAATTTCAAGTTAATGTTTTGTAGGATGTTAGTTCGGCTAGGAGAACCTTTGTATTAGAGAATATGTTAAGGTTAGCCAAACATCGCAATGTGGTAATGAAATTGTACATAATATGAAACTGTTATTTTAATGTTTTAATTTTGTTTCATATTTTAATAAATACGGCCGGGAGGGTCACTCCCTCCCGTCTTCCAAAAGTTCAGAACTGTTTCCGGTTTCCCATCCTTGGGGATTGTGTTGAGAGGGGGTGGCGGGTATCTCAGCCATATGGACCAGGAGGTCTCTCAAGTTTCGGCTTCTCCTGTTCGCAAACCTTGGTTTTGGCCAGGTGAGTGAATTGGATGTAAGAATTCTCCAATTCTTGTTAATGATCTTCTTGATTTGATTGGTTACTGGGCTGTAGGTAGTGACGCAGGTAATGATATCTTCTTGTGTTTGTTTTTGTGATGTTTCTAACAGGGCCTCTCTTGATTGGTTACGTGCTCGCTTTTTACAGTTGTTGATCACTTTTCTCAGGTATTCACGGATTGTTAGTTTTTCACATAGGTCGTTGACCTGTTTCTTGTAACCTGAAGTTTTGCTGCAGTTCCTCCGCAATCTGAGGAACTGACTGTATGGGAGGTTTTCCCTCAGGGGGCATGGGTGAAAACTTTTAAATGAAAGGAGACTGTTTTTTGCAGTTGGTTTGAAGAAGGTTCTGGTATGAAGGGTATTGTTCTCTGCATGGATAGTAATGTCCAAGAAGTCAAGACTATCCGTGTTGGCAGTATATGTGAATTTTAGACATTCATCCTGGGAGTTTCTCCAGGAGTGAAATTCTTCGAGGCTGACATATTAGCAGGATGTCATCAATGTACCTTTTCCAAAAAAGGATACGGCTATGGTAGGGATTGTTCTCGATTTGGATGTGGGTATAGATTTGGATGTGGGTACCTATAGAGGCGAACAGAGCTGAAACATGTCGACCGTATTTTAAAATCACCTTTACAGTGTGCTCCAATTCCATAAAAATTCCATAGCTGCACATCAGCATCCTCTTCCCATTTGGGCTACCCGAATCCAGACCCATTAAAGTTATTCTTTCTGGCTGTCCGGGTATTTTAACCCCTTCTCCTAATCACTCACTACCCTTCATTCACGATCACTACTGTTTTTAATCAAAGGTTAACACCTCCTGGCGGAGGTTGCATGAATACTGACCCAAGGATTATGCACACACGTGTTTATAAGAGCGGGGAGACAACATATACCGCTACGATAAATTTACTTACACGTGCATGAGGGGCTTTTATTTGAGAGACACCACACAGAGACCTGCAAACCTTGGTCATGCAGGACCAGTGATCCTTCCCCCATGATTTTTTGACCTGCCCACACCTGGGCAGTCTCCGTCTGGCTTCCTGGTTACAGCGCTCGTTACGAGCAAAGTTGGAGCCCCCTCCTAGAGCTCTGGAAATGTAATAAGAAAAGCACCTACCACGCTCTTTGGGTGTGCGGCACAGCGCTGAGGGGCACAGCTGTGACAAAGGGCTCCTCATGCTCTAGGGCAGTGTACCCAGCCCAGCCCTCACCACGACCAGCAGTGAGAAACCAAATAAGTTGTTTGTCACTACCAGGACATGCCAGGTAAGGCACATAGGGCTAGCTAGAGCCTACCTTATGGGTGACTAATATGTAGTAAAAGGAGAGTCACAGATGTGGCAACCACTTTATGTGCCACGTCATTGCGGCACAGGCCCTGCAATAGTAGAGGCCTGAGACAGGTTTGAAAGGCTACTTTAGTGGGTGGCACAAGCAGTTCTGCAAGCCCACCAGTAGCATTTAATTTACTGGCCCTGGGTATATGAAATACCACATTACAAGCGACTGATATGGTAAATTGAATACACCAAACAGGTGTAGACCAATCTTACCACGTGTACCATAGGAATAGATTGCTGTTGCTTGTTGGCAGAAAGCGAACGTTTTTTGGCTCACCTCTGAACCCAAAAGCCTGCATTTGAATTGTATGGAACTGTGATTTGCGTGATTAGTGTGATATTGACTTGCATCCTAATCCTTTTAAAATTCACAGGTCGCACTGACTGTTATTGTTTTTAACTTTCACTCTGCAATCAGATCATAATTGAATTGCGCTTTGTCTAAAACACAGCACTTACTGAAAGTCACTCGCTCCCTCAGGCGCTTTAGTTCCGGGTTTGTATCCCGGCCAGCACGCTCCCAGCTGATCACAGTCCCGCCCACTCTCCACATAAAAGAGAGTGCGCCGAGCGGACTCGTGCAGCGTCGCGCCGGAGTCGCGCCTGAGTCAAGTCCTGCCCGTCTGCGCCAGACCAGCGCCACCCGCCACCCCCCCTGTGCGCCCTACTACAGAGGAATCATGCCCATCATAAGATACTCTAGGAGTGAACTGCTGGCCTTGAACACAACGCCCGCGGTAAGAGGTAACAAACTGGATTCCACGATAGCAGCTCCAAAGTCCCCTAGTGTGTTATGCTTATATTCCAATGCCCGCTCTCTCCCAAAGCATTCACTAGAAATATGGGATATGTTAGACCAGATTGCGCCTGACCTCTTTTTCATAACTGAGACAAGGCTGCAAGAATCCTCCGCACCAGACATAGCTTTGGCCATACCTGCTGGATATAACATTCTAAGATTGGACAGAGTTTCCAAAAGAGGTGTTTGTCTACAAATCTCACATACAAATCAGACTAATTGACACCCACCTGGCCAGTTGGGGAGAAATACTAACTTTTTCCCTGGCACTTAGCGACAAGAAAGCATGGAAAGGATCCCTTGTCTATAGACCACCAGAAAGTAAGACACATTTTCCCACACAACTCCTGGAAGTATGTACTAGCAAGCAAAAACTTCCTCCTACTGGGTGATTTTAACTACCATGTAGAACTACGACAGGACCCCAACACAATTGAATGAATCAACTGCATCCAGACGCTAGATTTAAGATTAATAGAAACAGAGGCTACCCATGTGGCGGGGCGCACGCTCAATTTAGTGTGCACAAACTCGAGCGAAATTCACATTACCGAGCTCCTTCCAGTTCTATGGTCTGACCACTCATTTATTAAATTTAATATCAACTTACCATCCCCTAAATCTGTCCATCAGAAGGAAATAAAAATGACCCGTGCCTGGAATAAAATAAATGCAGACTCTTTTATGCTCTCCTTTACACCCCCCACCGCTAACACCAACTCAGACCTAAATCAAGTAGTAATCGACCTTGATCTAGCCATAACGGCCTCCTTGGATATTATAGCACCCAGGCAAGCAAGGAAATGCCCTAAGAAAAGTTCCCCCTTGTTCACCCCAGAGCTAAAACCGGCCAAACTGGCCTCAAGAGTAGCTGAGAGTAGCTGAACGTAAGTGGCGGAAAACAAAGAGAGAAGAAGATAAAATTCTATACAAGACTCTCCACAAAGATTACATGAATCAGATATCAACAGCAAAAAAAACCTACTTAGGCTAAAGATCACTCAAGCTGGTAATTCCCACAAAGAATTATATAACATAGTAAAGGCATTTACAAACCCTGCGGCATGTCAACCCCCCACTGTGGAGTCTCAGGAATGGGCTGATACCCTTTCATCCTATATCTGTGACAAAATCAATGCTATCCACGAATCCTTTCCAAAATTTGATCAGGCATCTAACCCCGTAAACCGGGAGAGCCTGCAAAAATCTGACTCACTATCGCCTCACACCACTCTAAATGAATTCAATAAAATATCTGAGGAAGAGATCAGAAACATAATGAAGAAAGCCAAATCTGGATCCCCTAGTGATGCAGCCTCAGCTCAAATCTTGACCAAAATAGCCCCAGCTCTAATACCCGAACTATGCACTATCTTTAATCTCTCACTGTCCCAAGCAACATTTCCGGAATCCTGGAAAGAAGCCACCGTAAGACCAATATTGAAGAAAAGTAATGCGGACCCAAAACTACCAAGCAACTACCGCCCCATATCTCTCCTACCATTGTTCGGCAAAATGTTGGAGGCTAGTGTAAATAAGCAGTTGACCAACCATCTGGAAACCTACAAACTGCTGGACCCATCACAGTCGGGGTTCAGAGCCCGTCATAGTGGGGAAGTGTGGCTCACTGGTTAGAGGAGGCAGACCCTGATGCAGAGATCAGACCGCGACCAGGGTTCAATTACCGACGCGGAAGGGTCTTGAGCTAAAAAAAATGTCCACGGACTCGTTAATTCTCGCCTCGGTGCCTACTCGAATCATGGGTTCACACTCTGCAACTCTGGGCAATAGCTTGCTTAATCTCCACTACGGCCCCACCGCAATGGGATGCCTGGTCTTCACCTTGGGGATGCCCAGTAGGGGTTATGTCGCAGGGAAAGCCAGGAAGGGTTCCCAAAGCAAGCGCTAAGAGACCTGTCAGTGATTTGGCGCTATATAAATCGAAATTAACATAACATAGTACGGAGACTGCTGTCCTGGAGGTTGTCGACAACATTCGATCTGCACTTGACTCCAAGAAATCAGCAATTTTGATCTTGCTGGACTTGTCGGCGGCCTTCGACACCATCTCACACAGTATCCTTTTGGAACGACTGTGTGGGATTGGTGTGGAGGGCATAGCCCACAAGTGGATCCAGAGTTATCTCTCGGGGAGGAAATCCAGAGTCAAAATTGGATCCTTTTCATCTGGTTTCTCTGATAATGATAAAGGTGTCCCACAAGGATCTATACTAAGTCCAACTCTATTTAATATATACCTGTCCCCCGTAGCCAAAATAATCAAAGACCACGGATTTGATATGGTGTCCTACGCCGATGACACCCAAATCCTGGTCACTCTGGGCCCAGACCTCACTGATACAAGACTCAGGTTCCAACAGTGTATGATATCGGTGAAGGAATGGATGTCAAACAACTACCTCATGCTGAATGAGGGTAAGACCGAAATCATTCTATTCGGCATGGCTAAAAAGATATGGACAGAGGAATGGTGGCCAACTGCCTTAGGCCCTTGCCCAGAACCAAAGAGCGTAGTAAGAAATCTAGGGATAACGCTCGACGACAATTTATCAATGACCCCCAATGTGAATAAAACTGTGCACACCAGCCTGGTGCGAAGTTTGAAAAAGGTATTCAAATGGATACCCCTCGCATCTCGCAAACCTCTAGTCCAGGGGCTCATAATTAGCCGCCTAGACTATGGCAATGCGCTACTGGCAGACATTAATGAAGGCTCCCTGACTAAACTTCAGACCCTACAAAATGCGGCAGCTATGCTGACCCTGGATCTACCTCCCCGCACTCCATCTGCCCCTTGCTTGAAAAATCTGCACTGGCTGCCAGTTAGACAGCACATAAAATTCAAAGTCTGTTGTCTCGTGCACAAATCACTACAAGGCCAAGGACCGCAGTATCTGATGGAAACATTTAGAGAATACTGTCCCCCAAGAACTCTGAGATCCTCAAATAAACGTCTCTTAAAAATCCCGAGAGTGCGTACTGTCAGGAATGGAGATAGAAGCTTCTCAAGAATTGGTCCTGCAACTTGGAATGCACTTCCCCTTACTCTAAGAAGCGATTCCAATCATAAGTCGTTCAGAAGAAATCTGAAAACCTGGCTATTCTAACCATTACATATCAAAGGCTTCCGCTCACATACAGGGTAATCTTTTCACAGCGCTATGAGACCTAAGGATGACCTACGCGCTATACAAATTAAAATACATAACATAACATAACATACATAACATAGAGGACACATGAACTTTAACACTGAACAGCAGTGATAAAGTCTTAAAACCACCAACACAGGTCAGAAGTAATACCGGAGGATATGGCAGAGGCTCCCCTACTGAGGGGAGCCATGCATATTCCGGTAAGCCAGGGCCCGAACTGGGGCCACAGCACAAGACACAGCAGCCTTTTCTTGGTGGTTAGAACAGGATTGGCTGGCTAGGGCATGACAACTTGAAGCACTAGAGTCCTAGATTCACGGTGGCTACCTGATGAAGGGACTGTGCCTAAAGACACATGTTGGGTTATACAACTTGCTAAGTTTGGAGTGTCTGGGCACCCAGCAACATAGTCCATAAGTTCCTCATGCCAAGAAGGGGGTCACCTGGTCAATGTCACTGTCACCACACCCATGCCTGTTCCGATTTCTTCGCCTGAGTGCTTTTTTGGTGATAGCGCCAAGTTCGACACATTCTCGAGTCAATGCAATTTCTATGCAATCCTACAGCATTTTCCATTGATACCGCCAGAATATACTTCATCTTTTCTTATCTTGGAGAAAAGATGAAACCATCCCACTGATCTAAATGACAACCATAGTTTGCATGATTTTGGAAGATTTAAGGAGACAATATGTGGTCTCTTTGCTTGACACACCATCGTTCAAGCGAGTGCTGAACGTGCGACAAGGAAGTAACAATTTACTTTCATACAATTAAGCATTCAGTAGGTTAGTCACAGAAACCTAGAGGACAGAGAAGAAGAGAACCTTGATATTTTATAGAGGCCTAAGGGAAGATCTCAAGGACTCATTGGCCCACATCGTGGATTCGCTGTCGTATTGTTCTGAATTTATTGATTTAGTCATAAGCTTAGATCACAGGTCATCCGCGTGAAGATGTGAAAGACCTTGTGGAGAGCCTATGCTATTAATAGTTTGGTCGGAAAGAAAGGTATCAAATCTCAAAAGCCATGACATTCCCGAGTGCAAGCAATTTGGGGGACTCTATGGTCGTTTGACCGCTGAGGGACAGTATTTTTTTAAATCTATATAGCTAAAGAACGCACTGTGAATCCAAAAGGATTTTGAAAATTTGAAGCCTACTCCACTGATGCATTACAAGAAACTAAGAGACCTGGCTAGCTTAGAGGTCAATCTGTTGGGTGTGTTATCTAGATAAGATCTCACACTATTTGGCAAATACCTTGAGTAACAACCCACAGCACTTAACCATACCTCTAACTATCAACAAAAGTGGAAAATTGTGCGCATGTGTCAGAAAAAGGTAGGGCTAGGACCTTTCTCAAGATTTGCCCGGCGCTAACGGCCTTTGTACCAGTCAAATTACCAAGCAATGAGGCAGGCGCCGGAGACCAGAAGGCAGGAAACAGAAGTTTATTCCGACGGAGCAGAACACATCAGATCAGACAACAAGGTATCGTCTCGAGGTGCTCTAACAGCCACTCAGAGGCCTGGCCTCTTATACACTGGTTTATGACATGTGACCTTCCTTTATTACAGTCGCAAAAGACATCCCCGTAATCCTCGTGTTAATCCCACCCCCATATACCTTCACAATGGAGGTCCTCAACCTGCTGATAAGGGAGAGGGTCATCACGCAGCTGAGTGTTTCGTCGAGTCTTAGGATGTGTGCGCCTGATCATGTCACAGGGGGGTGGGGAGGCCTGGATCAATAGAGGGTCCTTTGAAGGAGAGCGACCTCATACAATAAGGGCAGTAAATGGTATCTCTCGGCTTAGGCAATGGCCTCGGACCTGTGTGGACAGTCGGACACGGGGTGAGGGGCCATCAATGGAGTGGTATTCATGCCGCGTGGACAATCCAGCGCAGAGGGGAGGTTTATCAACAGAGGGGCATTCATGGGAAGAGAGGAGGTGTTGGTCAGGCGCTGGCGTGACTCCCAAGGACAGGGTCATGCAGATGGGTCATGCTCATAAGGAGGAGGGAGGGGGGAGCCAGGGTGCGCGGAGGATGCTTGCTGGGTCAGAGGGGCGCGCTGGCGATCGGTCGTGGACAGGGAGACCATGATATCTAAAATGGCTGCCGTGCACGTAATACATAGGTGGCCTAGAATGGCTGCCGTGCGCGTAGTGCATGGGTGACAAGCTGGCGCAGATGATGTTCAGATCGCAAACTAAAATTCCACAGTCCTCCCTTTTAACATGTCTCGCCAACTTGTCAGTTCGGATTTATCCCCATAAGGCCACGTAATTCTACTTCATAGAGGGGGCTCATGTGCTCATTTCGGAAGTCCAAAGTCTTTGGGCACATACAGCTAGGAAGAAGGCCGAACAATGGTGGCAGACATTGGATACCTAGGCAACACCCACATAATATTACAACAGGTATCAGCACGAAGGAAAACAACTTCCAACCCCAATTTTTCAAAGTGTCCCAAAACCAGCTCCCAAGCGACCATCCTTCCTGCTCTTGGTGAACCTCTGAGGACAGTCTGTGGAGGTGTTCAATGGCTTTGTAGACTGAAGGCGAGTTGTCAGGCACGTAGGTGCAGCAGCTGGATCCGATGATGCGGCATGCTCCTCCTCGGTCGGCTAGGACTACGTCTAGGACGAGTCGATTTTGAAGGGTCACAAGGCGGACCGCCTGAAGTTCCGCAGTGTTGTTAGCGAGGATGCCAGCCGTGATGTTGATCGTTGTTTCTACGGCCTGGGTCAGGTGTCGGATAGCACGGCTGTTTGCCATTGGACCCCACAGAGGAACAAGTCCCTTTGCTGCATCCAGGAACTGTGCTCCGGTGGAGTCGGTTTGTCCAAGGTCGTCTGCACGCCTCTGCCGGTGGTGGTTGGCAGGGGCTACATATGTGGGTGGAAGAACGAAGGCAATATAACAGGTGCCCTTCCATCCTCTCGGGAGCCAAGTGTAAGCCTTGGTGCCACACACAAAGTACATATTCGGAGAAGCAACAAAAGAAGGGGGTTCAGCTGAGTCCAATGTTCTGGTGACTCGGCAGGCGCTGTAACCCACCAGCTGCGTTCCCTGGCCTTCTAGGCACACAAGGCCAGTGACATTGATCACGGACAGAGCCACAGTCAGGGTGGCGGTGGTTGGTTTCTGCAGATGAGAGAAGGTGGTTCTGGCTGGATTGTGGAGCACCTGTACTTCAACTCGTTCTTTGGCTGGAATGTCTTTGATGAAGGTGGTGCCTGCGAGTGCAGGACACAGGGCAGCTGGAGTCTTTCCTGTTTTGTTCAGCCAGAACCCAGAGTAGAAGTGTGACACTGTCCGGCTGGAGGTGGCATTGTCCCTGTGGCTCTCTTGCATGAGGATCAACCAGGCGAGGCAAGAGCCGTGAACTGAGAAGGGTGAAGGGATGAAGGGGATGGAGTGTCCAGTGGCATGCGGGAGCAACCCGCAGATCCAACAGTTCGTAGCATTTGCAGCAAGGTTATGTTGGTGCAACAGTTGCACGAAGGAATTGTTCCAGAATTCCCTGCGCCTTTCTCGGAGCTGAGGCGACAGAGAGATTAGGTGATGCTCTTTCAGGGGCGTTGGCTGTGCAGTGGGTAGCAATGCCTCATGAGCCGGTGTGCTTTCCTCCAGAATCCAGAAGGAGGTCATGAGGAGGAGGCAGAAGAGGAAGACAATGAAGAGTGCAATTGTCTTTGATTTGTGCAGGTTGTCAGTCTTTGGATTTCTATACTGGGTATTTCCCGTTGTTTCCATCATCTTCTTATCTGGCGCTTCCATCATCTTCTTATTTGGCGCTTCCATTACCTTCAAGGGGCTCGGTAGTGGGCAGAACCACAGACTTCGTTTAGCTTCTCTCCTGGCAACCCTTGATTGTGTGTAGGTCACCGTTCTGAGATTTTAACTTAGTCTGTGGCCTACTTAGCCGAGACTCCCTCCTTTCGACGCAGGAAATACCCTTCTCTGGATGGCACAGTAGGATCAGAGAATTTTGCAAGTTCGAGTGCCTCAGTATCTGGATAACAGTCCAATATCGGTCGGTCTTTGCTCAGGAGCTCTTCTTGGGTGCTGACGTTTTCTGTCGTGGCCAGGTTTGCAGAGACCTTCCGACAATGATGCGCGTGCAGCCAGTGCTTCTTCCCCTCCACTCGGAGTGCCGTTCGGGTGGTGATCAGCACTTGCCAGGGGCCCGTCCACCGGGGTTCCAGACTCTTGGTTCGCTGGAAATTTCGTATCAATACGAAATCTCCCGGTTGGATGTCGTGACCGGGGCCCCTGGAAGCATCGGGGATGGCCTGCTGCACCTGTTGATGAATGACAGACAACGTTTTAGTTAACTTGCACAAATAATCAGATAGTAGGACGTCTGGGACGTCATGAATGGAGGTCGGTTTGGGAGCAGTCCAGAGATTCATTGGCCGCCCGAACACGACCTCGTAGGGGGTCAAATGGTGCTTGGTGGGAGTGGAGCGCATTGATAACAAAGCCAGTGGGAGGGCATCCGGCCAGTTAAGTCCAGTGGTGGCCACTATTTTTGCCAGTTTCAGCTTGAGTGTGGCATTATGGCGTTCCACTAGACCAGCGGATTGGGGGTGGAAGACCGCATGGAATCGTTGCTTCACCCCCAACCCCTTCAGGATTAGCTGGATAACCTCAGCTATGAAGTGGGGGCCATTGTCGCTCCATAAAATTCGGCAAAGGCCATAGCGAGGGAAGAATTCCTTCAGTAGTACTTTGGCAGTAGTCATGGCAGTGTTGTCACGGGTTGGATAGGCTTCTACCCATTTGCTGAAGGCACATACGATGACTAGTACATACTTCAGGTTTTGGCATCTCTCTAGTTGGATGTAATCCATCTGAAGGACCTCAAAGGGGTGATTGGGGGTCCCAAACCCTCCCCGGGGCACTACAGCTCCTTTCCCGGGGTTGTGTTGCAGACAGATAAGGCATTGTCGAACTAGGCGTCTGGCTGAATCAGGGATTTTGTCGTTATGCCAGACTTTGGAAATGAGTTCAATCATGGGTGCAGATCCTATGTGTGCGGGGGAGTGAGCCATGGTCAGTATGGGAATCAGATATGAGTCGGGCAGCATCCATTTGCTTGCATCCTTCGTTCGCCAACAGCCTTCCTCATCCTTCAAACCCACCCCTGCCCACTTAGTCAGCTCGTGAGGGGTGCTGGCCGATTGAATGTCCCTGATCATCATTCTTGTATCACTCCATGTTTCTGCTTGTGACCTGGTCACGTACATGTGCGTCGCTGTCCTATTCTCGGCTGTGGTTCGTGCAGTGATGTCGGCCAGTGCATTCCCTTGTCCAACTAAGTCTGTCACCTTTTTGTGTGCCTGACATTTAATCACCGCTAATCGTTTGGGGAGGAGAACTGCTTCAATCAGAGCGGAGACTAGATATCCGTGGAGGATCGGGGTGCCGTGGGACGTCAGGAATCCCCTCTCTCTCCACAGGAGCCCAAAATGGTGGACCACTCCGAAGGCATACTGGCTGTCCGTATATACGTTCGTGGTGGTCCCTGCAGCTATGATGCATGCTCGGGTGAGTGCTATCAGCTCTGCTGCTTGGGCAGATCGTTGTGTGATGCAAGCTGTCTCAACTACTGTTCGGGCTGTCGTTACTGCATAGGCAGCTGAGGTGGTGCCATCTGGGAGTTTGATGCAAGAGCCGTCTACCCATAGCTCTCCATCGGGGTCAGGGAAAGCAGTGTCTCGGAGGTCAACCCTACTCCTAGTTTGTTCGTCCGTGAGGGTCACACAGTCGTGGATGGGGGGAATGCCGGGGTCATTTTCAGGCAGGGGTAACAATGTGGCAGGATTCAAAGTCGTGCATCTCTTTAGCGTGATGTGGGGTGCAAGTAGCGTCAGTTCATACCCTGTCAGCCGGGCGCTAGTCAGGTGCTGGGTTTTGGTCTGGTTCAAGAGGGTGTCAACTGCATGGGGCACTAGCACTGTGAGAGTGTTGGAAAGTACAATTCCCTCGCTCTGACGGATAGAGACAGCAGCGGCGGCTACTGCTCGAAGGCAGGCAGGCAAAGCTCTGGCTACAGGATCAAGAGTGGCGGAGAAGTAGGCACAAGGGCGCTGCTTAAGACCAATTGATTGCGTTAGGACTGACAATGCGCATCCCTCCCTTTCATGGGTGAAGAGGGAGAAGGGTTTGGAGTAATCCGGAGTTCCTAGGACAGGCGCTGTACAAAGTGCATCCCGTAATTCCTTAAAGGAGGCTTGACACTCAGCGGTCCAAGGAAGCGGGGAGGGGGCATCTTTGGTCAGTAGGGCAAGTAATGGTTTCACAATGAGGCTGTAATTAGGCAACCACTGTCTGCAAAAAGATGTTAGGCCAACCAAAGAGCGGACCTGCTTTTGTGTTTTCGGGATGGGGGTATCTAGGATGGTTTGGATTCGATCGGGTGTAAGTTTCCTCCCTTCTTTGGACAGAAGATGGCCTAGGTAAGTCACCTGTGGCTGACAGAACTGTAACTTCTTTTTGGAGACTTTATGGCCATTTTCTGCAAGAAAGCGTAGGAGTTGAACGGTGGCTGTCGTTGCAAGGGGGGTGGTGTCGGCCGCCAAAAGGATATCATCGACATATTGGATCAACACCACTCCCTCTGGAAGCCGGAAGGCATCCAGCTGTCTTTTGAGGGCCTGGCTGTAAATGCTGGGACTTTCAGTGTACCCCTGGGGAGCTCTACAGAATCGGTACGAGCGGGATTTTAGAGTGAAGCCGAAGAGGTAACGGCTGTCCGGATGGATGGGGATAGAGAAAAACGCGTTCTTAAGGTCGATAACAGTAAAGGTGGTGGCAGAGGACGGGATGAGGGTCAGAATGGTGGTGATATCAGATACCACAGGATATTGGGGTACAACCACTTTGTTGATCTCTCGCAAGTCGATGATGAAGCGGTACGCCTTCTCATCTCCTTCACCTTGCTTCTTAACAATAGGTAGGATTGGGCTGTTGCAGACGTTGCTAACCACCTCTTCGACCACTCCTGCATCTACCAGAGACTGAATGATCGCTACCAGTGCCTTCTCACCCTCTGGCGATATCCGATACTGCGGGAGTTTCGGGAGCATAGCGTCCTGTCGTACAGTTATGTGAATAGGATCAATCATCATTCGCCCCACATCAGAGTCATTTTTGGCCCACAGGTACGACGGTAGGGTGTCAAGCAGGGATAGGTCAGCGTCAGTTATAGAGCACATGTGTCGTGGGGGACGGGATCTGGGCATGTCTGGGTTGTCGTACAGGATGACTCGTATTCCATCTGGGGAACACCTAATGGTTGCTCGAAAATGCTTCAGTAAGTCAATGCCCATAATGGCGTCAGGGGAGTTAGAGGAGAGGAGAAATGTCGCGTCAGTAGTGTTGTTTTCTAGGTCAAAGGTAATAGGTACGGACAGGGGGTTAGTGGAGGGCGTCCCGTCGAAACCTATCGACGTTATGTGTGAGCCAGACAAGGGTGCCCTTGGAATCAGTCGTTTTGATAACACACTACGTGTCGCCCCAGTGTCTACCAAGAATGGAGACTCTGTACCCAAGACCTTAGCGGTGACATAAGGACCTTGCTGGTCAACACAGAGCTCGACTGGATCCCTCCCTTGCCCCTGGCAGTCCTATGCAAAGTCGGGGGCATGTTCACCTTCAGATAGCTGATATTGGTTCTGTCGGGGACGGTCAAATGTGTTCTGTCTTCCTGATCTGTCATTATTGGTGTCGTTGGGGCTCCCTCGTCCCTGTATCCTATTCCTCGGACCACCCGCCACATCCCTGGACTCCCTATTTCTATTCATTTCTATCAGAACTGGACACTGGAATTTCCAATGACCGAGCCCTTTGCAGAAGGCGCATTGGTCATTGCTAACATCTCTACGTCCAGTGTGGGGTGCTGGGGCGTGATCTTTAAGAGGTAGATCTCTGGGGGTGGTTGATTGGTAGTTCCCCCTTTGGTGTTCCCGTCCTAGTGCTATACCCTGTATCTGGGCTATCATTACCCTTTCCTTCAAATCTTTCTTCTTTTTCTCGGACGCCCTATCATTCTCATTCTTTTGGTGCTCGTAATACTGAGCCATCTGAAGGATAGCTGCGGGTTTGGAGGCCCCCCAACTACTCTCACTCGTCTGTAGTTTCTGGGAGACTTCCTGTGTTAGTCCCTTTACGTAATTTTGCACAAACAGGTGCTGTCCGGTTGCGGTGGTCATGTCTTGGCCACTGTAGTCGGAGAACACGGTCTCGAATCGGGAGAAGTATTCTGACACATCCTCCTGGGGTTTCTGTCGGCAGGCCGTGACTATCGACCAGTCGACTTTTCTTTCCGGGACCAGGGTTTTTAACTTCTGGACCAGTTTGTCTGGGAGTTCCAGTATGTCCTTCACTGGTTTACTCCCCGGCTCTCGCTGTCTATCTAGTTTACCGAGTTGGTCCCAGGTATGTCCAAACAGATCCGTGTGGTCGACCTTCCGGATTTGCTTCCACACATCAGCTGGCAGGCATAACCCGAAGAACAAGTCAATATCTGCTAAAGTCATTATTGTCGAACCCAAGGCTGTGCCTAATTCGGTATAAAATGCCGTCGGGTTCTTCCTTAAGTCGGGCAGGGTCTGCTTAAAGGTTAGGATGTCTTGTCGGTCCCATGGTTGGTAAACCCAATTGTACACAACCCTCCCCTTTGCATTTTCACTATTAACATCATCGCTCGTTCCCTGACCCCGTGGCGGGATCCAGTAAGGAGCCGCTTCTCTGATAGGCATCATAGTATTGGCTACTTCTACCGAGGTCGTTTCAGGGACTGTAACCTTGGTTTCTGGTTCCTGTTCCGCGAGATGGCGGAAGACCTCAAGTATTTGCATGAAGAGCTCCGTCGCCTCACGTTCAGTACCATCTCCAACATCAATCTTCCTATACAGTGTTGTTAGTTTAGCTGGACCCTTACTCTGATACCTATCTTCATACGCGTTCAGGGTGTGGTAGCTGAACCGCAAAATGAAATGCCGTCTATGGCTGTCGGCATGTGAATTATATACGCTCATTGTGTATTCTTCGCTCTCCCTTCGTTCTACCAATGTCTTTGCTATTTCGTTGATCCCATCCCGCTCATCTTTGCTTAACCTATTTAACCTGGCGGATGATTGTTTGCTAGCCTCGGGGTCGTCTGACGAAGTTGTTAATGTGGCTGGTGCGGAGGCCGTGAGGGCCGGTGCAATAGCACTAGGGCCACTTTCACTCACACTCGGGGCTTGCAAGTTTTGTTGGCTGGGAGCATATGGAGGGGGCATGTAGATGATCGGTGGACCTAGCAATAGCTCATCGTTTGCCCGTTGTTTGGAGGGTAGTTCAGGGTAGAGCGCAGAGGGGGTCCTAACAGGACATTGGCCTGTTGACCCTGATTCTTGGTTTTATGTAGCTTCTTTTCTTTCTTTTATTTCTTCTTCTAGTTGCTTTGCGGCCAGATGGGCTGCCTTTCGTAATTCTTTCCCTATTTTTGCTTCTTCTCTTTTCTTTCGTTGTTCCGTTTCTTTGCGCCACATGCCGATACTGTCGAGCATAGTGGGCGTGGTCTTATTCTTCTGGAGCGCTATTTCTAATGTTTTTATTTTATTTTCACTAAAGGAACCTATCAGTGGCCACTGACTTTCAGGGTTCTTTTTCGTGTATTTATGCCATAGTCTAGTGTAAGCTATAGCGACTAGTCCATACTTAGTGAACATGTCCTTATTAGGGGTGCCCTCCAGTGGAGCTGGATGGTTCATCTCTAATAAGCGGTCCGGGCTAAACAGGCTACCAACCAGTGGGGAGAAGATAGGCATGACGGTTTACACCGGGGACAAAGGTCTGCACTACCTATCTTATCACGGCGGGCAAAGACTAGACAGAATATTTCTATTCTCCGTTGTTTGCCGGCGGTGAATACCTCAAACGAACCAATACCGAATAATCGGCCAATCAAACAATTCAGTGGGGAGAATAAGTGGGCACGAAAAGTTATCGTTACCTACTCTTTCTCTACCTGCAAAGAGAGACCTTGTTCTTCCCTGTTTGCAGAAAAAGAATCTCCAGACAATAATCCACGAACGACAGTTCGGGAAACAGTGGGGGAGGAAGATAGGCACGACGGATTATAATAGGGACAAAAAGTCCGCGTTACCTATCCTTCACTGTTTGCAAAGAGAGAGCCTGTTTGTTTTTCCCCGTTTGCAGACAGTGAATCTCCAGAGGTTTCAACAAAGCGTAATACTAGTATTATCCAAACAAACAATTTTCCTCAATTCGTCGTGTTTACACGACCTTACCCGGACCGCATGGACGGTTTCCTGTCCTCTGGATCCAGCGCCCGATCGTCCTCTCTTCTTCGTGATGTTCGCGGCACTCCTGATGGTTCCCAGTCAGGACCGTAGATCACTCGAGAGAGGTCTGTTCAGAACTAGTGAAGGTCGGATGATCGGCTGTCAGACGAGGGTCTATCGGACATGAGCTCTTCCCGATCGTTGCAGTCGTTCACTCTGTCATCGGGACCTCTCCCACTGGATCCACGTGTCGCTGATGGGCCCCACGCTTTGGGACGCCAATTGTCAGAAAAAGGTAGGGCTAGGACCTTTCTCAAGATTTGCCCGGCGCTAACCGCCTTTGTACCAGTCAAATTACCAAGCAATGAGGCAGGCGCCGGAGACCAGAAGGCAGGAAACAGAAGTTTATTCCGACGGAGCAGAACACATCAGATCAGACAACAAGGTATCGTCTCGAGGTGCTCTAACAGCCACTCAGAGGCCTGGCCTCTTATACACTGGTTTATGACATGTGACCTTCCTTTATTACAGTCACAACTTTGTAAGGCAAGCAAAAGACATCCCCGTAATCCTCGTGTTAATCCCACCCCCATATACCTTCACAATGGAGGTCCTCAACCTGCTGATAAGGGAGAGGGTCATCACGCAGCTGAGTGTTTCGTCGAGTCTTAGGATGTGTGCGCCTGATCATGTCACAGGGGGGTGGGGAGGCCTGGATCAATAGAGGGTCCTTTGAAGGAGAGCGACCTCATACAATAAGGGCAGTAAATGGTATCTCTCGGCTTAGGCAATGGCCTCGGACCTGTGTGGACAGTCGGACACGGGGTGAGGGGCCATCAATGGAGTGGTATTCATGCCGCGTGGACAATCCAGCGCAGAGGGGAGGTTTATCAACAGAGGGGCATTCATGGGAAGAGAGGAGGTGTTGGTCAGGCGCTGGCGTGACTCCCAAGGACAGGGTCATGCAGATGGGTCATGCTCATAAGGAGGAGGGAGGGGGGAGCCAGGGTGCGCGGAGGATGCTTGCTGGGTCAGAGGGGCGCGCTGGCGATCGGTCGTGGACAGGGAGACCATGATATCTAAAATGGCTGCCGTGCACGTAATACATAGGTGGCCTAGAATGGCTGCCGTGCGCGTAGTGCATGGGTGACAAGCTGGCGCAGATGATGTTCAGATCGCAAACTAAAATTCCACACATGCTCCTCGACTCCTGGACAAATGGAAATATATATATATTTTTTAAAGATGTTTTTATTAGTTTTGAAAATCATAGTATTCACAAACATTTTGTATTCATACATTTCAGCCCTGTTACAACAGTTATATATATAAATAGAGGTCAATAACAATTCAGTCACTTGAGTTTATACTATACCCACTATGTTTTGTCATCTCCATCTCTTTAGTAGGAGAGGCACACAATTTCCCCAGTGCGTGTTCCATTTGCTCCATTTTTTTATTCCACTTCTTAGGACATCCTCTAGATTCGAAAACCACCTTTTCTGCTATCATACATTTGTCTAGTTCCTTCGCCCGATTTTTTGGCAATTGTCCCTCTGCCACACCCCACTTCATTGCTATTGCACGTTTCACTAATGTATAACCTAGAGTAGTCATTTGTTGCTCCACTTCTGTAAGGTCTGTTGCCTCCCATATACTAAGGAGCCCATGGAAATATTTTTGACCTCACCCTTGTTAGCTCCTTGAAGAGTCCTAGGATAAAAAAGGCAGAGCCTGAACCTGTTAAAGTAGTTAATATATCCAAACTCTCTTCAGGCATGATTGCATACCAGACAGCATCAATAGGTCTGGTATGTGAGAACGGACATGCCGAGACCTGTATTCAGGGCTATATTAGGAGTACCCTGGCTCCAGTTCCCCAACCCTGAAATGGATTGAGCTCTATGCTTGGTAACTCTGGGGTCATCATAATATTGTTAAACCCATTGCTACAAACCATGCAAAAGAACTAGTATCACCCATAATTTGTGCTGCAACTCAACAAGGAACTGTAGATTCCCAACCTATCAAATACCAGGAATTCTAGGATGTATACGATAAACAAAAGGCAATGCAATTACCCCCTCATCCAGAATTCGACTGGTGTACACATTTAATGCCAGGCACGGTCCTCCCTGTAGTCGCAGCTATGCCTTGTTGGATCCTGAGATTAAGCATCTTAAGAGTTACCTGTATGAGCTCCTGGTATTAGGGTCATTAAGCATTCCTCCTCTCCTGTATCCTCAACACTCTTGTTGCCGGAAAGAACCACAAATTGTGGCCCTGCATTAATAAAGGGCACTGAATAAGGTAACAATAGATAGGAACAAGTTTGCTACCCTATAGTATACACTAACTCAATTTGGGTGTGGCATATCAACTTATTAGGGTGAAGGAGAGGGAAAAATGGAAGACAGATTTTCGAGGCAAGTTTGGTTAATTCAAATATACCATCATGCTTTTCGGGTTGTTTAACACCCCTATCTTAATACAATTCTTTATAAGTGTGGCCCTACAAGACCTGCTGGACGTACGTGTCATTGTATACATTGGTGACAACCTTAAGAATTCCCAAAATATGACCGATCATTTCTCTCATTTCTCTCATGTACTAACAGTCTTAACAGCGCCTCTGTGACCGTGCCTGGTTTTCCAAGATAGAGAAATGCACATTTCACCGGAAGGCATAACCATGGACACTTGAAAAAAAATAAGGCAATCCATTATAGAGGTTCAGAGATTCTTCTATTCTGCTAATTTGTATAGGAAGTTCATCACTCACCTCTCTTACATTGTAAATCCAACAAGCTTTCTGTTAATTGAAACATGAATTCATGCCAGCCCAGATACTGAAACACCCTGATACCACACAACCATACTTTTTGGAGGCAAATGCCTCGCGGGTGCCAATACGAGAAATCTTATCACAATGCAACGTTTCTACAGGACACATGCACCACATTGCCTACTTTTCCTAGAAATTACTGCCCGCCAAGCAGAATTACTCAGCGTCTGAACGTGAGTTGTTCGCCTTTGAACTCTGCTATCTGGAATGACAGCAGTACCTACTTGGAGCACAGCACACCGTCACCATACACACGGATCATGAAAACCTTCTGTTTTCCAGATCTTTGAAGGCCATGACCCTACAACAATTCAGGTAGCTCCCATTCTTTAGTGGTTTCAATATTATGGCCTTCTACAGACCTGGGGCCCAACAGACTAAAGCTGATATAGGCACCTCTACAAAACATGCTAGCTCCAGAACACATCATTGGGAACTGCAATCAAGACCCGTTTCTAGACAATGTCATCCAAACTAAACAAGCAGACATAGATAGACAAGTGGGTGGAAAAAAGAACAATTACATGCATGAAGGGTTGCTTTATGATGGCACTACATTGTATATCCCCACTAATAATCTGAGACAGGAAGCAAACACTAGCAAACAGCAAACAGTAGTTTTGTTGGCCAATATTGTCCAAAGATGTGCACAATCATGTCTAAACATGCCCCATATGTACCCAGAATAAAGTGTCCCACTCTGCTCCGGCAGGTTTTTTACATACATTGTCAGTGTCCCTACAACAATGGCATACCAACAGCATGGACTTCATCACTGATTTACCTGTTTCCCATGGTTATCCGGCCATATGGGTAATCGTAGATCTGTTTTCAAAAGTGGTACATTTTGTTGTCTTAAAACAGATACCAACTGCCAAGACCCTCTCCCTATTGTTCATTCAACACATAATGCATTTGTACAGACTCCCCTCAGCCATTGGATCAAACAGAGCCAATTTTGTGTTTCCCAGTTTTTATGCAACCTGTGCACTTCTTTGGACATTGACGTGTGACTCTTTCCTGCCTACCATACCACCCCAAACTGATGGGCAGACCAAACAAGTGGATCAGGCCCTGAGACAAACCCTGAAATGTTTACTGACAATCAATGCCACTGCATGGGAGACCTTACTACCGTTGGCATAATTCACCTACAATAATAGCAGTCACACCCAGTGTTTATTTTTAAAAAAATGAAGTGCCAGGGCCCTTCTCTGAAGGCCACTGCAGACTGCAACACCATCGCCCCTGTCATGCGCTGTCAATGACAGTACCAAATTAACACCTAACCATCGCACTCCTACAAGTGTAAGAATTCATACTATTTCAGGCCACACAAACCTAAAATAATGGCATGAGAGGCTGGTATTATTCATTTTCAACATGGTTGTTTGCAAATCTCAAATAGCACCATCATGTGGTGGACTGTCACCAGAGCCGGTGCTGACAATAAAGTGCTGGTGCCCAGCACCAGAAACGCTCGGCTCAAATTAAGCACTGGCCACACTGCTACAGGGGTATCACCCTTTTACTATGTCACTGGGACGAACCCACGTATGTTACTTGAGAACGTTGCAAGCCAGACTAGGCCTGTACCCACTGTACAGGAATTATTAACTCATTTGGCCCTACAACATCAAGAAGTCCTCAAATATCTTCAACAAGCAAAAGCAGACATGACTAAGCAGGCCAATAAACATTGTATGCAAGGCCCTAATTATAGGAAAGGAGATCAGGTTTGGCTCTTCACAGGATATCTGTGGCTCCAGGGACCACGTAAGTCACAGCCTCAATATGTGGGTCTCTTCCCTGTGAACAGTATAATCAATCCTGCAGTCTATTACCAGGTGACTTACCTGTCTATTCACTATTCCATGTGTTCCCCCTAAAACCCTACTGTGCCCAGATTTGCACAGCATCTCCACCCCCTCCTATGTCTATCAATGGACAGCTGGAATTCAAGGTTCAATGGATCCATGATGCCAAAAGAGTGAAAGAACATTTATATTACTTCCTAGACTGAAAATAGTACGATCAATCATGGAAACCATCTGCCAACGTGAACACCATCATCTGCTTTGTCTCTTTCATGCATGCCAACCAGAGAAACCCAACCTACTAAGCCCTTCTTTGCAGGGGGAACTGTAATACCCCAGACCTCCTTCTGCTCTAACTGCTACTGTACCTTGTGTGTGGAGGGCTTGTGGGATTGAGCACACATCTTAATGCCTCCTTGGCTCTTCATGGGACTCATTGCCCCATAGGCTTGACAATGTTCTTGGCATGGCAACCATCCCCCGGGGCCCTATGCCACAGAGTGAAGAGACACCAAAGTAAGTACAGTAAAATCCTGATGGGCCTTCAGGCTGTCTTATCATGACTATGGTAGAATTTGAGCTGACTCAAAGGCACATGACTATGGGGATATTTGAGCTGACTGATAGTCACATGACTATGGGGATATTCGGGCTAACTGGTGCCTGCAGCAAGTCCAAAGGAGGCTGCAGTGGCATGGGGGGTTGGGGGTGGATGCCGACATTCGGTCCTGATCTGGCAACCACCAGCGCAGGTGCAGTGAAAGCATGCTAACACAGGCACTTCGGGGGAGGAAGATGGGTGAGGGGGTGCCCAAGGTAGTTCTCCCAGTGGGCAGACAGGCCCCCTGCACAGGAACATCCCGGTATGGAAGGTCAGTGGGTGGCGTCCTCCCATAAGGAGGGGCTCAGCCATGTCAATTTCTATTGCACAACGTGTTTTGAAAGGAAGGGACACTGGTACCAATCACAATCTCACTCATGAAAGTATGTTTTAAAGGATGCACAGGAACAATCTTAGCTATGGTTAGGTAACTCCCATGTACACGAGTCCCTGTTAAGGCTAAGACTTCATTTCTGTGAGCAAAGATGTAAAATTGTGAGTTAATGAGCAGAAAGAGTTAATAATGTGTTTTGTGTATGTGTGAAAATAAATACGACTGGGAGTCTTTTGACCCCAAACCCAAAGAACTTGATTGGTGGTTGTGTCAATGACATGGGTGTGTTGGGACAGGTGTGGTTGAAGACTAACTTCCCATAATCTACATGGACCACACAGGTGTAACCACCTTCATATTTGAAAGCCAGTCCAGGCCCTGAGATCCCTTTATGCCTGGCTGCTGGCCCGCCCCTCCAACACCATGCTGTCGCCGGGGCCAAGATGCAAGATAAGGTGCTTGAGCCCTATTAGCTCAGCTGGAAAAATGTAGCCTATGCTCAGGCTGCTTGGTCTGTCTTTTGTAGAATAGGGAATGCTGCCTATTACCCTCCACCAGTGCTTCCCGGTCAAGTAATTTGTAGTAGAGTCTGTTCATCCTGACCTTATCAGTACTTGCTTCCTTGCTTCCTTTCACCCCACTGCATACCTAAGAAAGGGGTTCAGGAGGGTTGGAAATAGTTTTTCAGGCTTCAAAGCACTGTAGCAGTTCAGTCCCGCCACTGTGATGGCCCAATCAAAAAGGTCAAGGCCATATGGGCATAAATAGCAGGGATGGGCGTAGTTTGCGAAGTAGCGCTTCACGAAGCTACGCAAAGTGCACTTCGCACTACGCGAGCTACGCGTAGCACTACACGAACTGCGTAGTCACATGTTCGCACTGTGCAAGATGCCGTTTTCAATGATTGCACAGTGTGGACAAGCATCCAGCACTGTGCAATCATTGAAAACAGCATCTTGCACAGCGCGAGCTATAGTTTTCTGGCGCTCAAGGAGATTTTTACTCGAGCTGCAGCTTTCTCAACGCGGACTGGTAGTTTCTCATCGCGAGCTGTTGCGAGCATACGCGACCACTATCAATGAGGAAACCAGACTTCCCCATGTTCAGAATCTCGCAGGGAGGTTTATTTTCCACGCTCGCGGTCGGCAACTTGATGTTGCTGATCGCGAATGAGGAAAAAGTCTCGCCAGGATGTCATTTTGCTTGCTCGCGGTCGCCAACTTGACGTTGAGGACCGTGAGAAAGCAAAAAATGACTGCTGCACTACGCGTGTTCGTACTGTGCTACGTGCAGTTCACGTAGTGCGAAGTTGCGCAAACTTTGCAAACTACGCGAGCGTAGCAAACTGCTTTGCCCAGTCCTAATAAATAGCCCATTGCCATCACAATGGAAGGACCAGAAGTGATGCACAGCTCGTGCAGCTCCTTTCCTGACTTCTGACCCACACTTGCAAGACCTGAGCTTAGTTGCTCAACCTGTGGACCCATATTGCTCTTTCCCAGATTATAGGCACCCAGAGGAGTACACTCTTTCTATAGGACCTGGGAACCCCCAGTTTGGCCCCGCCTCCTTCCCTAATTCAACAAAGTCAATGAATTTCTTGGAATAATGGGTCAGATTTATGAAAAAGAAATCACAAACTTAACTTTTCAGCTTAGCAAAACTGATCCACGTTACATAATCATAAAGATGATTGTCCGTGCGTATTACACAAAATCAACATTGACATCCAGTGCAAAATTGTGTACAGGGGTATAAAATTTGCCAATAACCATATTTACAAAGATTGCTTAAGATTCCTAGAAATAAAGAATGTTGCAGCACTGAGGACTATTTCCCCCTAATTTACTTGGATCACACAGGTGTAAGCAACCACCTTCATTATTGAGGGACAGGTCTTAACTTTTGGTTTTCTTGCCGTCCAGCTACTGGCCCAATCCCTCAAACACTGTGCTGCCACCAGCACCAAGATGCAAGTTCAGGGACTAGAGACCCATGAGCTCAGCTGGAAAAATTAACCTATGCCCCCAGGGCTGGTGTGTCCATTCTTTGTAGAATAGGGATTTCTGCTCATCCCCCAAATTGCTGCTCGTTGAAGTACTTTGTAGTAGTCTTCTCATCCCTGAGCTTATCAGTACTCGCTGCCAGTACTCCACTGCTTCGAGGACGACCAGGGTAGTGAGGCCCTTTGCCCTTCCCACCATAAAAAAGGGATTGTGTAAAGGCCAAAATACCTTCCATACCTGCCTGCATTTGATAAGGAGACGCCATTGCTGTGGAACATGTGGTCACTCCCAATGAGCATGTGGAGGATGTTTCTCAAACAGCCTGGGCCAGTACACAACTAGTATACTTCGGGTTTGACCCATTTGACAGAACATTAATAGCTCTTGACCTAATGCCAGGGGCCCACTTACAGTGAGGTAACATATGAGACCGTGCAATGAAAGATCTTGCAAATTCCTGGAGTATACATTTCTTCATAGCCTTTATACCAAGCTGTATCAAAACATTACAGCCAAGATGCATGATGAAAAGGTCAGAGAACTGCATTCCCTCATGACCCCTTTTCTCTTTCACAAATCCATGTAGTTGTGAGATGTTGAGACCTCCTTGACCGCATCATCTGAGCAACACATTCCTCAACACTGCAGGCTTTTCGCAACTGGTAAGCCGGTAAGCTGTATGCCACACAAAGGAGTGACCAATGATATAGACAACCTTCGATGAAATGAATACTAAAATAAAAAATAGAGAGAGAAGTATGAGAAACATGGCAGAACCCAAAGCACAACTCATAGCAGCTCAGGTTGAATGCAATGCTTGAAGCATGCAGAGGACCACCGGCCTATGTGTTTCACATCCTGCTCAGAGAGACCCACTCCTCGAGCGTAGCAGCACCAATCCTAAACAAATAAGAGGAAGAACCAACAGAATCCACTTCTATTGACTTAAGAGCTGTGGTGAAATCTAATGAGAACTGATAGCATGATAGAGACTCACCATTCAAATGGATTAAAAGGATGGGGACTCCTGGAACTGGTTGCACATCTACGTATCCTCACATATGAGCTACCAGGTAAATGGTTGGGGTGAGCGCCCCTTCCTATCTGATCAGTCTTTGACCTCCTTTATCTAAGGGCCAAAGCTCCCTAAACTCTCTGAGTGTCACTTCGTTGCAGGCCATCAGTAGTGTCTTGCCTATTCCTTCAACTAATTCATCCACTCTGAACACCCCATAAAATGCCAACATGAATGCCGCAAAATGCATGACCTGGTAAGGAGACCTGCATATTAAATGCAAATTGACTAGAATTACTGCTAATTTCCCAGTATATATCTCAGTATCGAGGGACCTTCTGTGATCCCCACACAAAAACCCAACCTTGTCAACCATGTTAAAACCTTTAATACCAGCAAACTGCCACCCACATTGCACTACAGAAACACAACACCTGTAAAAAGCAGATACGGCAACACACAACGTGGCTTGCCTTTACAGTTTTTATAATCATTGCCGAAACATCGATCAGTGTTTTGCCTGTAAAGCTATGGACATGAATATTCAAAGGCCATTTTTAATGCCTGCTGAGTACAGGTAGGATTTGATGCACTTAAAGCCCTGGGGGGCATCCCACCCCTACATGTGCCAAGTTTCTTTATTAAGTCTGGAACATGCCTGGCCTTAAAATGGTGGCCGCATACCCGCGCTGGAACGGCACACTTGAAGCCTCCCCCTACCAGAAGCAATTGGCACAGATATTATCTAAATCAGCAGGGATCGGAAGGGGGAGAGCATCAGCTGCCCCCTTGTTCACCTTAGCGGACTCTGCCTACTGGGTTTGGCCCAGCACAACCTGTATCCAGCATGCTGCTTCCCTCACCACCATCAGGCCTTCTACCCCTATGGTCAGCTCCAAATCAGCGGATCCCTCCAGAGCCAAGACCACCACCCATGAGTGCAACACCACCTGAAAACCTGTCTGAAGAATGGCCGGAATTTCCTGCTCCATAAATATGTGATCTGTAATTGTCCAAGCCTAATCGCTGTTAAAATGTAATCCTCAGTGAATTTGCAATTTGTATATATTTATATCTTTAATCACTATTATATGTAGTAGACCTTTGTACTTACTACCATTCCTATGTGATTTTAGAGTTTATCTGTCTGTATCTCTTCCTTGAGTGACTTTACAACTTGCACATTTGCAATTTTTTCCTCCTTTCACTCCATTTGTATAAATAACTCTAACCACTAGTATATGTAGTGAGCCTTTGTACTTACTACCATTCCCATGTGATTTAAGAGTTTATCTGTTTGTATGTCCTCATTGAGTGACTTTCCAACTTGTACATTTGCAATTTTTCCCTCCTTTCGCTCCACTTGTACATTTGCAATTTTTCATCTCCTGTTTAATATCTCTTATGTAACTCATGTAATCCAAAATCCTTATGTAACGCAACTGGTTCTTTTGTACAGCGCTCTGACACCTTCGGGTAATGTTTGTGCTATATAAAATTGCATTAAATAAATACATACATAAAAAAAGATGAGACAAAGAGGACAGGGTAGGAGAATCGACCCTGATAGACAGGTGAAAGACAAGGATGACAGCTTTGTTACAAGAACTTGGGTTCTTCCCTCATATATATGTGGAATAGATGTAATGTGATTTGCTTTGTCAGGTTTGTGTCAAAGGTTGCGTAATGACATTTCCAATAAGTGGTTATGAAACTAGAAAACTTCTACCTCATTTTTATCATAGAATGATGGCAACTAAGTAGTCATTAGCTGCTGCAGATTTAGCCTTCGACTTACATTCTCAGTGTGTATATTTGCTTCTCATACCACAAAGCAACAAGCAAGTTCAGGTGTAGGGGTGTGTAAAACTCTCATAATTTTCCTTTTGCATAATAAGAGGATTTCAGAAAATTAAGTGAAATGTGTACCAATATTAAGCACTATATTTTAGCATGAAATTGGTTTTTTTACTACATTTTTGACGCAAGGACACATTTAGTGCAAAAAGGTACAACAAAAAAAAGACATGAGCACTGCCATGCATTCTGTTGTTCCCGTGCATTTGCAGTACATTTTTACCGTAAATGGCAAGTAATTCTGCAACCAGGCATAATGAGATAAGTTCATGAAATTCACATAACAAACATGTTGTAATATTTTCAAAGTTACATAAATTACACCGGTGTAATTTTATTTTTCGGCCAGGCCTAGTAAAATGATGTCTCAATCTTCTTGGGCATCGGAGTGGTGTGAGTGTTCATGCTCATAAGTAAATCAATCATAGGTCCTATGTACTCCTTAATTAACTGTTCACTGGGGAGCCCGTTTTTCCAGATTAAATTTGTTTTTATCTCTACTGATGACGGAGGATATCCAGAAACATGTGTCTAGAGATTTACAGCAGTAACCTGCACCAACTTTAGTGGAATACTCCAGTAAAATTTCAAGTAAGCATGCATCATGAATTGCATTTACTCTAATTCCAAGGGGTGAACTGTGCTGGGAGGTGAAGCAGTGCGCTCCCACCCCTTCCTGCCCACAGGGGTACCTTGGGCCTACCTTGGGGGTGACTAATATGTAGAAAAGGGCAGGGTTAGGGACTGGCAATTGTGTGCACTTGCCAAGTCGACATGGCAGCCCCAGTCTGCACACAGGCTCTGCAATGGCAGGCCAGAGTTACGTTTTACAGGCTTCTTCTGTGCGTGGCACAATCAGTGCTGCAGCCCACTAGCAGCATTTGATTTACAGGGCCTGGGCACACACAGTACACTATACTAGGGTCTGGCAAGTAAATTAAATATGCCAATCATGGAATCACTAATCCATAACAGCAATGTATAAAGGGAGCACTTGCACTTTGGCACTGAACAGCATTGGCAAAGTGCCCAAAGCATCTAGATCAGAAAACGGAGCCCAACACACAGGAAAAACACAGGATGCAAAGGAACATTGCAGGGGACACCCACACCAATGGTGCCAGGTCTAACATGTGTCCCCTCCAGCTGAAATGTGGGGAGAACTACCCACCTTCTTGGGAGTTCTCTTCACTAAGGTAAATACATCTGGACAGACCTTCATCATTGGCGTGTTCTGTACCAGGACGGTGTTCCACCATGAAGTTCATCCCTTGTAGGGTTATGTACCACCTCAACAGGTTTGGATTTTCACCCCTCATTTGCATCAACCATCTGAGGGGCCTGTGATCTGTCTGAACCATGAAGTGAGTCCCAAACAAGCATGGCCTCAGCTTCTTCAGCACCCAGACCACAGCAAATGCCTCACACTTGAAGTAATCAAGTAGGCAGGAATGATAAGGAAAATAGTTTATTCCTGACAAACAGCTTAGACAACCACAGATCTCAAAAGTCTCTCTCCAAGTGCCCAACTCCCAGATACAGAATGTTCAGTCACAGAAGAAACATAACAATTCTAAAAGAACTACTAACATGCAATACTACACACCTTCACCCCTTTAAAAAAAAATAATAATAAATAAATAAGTTAAAAAAAAACAACAAAAAAAAACATCAATGAACAAAATCTCGTAATTTGACAGGAGTATGTTTGATACGAGAACTTTTCCTTAACTCGACAACATTACTTGGTTCTACGATAACATTACCCACAACATTGTCATCAAACATGCAGGGAATGGGATAAAGAGAAATGGTAGAAGTCATAGAATTAGAGGTTGCCGAATTAGAAACTGAAGCGTCACCTTCAAACGTGTCAAGCATGGCAGAATAATCTTCATTACTGTAGCAAAGACTTAGAATGGGAAGATTCGTGCAGATTTTCCATTTTACACAACGAAATACGTCTAAAGTTCCAAATCTTGCCTCCATCGACTCTAACAGCTTTGCTAAAGACTTCCAAAACTTTACATGGATCTGACCATTTAGCCCACTTGTTCCCGTAAGAACCACCAAATTTGACACGTACGAAATCACCTACTTTAATTTTAGAACTACTAGTAGACATTTGCAACAAATTACCTCTCATTTGTTCCTGATATTTCAAAACTCTATTTCTAACTTGAGAAAAATCAGAAACAGAATTGCAAAAAATTTTAGTTTTCATCCACCAGGGTAAAAGTTTGGAACCAGGTTTTCTACCACGTAACATTTCAAAAGGGGAAAAACCAGTAACCGAATTCGGAGAAGTGCGATATGACAACAAAGTTGCACGTAAAGCATTTCTCCATTCAAGACCACTTTTAACACTATGGCTGCTAAGGCAATTCCCCTCCTGTGCTGGGAATTGCCATTTTGCTGGTGTCATGACGAGCTCAGCTCGTCATGAGCACAGCTCCAGGCTACCTCATGACGAGCTGAGCTCGTCATGAGCATGGAAGGGGTTAACTGCTAATTGAATAGACTCCTTAATAACTCTATTAAAGCGTTCTATTTGACCATTGGCCTGAGGGTTGTAATTGGAAACTCGTTTATGTACAATACCACATCTATCAAGAAATAATTCAAAATCTTTGCTGATAAACTGAGGACCATTGTCTGAAACTATTTCTGAAGGAATGCCCTCCCTACAAAAAACTTCATCTAGAAATTCAATCACCTGTGCTGAACCCATTTTATCAACAATCTTCATCTCTGGCCATTTAGAAAAATAATCAATTAACATTAAAGCAAAAACATCCTTGCTAGCAGATAAGTTCATTGGTCCAATAATATCGATTCCAAGCTTTTTCCATGGACTTGCGACAAATTCAACTGGAGTAACATTAACAGCGACAGGCTTAACAGATTTGTCACTCATAGCACATGGAGAACAAGACCTAACCCATTTATCAACCATACCATCAACTCCTGGCCACCAGTAAAATTCCCTTATACGCCTTTTGGTGCTGGACATGCCCATATGGCCTTCATGAGCCATAGAAACAATCTTTTCTCTTAAAGTTTCTGGAGGAACAATTTTGTCACCACGAATTATAAAACCATGATCAAACATAAGTTCATCTTTTATTGTGAAAAGATGAAAGAACACCAGATAATTTGCGTTCCTCGGGCCAACCTATTTGCATAAATTTAACAACTGCAGACAAATCCTTATCCTGACACATGGCGGCTTTCCATTCATTTTCGGAAATAACATCAGACAATATTTTTGAGTTCTCACCATTAACATCCTCAATAGAAAATGCCACATCAAAATCCGTACAAATATTGGCAATGTCCAGGGTGTCAGATAACGGTAACCAAGACATACAATCAGCATGTACATTAAGACGACCAGGAACATATTCAACCACACATTGAAATTCTTGTAATTTAGCAGCTAGACGTGCCAAACGAGCAGTTAAAGTTCTACCACCACCAGCTGCTAGCATATTAATTAACGGCTTGTGATCAGTTCTTAAGCGAAACTTGGTACCCCACAAAAATTGTCTAAAGTGTTGCACAGCCCAGGTACAGCCAAGAATTCTTTTTCGATAGTGGAATAATTATATTCAGCACCACGGAGAGTTCTTGAAGCATAAGAAACTACATATTCTTCACCATTGTTTCTTTGCATTAATACAGAACCTAATCGAACATTACTAGCATCAACTGATACAATACAAGCTTTACCAATTTCAAATGGTTGTAGAAAAGGAGCATTCACAATTTCTTTCTTTAGCAGATCAAATGAAAATTGTTGTTCATTGTTCCAAACAAACTTTACATTTTTCTTTAGTAAAGATCTTAAAGGATGAACTTTGGAAGAGTAGTCTTGTACAAATTTACTGTAAAATTCTGTGAGACCAAGAAATGATACAAGCTGTTCTTTAGTTGATGGCGTTGGAGCATTGGAAATACTCTGGATGTGATTGAATTTGGGTTTGATACCTTGGGAAGAAATTTCATGACCAAGATACTCCACTTTACTCTGTCTAAATTTACACTTAGAAAATTTCAAGGTCAGACCCTTTTCTTGTACACATTGTAAAACTTTATCTAAATTCTTGTCATGGTCATCATAGTCTTTACCAAAAATTAGAATTTCATCTTGAAAGGCGACAGCGCCATCACACCCTTCCAGAACCTCCTTCATGAGTCTCTGAAAGACTGATGCTGCGCTGGCTAGTCCAAATGGCATGCAACGATACTGAAACATGCCTTCCGGAGTGATAAAGGTAGTTAAGAATTTTGATTCTTCATGCAAGACCACTTGGTGATACGCACTAGCAAGATCTATTGTGGAAAATACACGAGCACCAGCTAGTGTGGAACTTAATTCATGGATATGGGGTAAAGGGTGCCTATCTATCCAAATTTCTTTATTTAAGCTACGAAGGTCCACACATAGACGAAGTTCGCCATTACTCTTAAGAGACAAAACCACTGGAGAAACCCAGGGAGAGGATTCTGTGGGTTCAATTATTTTTTTAGATATTAAATCAGACAAAATTATTTTTAGTTTGTCCCGGTAAGCTAGTGGTACATTCCTAACCCTGTGTCGGACAGGAACAGCACCATCCTTAAGAATAATCTTATGTTGGAAATTAACAAATTCGCATAGATTGTCAGTAAAAATGGAAGGAAACTTATTTTTTACTTTACTTATAAATTCATCTTTGTCAGGAGGCACAACATACACAGGTAGAGATGCATTAGGATCTAGCTTGAAGCCCATTTCAAATTGATGCGGCCAACCAAGAATAGATGCTCCTTTGGTAGCCACATAGACTTTCCCTCTGGTTGTTCTGTCCTTGAACTTAAGATCAGCCCACATAAATCCATCTAGGTCAATTTTACGACCAGTATACCCACCAGGTTGAACATCTGGAGGTAACAATTTAGTTGCATTCCAAAATGTGTTAAAAATATTCCTACCAATAATAGTGTACCAAGCACATGAGTCAATTAACATAGGTATTTCTTTCCCATCTACCAAAATATTATCACTTGGAAAACTTTTACATTCGGTGTCCCCCACACACAGTAAACTATTGATTTCTGACACTTGATCAGAATCTTTGCTTTCTTCGCATGCTACTAAATTAACTTTTGGTGAAGATTTACACATTTTATTGAAATGACCTGATTTCTTGCATTTAATGCAAATCTTATTCCAAGCAGGACATCCTTTATAGCTTCCTACATGGTCATTACCACCACACCTAAAACAAACTATTGGAGATCTCTTTCCAAAAGACTTATTATCCTTTCCAAAATACTCTTTCTTATTAAAAGAGAAAGTAGGTTTCTTAAGAGTAGAATTATCTTTTACTACTGCCACTTCAGGAATTATTTCCTTATTTTTAAGTGTTTGACCTCTAATTTCGCTAACAAAAATTTCTGACTGTTCAATACCTTTAGCTATATTAAGCACAGCACTAAAGAGGATTCAGGGGCATATTACCAAGGGCATTATCGCCGCATTAGCGGGTCTTTTTCCCGCTAATGCGGCGATAATTTTATCGCCCTATTACCAAGCTGTCGCTAACACCAGTTAGCGACAGCTGGTAGGCGATAGCGGGCATTTAGGGGCCCACTTTGCATGTCAGCGATAATTATCGCTAATGACATGCAAAGTGGGCGTGCCAAGATGGTATCTCTAACTCCTATTAACAAGTTTTGGGAAATATTCGCGCTAAGCGCGAATATCTCCAAAAGCTAACGCCTGCTAAAAGCAGTTCTTAGCCATGTTATCCAATGGAAGGTGGATAAAATAGCTAAGAGCATTGTCACGATAATGCATGAATATCGCTGATTTTTCAGCGATATTAATGCATTTCGCAGGATTTTTACCGCTTTTGAGATAAACCTTGATAATATCAAGGTATCTCAGCGGTAAAAATCCTCGGTGCTCGGCAATATTTTTTTGCCGCTAACCAAGCAATAGCGATAATTATCGCTATTGCTTGGTAATATGCCCCTACGTTCCCATCCACAAACGCTCCTGAATTTTTTTACTCTTAGTCTTCATCATAACTTGATCTCTTAAAACTTGTTCAAAATTGATCGTTTCAAAAGAACATGAGCCAGCTAAAGTTCGCAAAGCAGCTACGTAATCTTCAATAGATTCATCTACGTTTTGTGCTCGGGAGTAAAATTTTAACCTCTCCATAACTGTGTTGATCTTTCTACTAAATCTTAAACTCAATTGTTTAACAGTCACTTCAAAGACATTGATATCACCAACACTCTCTATAGCAGAAAGATTAGCTAGTTCCTTCAAACCTGCTCCTCCTAAACAATTTCTTAATAGAGCAAGTTTTCTCTTAGGAGAACACCCACCTTCTTCTAGTACATCTACATAAGCCAAAAAAATTGGGTACCACAGGTCCCATTCCATTTTTGGTTCACCTGCTACAGGGAAGAAATGTGGAGGAGCAATGATATTAGGCATGTTGAGTGACAAGTAACAATATAAGCTTAAACAAATAACTTCTTAAACATTAGCATGAAATACACAGGTTAAAAATAAATACTAAGTTAAAATAAAAAATGTAGTCACCGATGTCCTTATTGAAGAGAAATAGAAGTATCATGTAGAAAGATCGAGTTAAAAAAATAATCAGAAATACTCTTACTTTAATAAAGTCAAGAAAGCAAAATGGAAATATTAAATGTTACTGTCAAAAATCAGTGAAACGTGCTATCGATTTTCCTTTGAAATAGAGTTGTAATACCAAAATGAAGCGAAGACGTCGTGTTGCTTCGTGATCTCCGTTGTGATGCTCTTTGATCCGTGCTCTGTTGCCTTACGTTGCTAGGTAACCAGAACCAAACAAAATGGCCGCTAGAGCGTGATTTGGTACGTGAGAGTACGTGAGAGTACGTGTTGATGTCACACGTTAGCTGATTACTCTGCGCTTCATAACAAAGGCGCTCAGAGAATTCAACAAAGAATGCACAGCAGGGAGTCACGCGAAGAAAACGAGTAAGCGATGCAGCTTATTTTTATTTTATTTTATTTTTTTAAATTGCTCAATGAATGTTGACGCCAAAAATAATGCTTGCAGTGTAAAAACGGTGAAATACGAGTAACAATAAAACGGTTCAAAACCAAACACTAAATGTGATTTTAGCAACACCGCTGCCCGAACTGATAGCCGAAAATGAAGCAGAGTTGAAGGAAATAGATCAAACGATCAATAAAAGTCGAACAAGCATAGGTCAAAACATTCAAACGGTCATGGAGCAATCGTTTAAGTCTCATCCAAACATAGTGTGGTATATCCAAGAATGAGTCAAAATGCATGAAAAAAAAATAATGTGACAGCCAAGAAATTTAAAATGAAGAAAAATAGATAGTCAGCCGCTGGTGCAATCAAAACACATATTCCATAAACAGCAGCAGGTGCAATCAACACACAAGTTAGTAATAAATACCTTTTGAGAACAGTGAACGCTGTTTGCCACAGGTGAAGAAAGAAGGAAAAAAAAATCTTCTTAAAAGGGTTCTTCTTCTTTTGTAGATCCCAAAACGTCGCCAAAATTGTGAAGTAATCAAGTAGGCAGGAATGATAAGGAAAATAGTTTATTCCTGACGAACAGCTTAGACAACCACAGATCTCAGAAGTCTCTCTCCAAGTGCCCAACTCCCAAATACAGAATGTTCAGTCACAGAAGAAACATAACAATTCTAAAAGAACTACTAACATGGAATACTACAACGCTCAATCACACTCCACCTCTGTTTCTGTAGAAGTAACCTGCTACTAATGAAGGCTACAGGTTGGTCTAGGCCCTCTTCATTCAGCTGTGAGAGCACACCCCCACACCATGCTCTGAAGCATCTGTCTGCACAGTGAATTCACTTGAAAAGTTGGGTGCCTGAAGCACAGGTGCTGTGCACATGGCAGATTTCAGGGCATCAAAAGCTTTCTGGTAGGAGTCAGTCCAGTACACTATCTTGGTCTGCTTCTTGGAAGTCAGCTCTGTCAAGGGGGCAAAAATGATGCCATACCCCTTGATAAATCTCTTGTAATACCCTGTGAGTCCTAAAAAGGCTCTCACCTCTGTCTGGATCTTGGGGGCTCCCAAACCAGAATGTTATCAATCTTGGGCTGAAGGAGCGCCACCTGTCCGCTTCCTACCTGCTGTCCTAAGTATAACACAGAACCCTGCCCGATCTGCCACTTACTCACCTTGATCATGATGCCTGCCCTCTGCTGAGCCTTCAACACTTCCCAGAGGCGGGGCAGATGTTCCTCCTGGAGTTCTGGTGTGGCACTGGGTGCAGCAGCCTTTGGGACCAACACCACTGCGCTGGCCCAAGGGCTGTTTGAGGGCTCAATCACCTCTAGCTCTAACATCTTGGAGACCTCCTCCTTGATGAAAGCCTTGACCTTTTCAGTCAACTCTGTAAATTCTGTGCTTTACAGGAATACTGTTCCCAGTGTATCAACATCATGGACATACCACTGAGTGACATGAGGGGTCAGGGAAAACAGAGCAGCAAACTGTCCCAATAGTTGGAGACAGTCACTCTGCTGTTCAGGAGTCAGGGCGGAGGAGAGAGATACACTTTTCACTGACCCATTGTGCTCCTTTGAATGAATGAATTAATGAATGAATAATTGAATGAATGAATGAATGAATGAAAGGAGACTTATACCGCGCTACTTAGCCCAAGGGCATTAAGGTGCCAAACAGGTCATAAAGATAGTAATTCCACAGTGCACCATTACAGGTATGCCTCACTAAAGAAAACAGGTCTTCAAAGCCTTACGGAAAAGCACCAGTGAGGGTTGCCCTACAAGATCAGGAGGAAGCGAGTTCCATAATCTGGGAGCTAAGACAGAAAAGGTTCTACCTCCCCATGTTGCTTTAGTAAATCTGGGAGCCAGGAGGAGATTTTTATTAGATGAACGGAGAGCTCTAGTGGGGGAGTAAGAGTGGAGGAGGGACCTGAGATCCTCTGGACCAGTGCCATAGACAGCTCCATGCACAAGACAAAGTACCTTAAAGGAGATCCTGGACTGGATGGGCAACCAGTGCAGGTTTTTTCTCGCCAAAGATACTGAGGCCAATCTGGGAAGACAGAGGACCATCTTAGCTGCCGCATTCTGGACTATCTGCAAGCGATGGATACGACTATTATTAATACCCACATACAGTGCATTGCGGTAGTCCAGTCTTGAAGAGACTAGTGCCACGGCAGCTTGCTTCCGAGCATCGGTGGAAAGATAGTGAGCGATCTTTCGAAGTATCCGAATAATGCCGCAGCATGTGGAAACAGTCCCGCTTACCTGGCGGTTGAATGAAAGCGAGGTATCTATTAGAACCCCTAGATTTCTGGCAAAGTGAAAGGGAAGGGGGCAGTCCCTAAGGGAGTCTGGCCACAAATCCTTAGACCAGATGGAGGTCAGGAAGAGGCTCATTCTCCTCTTCCATTCCAGCATCTGTTGCTAGGAGCATGCCCACTTCAGACCTCTGCAAGTGGGGCGTCAGGAGGTTCACATGCAGGACCCACACAGGGTTCCTAGGAGACCGCAGGTCCACCAAGTAAGTGATGTTACTCTTGAGCTCCATCACCTCAAATGGTCTGGTCCACTTATCCTGGAATGCACAAGGCTCCACAGGGGCCATGACCAAGACCTTCTGTCCAGGCTGAAATTTGGTCAGAGTGGCATTCGGTTCATACCAATGTTTCATCTCCTCCTGGCTGGCTTCCAGGTTCGGCTGAGAGAGTTGCCTGAAGTGCTGGTTTTTGAAGGCCAGCATGTAGCTATATATATCCTGGGGAGGTTTAATGGGAGCTATCTCCCAACCTTCTTTCACCAGACTCAGAGGTCCTCTTACAGGATGGCCGTACAGCAGCTCAAAGGGACTGAACCCTAAAGACTTCTGTGGTACCTCTCTTTAAGCAAACAGAAGGCATGGTAAGAAGACTTCCCACTTATGCCTCATGGGTTCACCAAGACCCATAATCATGCCCTTCAGGGTCCAGTTGAATCTCTCAACCTGCCCATTAACTTGTGAGTGGTAAGGAGTGGTGAACTTGAATGTAACACCACACTCCTGCCACAGGGACTGTATATATTTGGATATAAAGTTGGTGCCAAGGTCAGACACTACCTCTCTGGGGAACCCCACATGGGAGAAGATCCCCATGAAGGCACGGCCCACCACGAGGGCCGTCACAGTCTAGAGATGGATGGTTTCCAGGTACGGGGTGGCATGGTCCACCAAGACCAGGATGAACCTGGTGCCCATGGCTGTCTTGGGACCCAGAGACACTACAATGTCAATAACCACCCTCTAAAAGGGGGTGCTGACCACAGAGAAAGGTTGGAGAGGAGCCTTATACTACCCCCACTCTTGCCACTTGCTTGGCAAGTCTGGCAAGACCTACAATGAGTATCAGAGTGCATGCACATTTAGGGGCAAGTAAAAGTGGGTGATAAGCCTTTCAAATGTCTTGCCTTGCCTCAAATGCTCTGCCAAAGGTAAATCATCAGCCAGACCAAGTAGAAAGGCTCTGAAGTGCTAGGGTATCACCAGCACATGGGCTGACTCAGGCTCAGCATCCTTAGAGTCGATATACAGGAGACCGTTCTCCCAGTAAATCCAATGTGATCCAGACTGATCACCTGCTACCTGGTTTGCATCCTGCCGCTGCAAACCAACAAGAGAAGGGCACATCTGCTGCTCCTGGCAGAATTCTTCCCTGGAGGGGCCTCATTCCTGCTGCCAATGGGTCAGCTCATGCAGGCCCCCCAGTTCAGCCACTTGTTCCCCTGTAGGCTCGAGGGCATCCCCCTCAGGGTTTGCCTCCACCTGGGCCATGGAAACTTCAGGGGCCAGTTTCCAATGCCCCCTGCCTCTTCTCTTTCTGGCAGATACCTGGGCCACGCTTTCAGGCTCCAGGGCCACTTAAATGCCCTTACCGGTTGCCATGGATTGAATGATCACACACGCACACTCAGGCAGACCCAACATCTCCAAATGAGACCTATGCTCCTCCTTCGCTCAAGGGAAGCTCTCCAAAACATTGCCTAGCAGACAGTCATCAGGCATGGCTGGCCTCACAGCTACTTTCAAGGTACCTGAGACCCCCCACTCAAAGGGAACCTGTACCACTTTGCAGAGGCACTGTGAATTGTGAGCTGCAACTACTGGATAGAATGCGTTGAGGACCACCTGCTCTTCAGACACCAGCCAACAACTGACATCTGTCACACTGGCTCCGGTGTCTCTAAGAGCCTCCACCCTATGGCCATTGATGGTCACCCACTGCCTGTACGTTTTAGTGTTATCAGGCAGATGAGCTCTTGGGAAAATCTCACTGTCTCCTAAAGAGACCAGGGACATCTCTGCGGGACCCCATCCATCTTGGGCACCCGACTCCTCCCCTAAGACTACGCTAGCCATCTGCCAGGGAGGAGCACCAGTGGGTGCGGTGGTAACATTTTTGGGACAGCTAGGAACCCTTTGGAAATGGCCCACCTGATAACAACCATAAAATGCATTGGAACCCCTCTGAACAGGCTTACCTGTCAGGATCCATGGCTTCTTTTCAGTGGGAGGCAGGGAACCCTTACCTTGGTTCACTTGGGGATTACTTTGGGCCCCTTTGGAACTACTTCTGTGTTCCCTTGTCCCCCCCACTCTTCTGCCGGGACCCTGCCCCCCTTTGGCGGAGTCTCCCACATGACCCTTTTGAACCCTGGTGCTGACCCTGCGGTCCACCTCCACAGCAAGTTTTCTGGGATCAGTCAGCTTACTGTCAATCAGGTGCTGGCGTAGCTGTGGAAAACAATTATCTGACAAGTGCTCCAAAGCAACCAAATCATAGAGCCTCTGCAAATCCTTCACCTTCCTACCCTTCACCCAACCATCCAGTGCTCTGCAAAAATAGGACACATACTCCACCCAAGTGCTTGACACCAGCTTCTTGCAGTTCCTAAATTTCTGCCTATAAAGTTCTGGGGTCAACCCATACCTGGCTATCATCGGGTCAACCCATACCTGGCTATCATTGGGGCATAAGACATCTGATCCTCAGTGGGCATGTTCAGCAATGATTCCCTCCCTTCACTGACAAAGCGGCCCAACAACCCCGCTCCCCAATCCTTCTCAGGGACCCAGTGGGACCTCATCGCTACCTCGTAGGCCTTGAACCACTGCCCAATGTCCTCATGCCCCATGAAATCCATAACATCTTTGGGAATGTATACCTTTCATTCTCCAGGCACTTATGGTGTGCTGCCACCAGCGGGATTGATCTCAAAGCTCTATGCTTTCAGATCTAACTCCCTCAAACCTCTCTCATACTCTAAAAGCATCCTCTTTTCCTCAATGGCCAATATCTGATTTTCCAACTTCTTATCTTCTATGTAACCCTCCTTCCCCAACCTCCGAATCCTCTGGAGACGCACCCCTTTGACAAACACTGCTGTCATCCACGGAAGGTACCCTCCCTCCTGGTAGACTCAATTGCCCCTCCTGTTGCTCATCCACAATCTCTGTCTCCACCAGAGGCTCCTCATCCTGTCCACTGGCATTTTTGGATTCCAACCAGGCCTTTAGCGCCTTATGGTATTTATCCTCCGGGTGAGGATTTTCATTGAGACTTTAAATTTTTTACAGATAGCTTTCAGTTGATACACAGTGTAGCTTTCCACCTTATCTTCCTCAATTGATGCAATGGATGCAGGCTTGGCCATGATGACACAATTAGCAGTTCTTTACTTTGCAGAAAAAACAATCCAAGGGAAAAAGTTCAGTAAAAGTATGTGGTCACATGATGGTCTGCCCTATGCTAGTAGTGTATACACGTCACTGTATGTAAATCACAAATGCAAGTCCAGGATCCTCACCGCTGACCACCAATGTTAGAAATGGGGGTCTCTAGTTGGCAGAGGTAGGTACCTTTGGCCAAATAGGGACCTTTGCTTCTACTAAGGATAAGGGGAACACTCTCCTAAAATAACCCCTGATCACCCCCTTGGTACCTTGGCACGAGCAGACAGGCTCATCTCAGAGGCAGTGTGTAAAGCATTTGTGAATCCATATAGTGACACAGTGTAAACACTACAAACAGACACTACAGCATTTTAGAAAAATAATAAATCTTTATGTAAACCAACAAGACCAAACACGATAGAAATCCAACATACATTACTCTTGAAAATTAACGCTTGGGCAAAATAACCTTTAAATTGCAGGAAAATCAATAAAACACGGTTCTTCCGACTCAGTAGCTCCTTCTGGGGCTACCATAATACAGAATATGAAAGAGTCTAACAATTCCAATCGACTGCGTTGAAACAAGCCAGCTAAAGTGTTGACAGACTCGGACACAATACCTTTTTTGTTGCGACCAACATGTCGGTTGGGGCAAACGACGTGGCCGCGTTGTGAAGCGGACCATAGTGGCAGGCGGTGTCCTCACGATGCAGTGCAGGCAGCAGCTCATTGATGGAGTTGGTGAGACCAGGGCTTGCATTGAAGGGTGAAACGGTGCTCCCGCAGTGCTGGCAGGTCACTGTGCGGCGAAGGAGCGGGTCGATGTTCGGGTTGGGCAGCGACGGAGTCGGTGATGTCCTTGCAGCATGTAGCAAAGTGCTGCAGAATGCGATGCCCTCAGGACGCAGTGCAAGCAGAGACTCATTGATGGAGTCGTGAGACCAGGGTTGCATTGCGAAGCGAGGCGTTGCTCTCGGCGGTATCTTTCAATCCTGCAACGAACTCGATGACAAAGTTGGTTACCATTTTTCATCTGCGGAGATGATCAGAGACGCTTCCCACAGACACGGTCAGGTCTTTACTGTTCCTGAGACCTCTAGAACGGGCAAAAGCTCAGTTCATGCCCTTGGCAATCTTTTCCCCAAGCAGGGGGACAAAGCAAGCAGCAAATTTCTTTTCTGCTTTCCTTGGCAGCAAGTAGCCACTGCAGGCCAACCCCAGACATCAAACAGCACCGGGGCGGTATTCCTTCTCAGCTTCTCCGGCTCTTCTCCTTGGTAAAGATTCCACATAGTTTCCCAGAAGTGAGCTAAAAGTCTGGGGTCTAGGTCCCTCTTTTTATACCCAAAAATAAATTGTTCTCTGAAGGCAAAGAGTGTCTGTACCCAGCCAAAACCAGTTCTGTCCTCACTGGTGCAGCTTCCTGGCAGGAGGTGGAGACAGCATTGTTGAAGGCAGACCAGGCCCATTCAGCTGAAAGGAAATCTATCCCCCTACTCTAAATGCAGCCCAGGTCTATTCAGCCCAGCCCTGACTCTTCAGACTTCTAGAGCCGCTGTCCCTCTTCAGCCCTTGTCATCCTAAAGCCATGCATGCAATACACAAACTTAGCAGAGGTACACTGGATGGTTAGGCAAGAAAAGACCTACTTTCTAAAAGTGGTATTTTCAAACACATGTAAAAACTTTATTTTTCTACCTTGTTCCCAGGGCCAGTTATGTTTATTGGATGTTATAAACAAACTCCCCATTCAGTCCTATTGGAACAGGTAGCCTTGCAATAATGAACATCGAAATTGGCAGTATTTCGCTATCAGGACATGCCACACACATCAGGGCACGTCCTAATTTCATATACAACACACACTGCCCACAGGGGTACCTTGGGCCTACCTTAGGGGTGACTAATAATTAGAAAAGGGAAGGTTAAGGGACTGGCAAGTGTGTGCACTTGCCAAGTCGACAGGGCAGTCCCAGTCTGTACACAGGCTCTGCAATAGCAGGCCAGAGCTACATTTTACAGACTTCTTCTGTGGGTGTCACAATCAGTGTTGCAGCCCACTAGCAGCATTTAATTTACAGGCCCTGGGCACACACAGTACACTGTACTAGGGTCTGACAATTAAATCAAATATGCCAATCTTGGAATCACTAATCCATAACTACAATTTATAAAGGGAGCACCTGCACTTTGGCACTGAACAGCTGTGTCAAAGTGCCCAAAGCATCTAGACCAGCGAAATGGAGTCTAACATACAGCAAAAACACAGGATACAAAGTCAAAAATGCAGGGGAGACCCACGCCAATGGTGTCAGGTCTCACAGTGAGTATGATTGAGAATTAGTGAGTGCACAAGAGTGAGAACGCATGAGTGAGTGAGAGTAGGAATGAATGTGAGTGAGTGTGAATGAATGTGCAAGAATGAGTGAGTCATATTATATGATTATAAGTAACAGTAAGTGAGAATGTGAGAGCGATAATAAGTGCAAGTTATTTTAATGCTGAGTGACTCAGAGTACAAATGAAAGGGAGGGAGTGCAAAGAAATTAAAATGGGTGCAAGAGAGTCAGTGAGAATGAAGGAGTCAGTTGTGACTAGGTGGTATTGAGTGTGAATGAGAATGTGGTGTTATGCTTGTGCGTTTGCCAGTGGCCCTAGCATATTAAAGTTAATTATTGGGCCACCCATGGCAAAATACGACACTGGCATACTGGAAAAAATTGTTAGCATGAGAAGGAACTGAGACAAAATATTGGCACTTGCGTACTGGAGATACTTCTTGACATAATGGGCACCCATTATAAAATATTGGTACTGGCATACCAGAGGTAATTCTTGGTGTATGGAGTACAACTGGAAAAATACTGGCAAAATGCTGGAGTGATCTATTTGGAGAAAGAAAAACTATTTTGACATAAGGGTCACCTTTAGTACTTGGACAGCATTAATGGCAAAAGTCTGACGCTGGCATATTGTATGTAACTTTTGTTATAAGGAGGGACTCATAGCATACTAGGGCCATATGAGGGGCAGCCATGAGAAAATGCCGGGCCTTGTAGAATGGAGGTGAGATTTGCCATATGGGGCACCCATTGCAATTTTGAAAACAATGTGGTGAATTACTGGTGAGTGTCACATTTTATTGGGTTGATACACCATGAAAGGACTTCAATACTACTTATTAGGTACTTTTTCAGAGCCTATGGCTTTAAAGCAAATTTATGTGAAAATTGTTCGTTTAAATGCCCTATTTGACTTCTTTTTCCAATATTCTATGGGGGGATAACACCCCTCCCAGAGCCCTCCTAGATGAGTGAGGTGTGGCTCTCTTGCTCCCAACAATACAGGGAAATTATTATTACCCACCACTTTTTAAACATCATGCCAGCTGTTTAATAAAGGTAATATCTAAATGGACATTTGGATGTGTTGTGATATGTTAATCATGCCTTTATTATGGAACTTTAGCAATCTCAATTATTATGATGTCTTCATGGTTAAGGTTGTGTGACACCACTTCATGGAGAATGTTCTGAGTCAAATGTCATATGATGCTATATGAGGTCCAAGGTTGTGTGATGTAATTTCCACTGCTGCTGGAATTTTGGTCAATTGATGTCCATGGGTTCTTGCAGAAAATGCTGGCTCAGATTTGGTAAATATAGCTGATAAATGGGCAATGGAAATGAACACTGAAATAAAAAACATAACATTTATTGGTCTGCAGAAATGTAAATTGAGGGGCATAATTATGATTTTTTTTAGCACAGGGCAGCACAGAACGTCACCTTGCTGCGCTTCTCGGCATCACAGAGAACGGGCAGGAATGCACCATATTTATCCAATACGGTGCATTCCTGCCCTTTTTACTTGCGCTAGTACCATTTTGGCAGCCTAGCGCCAAACTTGGCATCCTTGCATCAGGGTGCACAGGTGCCTGTGTTATAGGCAGGATTGTTTTTGTGTGCAAAAAAAATCCTGAGTTTTTTTCCTCTTTCTATGTGTGCTGCCAAATGCAGCACACATAGAAAGAGGAAGAAACAAGAAGAAATAAAGATATTTCTCATTGTTACGCCTCACCTGGCAAGGCATATCCTTTTTGGCGCATTCCCATGCCCACAAGGTATGGAAATCAGAGAATGCATCACAAACCATGGGAGTTACGTGGGAACACCCACGCAATGCCCATAGAATGCCTACCCAGGGCAGGACAATGCAACACAGTGATTTGCGCTGCAATGTGTTATTCCAGGTGTTTGGAGCCACTCAAAGTGTCTTTCTGTAGCTTCAAAAACCTGACTTACGGTTTGTGTTGCTCTTGCACCATGTTACATGGTGCAAGTGCAATGCAAATCGAGTCATAAATATGGCCCTGAGGCCCAGATTCTCAATGGTCTCAGGCAACGCAGAGGAGCACCCCAAGATGCTTTGCTGCTTTGTGTGACAAGAAGGGAGCAGGAGAGCCCCATATTCACATAGAAATGGCTCTCTCCTCCCTTCTTCCTATCAACAGTGCTGATTTCAGCTGCTGAGCGCAATGCACATACCTAAGCGCCATAGCGCTAGTGTGTATGCATGAGTCCAGCATAGGTTTTCTTCAGGAAGGGTATCCTTCCTGTACAAAATACTGTGCTTAGACAAATGCAAAAGTGTTCACTACTTTGTGTGTGTGCTGTCCAGTGCAGCACTCATTCAAAGTCAGAAAAGCACAGAGTAATAAAAATATTCCTCCCTTTAACCGCATCCGTGCGACGCGAATTCCCCGCCCATGCTGACTCCGCCTTGCGCGGGCGGAGTCATGACGGAACGGTTCCGTCATCAGCACAACTCAACCGACGCTGATGACGGAACCGTTCCGTCATCAGCATCGAAGGGGTTAATGCCTGCTTTTCAGCTGCGTTCATTTTTGGCACTAAAGCCTTACTGCTTATGTTTGAGAATAGGGTTTAGCATCAAAAAGCATAGGTGGTAGCATGGGTACCCCCATTTACCACCCATGAAACGCCCCCTTGAAGCAAAGTAAAGCAAAGCAACGTTTTGCGCTGCTTTGCGTTACTTTTCCATACAAACCAACTCAAATACCAATTCGCGTTGGTTTGTGAATCCCCAAAAAGATTTAGCATCTCTCTAAACAGACTCTAAACTTTGTGAACTTGGGCCTGAGTCTCTCTGAAACAGGGTGCACTATATCAAATCAAAATAAGCTATGCTTTATGCAAATACTGTGCTTACATTTTCAAAGTGCTCCTTTACTTAGAAATGCTGTTGAAAATCAGAATGGCTTTAATTTTCGGGCAAATATGCAAAATTAGACGTATAGTAAGAAATGTGATTTGCCGGTATCTCCCATGACGTTTCGACTTGACACTGTATCTCATGTAAAAAAACACATTCATGCAAAATATTATCGGGAGACAGGTGAGGTCTATAATCGACATTTTCTGGACGAAACTGTCTCCCGTGGACGAACATCACATGAAACTGAATGATGTGGAATTTTGAGAAATGATGCACTTTTTGTCTCGAAGATGTTAGTCTCCATGCCCAGCTTTTATGTGTTAGTATATGCTCAAAGATGCACAAATGTGAAAAGACGGTTTCTAAGTCTCTCTGTAGCTTGCCTTGTTTTGTACCTCCAATGGCTTTGTCCTGCTTTCTATTTCCCTGGTTTACTTCTCTGTATGGCAACCGCCCTGCAAGTTTAGGAAATAAAAATGAACATAATCAAAAGATTGGGGAATAAAAACAGCACACTAGCATAGGAAGCACATAAAGAGATAATCTATGCATATTTGTGTATGCCTGTGTATGTGAGCATTGGAACATTAAGGCCAGACTTAATAGCTTTACCAATACTCGTTATGAAATATAATAGTTAAATTGATTTTACAATATAACATAAGCATAACAGATTAACACTTAAATGTGAAACGTTTATAATTGATGGGTGTTGAGATCTATCGAAGTAGCTGATTTTAATATCATATTGTGATATCAATTGAAGCATAATATTCCTATTTGTACAAAATGAAGGATGCTTATGTTTACCCCCCAGTGTAACGTTTTCTGCAGTATAGGCTCATTACACAGAGACATGCAAATAGGGAGTGCATTCAAATGCCCCTCAAGAAATCCCAGCAAACTCTCACGGCACTGTATCTAAGCTATTTAGCATCCCATTAAACAATATTCAAAATATAAATCAAAATTCATGGCGGTGAGTTATATCCCAGCCACAATTTATGGCATTTTAAAATAGGACAATTTCTTCAAATGCACAATAAATTTGGTTTTGTGGAATTGCACATGCCATCTTATCATGACAGTTGCTTTATCTACACAGCCCAGTGAAGCCTAGTCACTTTATATAATCTGAATTCACAAATCAACTGTCGTCTTCACTTCACTGATTTATGGCTGATGGGCCTTCACAAGGTAGAAAAAAAAACCTCTTCACGTTGACAAGAGCGATAAATGGAGAGGTGAGAGCTGTCTATCTATCCTGCTGCTCTGTTGTTCGGTCTGTGGTGATACATCTCAGTGCACGCTCATAAACCAACCCCTCTTCGACCTCTGTAGAATCATTGGAAACCAAGGAGAATTGATGGTGACCACTCGGATAATAATGATGCGTAAAAACAATCTGATCCTAATTACCCTAAACAATGCCTCAGACGAATGATATATATTGTTACTGGTGTTACGAAGCAAGGAAACCTATGCAATTATATAGTTATTGCATAGCATGTTGCTTAGATAACTGCTAATTGAATATCATTAGCAGTATTATATTTGTTTGTATTATGCTTTTTTGTCTTGCATGACATCAGACATACTAATTTGCGCCTGGGTGATTTTTTTCGTCATGAGCTTGTGCACCTGCCGCTGGAGAAATACGGCCATCAAACGCAAAGCATTGTGGACTGGAAAATCGAAATGGGTACCAATAGGTTTTAGCTGCTGATTTAAGGCTACAGGTTGAATGTAGATTTCGTAGTGACCAGGAGTTTTTTTCAGCATACATTTTGCCAGGAAGTACTTTTAAGAAGGGAAAAAGCTAAGTTCTGTATTTTCCAGCTGTTAATGAGGGAATAGGAGTGTTATTACTACACTATCTCCTGCTCAGAATTTCATCACTCGCAATGAGGGAGTATAACCATGCTGGGGAAAGAATGCACCACATCTTACTTGTATTTCCATAGGCGATTTTACTTTACCCAAATACTGCAGCCTTCCTGGTGGGGACTCCTCCCAGCCTTGGGAGCGAAGAAGGGTAACTACCTGTAATCCATCGGATGTACCATGTTACAACGCATACCATTACAACTACCTACCATTACAAAGCGACCAATACAACGCATACCATTACAACGCATAGCGCTTTGAGGTGCTGGATAGTGGTAAGTATAATTTACTATTCCAACTCCAGTCCCCGTGGACACTAGGGAAGGTGTTGGATAGTAAATTATACTTATTCCCTATCCTAGAGCGCACCCCAGCGCAATGCGTTGTAATGGTATGCGTTGTAAAAGTTGCGTTGTAACAGTAGGTAGTTGTAAAAGTTGCGTTGTAACAGGTGTATACCAACACAGATACATGGATGACAGAATTAACCATGTATGCCAGCACTTTCTTTTCTCTACAGACCCCTGTATCGCTCTTCAAATACCTAGAAGTATTACGGGCAGCCAGCATCAGCTTTGGGGGATTGGCTTGGCTAAAATATGATGAAGAGTTCAGGGCAAGGAGGGGCTAGATTCATCAAAATCATGAGGGGAAGTAGATAATGAGTGATGGGTCCAGTGGATGACCCTGACTGGGTCCATCCCATTCATGCGCATGGGAGTTGGATTTAGCTACATACATCCTTTTCAAGCAGACCGACCCTGGGCGGAGGTTGGTGGACACATAACAGAGGGATAATCAGGTGTTTTATTTTTTTTATTTATTTATTGAAGTTTTGTATAGCGCTGGCTGGACCCGAGGGTATCAGAGCGCTTCACATCAAATAGAGAAATGCAACAGGAAAAATAAACATAGAAAAGCCGGTGGTGAGAAATAGAGAAATGCAACAGGAAAAATAAACATAGAAAAGGTGGTGCTAAGAGCTCAACAGAGGGACATGTTCTCAATTACCGTGTAAGTTCCAGCGTGACAGCTCAAAGTTTAACAGGAAACCTCCTCTGGTCCATTGATTCAGAAGACTGGGGACATGAGTCATTGTTTGTAGTAGCAATAAAGGGAGAGGGGTTGTGGGAAAGGGAAATACTCCAGTTACCTTGGAAGTGATGGACACCTGGCGGTGATCACACTGGGAATGAGAGGGAACACACAGGATTTATTTTATTTTATTATTAGATTTGTAATGCGCATCAGCTACCCAAAAAAGGTTTTCCCGGCGCAGAAGTTGGATGAAGTTGGGCTTTGCGAAAGGATTTGCAATGCCATAAAATGGGCAAAAACACACGGGCTATGCCCTAATCACTCCAAGGCATCTGGGCAGAAGCAAACAGAATCAAAAAGAAAATGATGTCTGGGGATTGATACACAACAGTTATTTCAACTAGGGGAAAATATATATTATTCCCCTGCGTGGGGGCCTAGTCCCCAATTCTAAATTGTAAACAATTCACCCACTCATGGAGTCTTCCTCAATTCTTTCACGTATCTTTTAATTTATTTTTTATACAGATATATACAAATTATTATACATTTTCAACACATTAAAAACTTAAAACATACAAAACACAATGGTCTAGCAAAGAGCACCCAAACCTTTCCGTACCCATCCATTTTAACCTGGTTGCAACGAAATTCCGACAAGAAGAAGAGGAGGAGTCCAGTGAACTAAAATGTGTATATGGGAACTTGACAAACACACACAATACATGGACTGAATAGAGGAGGAGTTTCCCTCTGTTTCTGTGTGTGTAAAGGATTACCTCCTCTCGGATTGCCTACATATATGTATTTCATTGCAACCAGGTTAAAAAGGATGGGCACAGATAGGTTTAGGTGTTATTTGCTAGACCATAGTGTTTTGTATGTTTTACTTCATTTATGTGTTGAAAATGTATCAAAATGTGTATATATCCATATCAAAAAATAGATTTTACTTTATTTATTTATTTAAAAGGTGTTATATAACGCTGGCTAGACCTGGAGGTATCTGAGCACTTTACATGAGTATCAGACATAATTGTAGGTTACATCTTTACAAAGGTTACACAGTAATTAGAGCATGGCAGCATAGTGACAAGTAAGGTTGAGACAAACAAAAAGGAACATATATGTAAGGGAAAAAGCAGGCAAGGGGAAATATTCCGGGGGGGGGGGGTAGGAGAAGGGGAAGTAGACAGAGAATGTAGGAGGTCAAAGAGGAGGGGAGGGATAGAGACACAGCATGGCAAGAGGAGGGGGAGGGTGACGGGGACCTGTTACGAGAGGCTCCGTGAGCACAGAGGACTCTAGCAGAGGGCCTACTTACTGGATCCTTTCCCAAAAAGGGGATAGGGAGTGCTTTGGCAAGGGGTGCCATACCATACCTCAATTGTGAGTGGCTCCCTTGGCGCTGTGCACTCTCTCAGTGGGTACGCTGAGACTCCAGCGTATATATCTTGGATCTTTCTCCAACAAGGGGAGAAGGAGTGCTTAGTCAAAGGGCACAAAAGGACAGATGGCTAGGCGGTGTAGTGGGCAAGGGGAAGTTTCAGGTGAGAGGGGATAGGAGCAAAGGAAGTAGACAAAGAACGAAAGACTGCTGAATAGCAACAGATAGATAGAAGACAAGGATAAAGCAGAGTAACAGAAATACGATGAGGGGGGAAGCGAGACAGGGAGACGGGGAGATAAACTGTGCCCAAAGTCCGGCTGGGTAGGTGACGGTCAGGGGATGAACCAAGGCCGATCTCCTCAATAGCTAAACAGAGCAGCTCCACCGGGCATCGGACAAAGTGCTTGGACTCCGCTGTCAGGATGGAGATCAGGAGTATGCTCAGAGATTGTCATTGTGCGTTGATTAGGTGGTGGTCTCTTCCACCCCTCATTCACCTCTGCTCCATTGCTGCCTCTTTGGTCTGTTTACTCTGCCCCAGGGTCCCAACAGGCGCTCCGGTCCCAGGCACATTCTCTACTTAGTGACGGTAGCAGCGAAGAATTGCAAGACCTTGTTATTTGAGGCTCTTGTAGGTGGCATAAGGTGAGAGATTTAGCTCACTTCTCAATTCCGCTTTAAAAACCCTTAGCGATGACATAAGATCTTCCTTGGCAAGAACCATGGCGGTCGTCCCTTCGTCGCGGTCCAGAGGCCGGAGTTTTTCTGCTGGCGGTAAAAAGCTTGAGACCTTATTCGATGTTCTAGTTACCGTCTTCTTCAGTGGCATAGAGGCTGACCCAGGTCGCTCTCCACTGTTTTGGCACTGGGAAGCTTGAGCGGGGGGACTGGGTCTTAATGTATCCCTTGGTTGTTGGCCGTCGACGGGAACTCTGCAATTGCGTCTATCAGGGTCCTTGCTAGATCAGTCCTTACGAAGCGACGACTTCCCAGTGGATTAGTCGGAGGCGTGAAGCAGGATATATGTGTTAGGCCCCACTGCGTATTCAGGACTTTCAGAGGCTGCGTGCACCAGATATCCCAACGGCTCGAATGGCCTGCCCGGTTGCCCCACTGGCGGGGCTAGCAAAGGCTCCGCAGTGCTCAGTGCAGAATCAGACCTGCAACATGTTGAGATCACATCAGAGAGGTGACAGGAGAGAGGTGACAGGCAAGGCAGTAGCGAAGATGTGCAGCGTTCCCAGTGATAGCTAGAGCCTCCCCTATACATCAAGGTGCCACCTCTGTTGTCCGCAAACACACCCACCTCAGGCAGCTACTGGGATTCAATGTTAAGTCCTGCTCATTACAGCATCATTGGGGTAAGCGCTGATGGCAGGGAGTAGTCCGCAGTAGAAGTAGGAGATGGAATGGTGCCTGTTACGAGTCTGGCCGCCATCTTAGGGTCAGACACGTCTCTCTAATATGTCAGGAGGAAGAGCAGAGAACGCTTCGCCCATCAGATGGGACACATTCGGGGTTTGCGGCCGTATTCCATGCATGTGCCTTTTTAGAGGGTCCTCCGGTCGTCCGCTCCGCCCCGCCTACAGTTTCTCCTGGGACAGGGGTCGTCGTATCGCCGCACCACCGGACAACCTCAAAGGCTTAACCCTCACCTCAGGTGTCTCGGTATCTCTGCGGGTGTCTGGGTGCATCTACGGCTGCCAGCGGTGAGGTCTCAACACCGGATTCTCCCTGCGTCATTCAGGAGAGTGGCAGCCGCCATTTGGTTTCTGTGGCTGCTACAGATCACATCAAATTTCTGCAGAAAGCATTGCTCTCCTTGTCTCACCCTGCTCTGAGCTACAGCGTGTTTTCCTTAATGCTTGCAATGCTGCAATAGATTAAAAAGATATTGAAAGAATTGAGGAAGACTCAGTGAGTGGGTGAACTGTTTACGAGTTAGAATTGGGGACTAGGCCCCCACGCAGGGGAATAATATATTTTGTTACCTAGTTGAAATAACTGTTGTCTATCAATCCCCAGGCATCATTTTCTTTTTGATTCTATAAAATGGTCCAAGGCATACCTGCTGGGCTGCATAGTTGCAATCAGTTAAGTACATGACAGAGATAGTTCTGGTAAAGTTAACAAAGGAAGTTCAAGCAGGGTGCATTGCGGGCCCATTCTGGGGGGTTCTGATACAGGACCTTATCATATTACCACTGGATGGGATCCTTGTGATTGTGAGTTAAGGCTAATCCATCATTTATCTTGGCTAGAAGGAAAGTCCATACATGACTACATTTAACAGACTGAATGCTCAGTGCAGGGTTGGTGCTAAAATGAGCAAAGCAAATGTGAAACAGGGGTTTGTGTTAGTACTACTTCACTAGAATTATTTTTTTCCTGTGGAGGATTCAGTTTGATGTCGATAGGCAACATGTGCAATTTCAATTTATTTATTTATTTTGCTATGGAACACCTTCTGAGGTCCACAAAAACACACCAACAGATTAAAAAAGACAAACTTTACATACAATACAAAATTATTCCTTATACATTGCTGTAATAATTCTTATATCAAACATACGGAGAGATGTGCAAATAGTACATGAAGCAATCAAATAACCAACCAATCAATATTATGTGATGAAAATAGAATTACTTTTAAAAAATGTCCTAGGAAATAGACAGAAATGTTTTTAAAAATTGATATATCTTAAAACAAACCACTTCATTTGGAGGGAACAAAACCAAAGATTGTGCCTCCTGGGCAGAGTAAATATTAAATTTGATAAAAAACTGGCTTTAAGGACACTCGCCTGGCACTTTGCAGCTTTGAACATTCAAATTAAACATGATTTAGATCTTGGATTTGCAACTGGCACAATTTTCAAATTCTCTGCTCTCTTGGTGTTTTATCCCAGATACCAGTGACTTCTCTCAGAGGCAGCAAATTAAATCTCAGTAGGAGTATCAGCCTTCTAATCCCGTGAGGGATATTCCAAGTTAAATAAGGCTGTGGTTTATTCCCCAAGGCACTCCCACTGACCAGCTCATTACTGGACCTGGACTGACTTAAGTCTGCGTCTCTCGCCAAACTGATAGGGGATCCAGACTTCTTTGAAAGCTGTTTCAATACAGATTTAGGCATAGGAGAAGCGGGGTTCAAACTAAGACCAAATGTGTCACATGCACATACAAAAGACCTAAAAAAACATTGATTGTTCTTTTAGCGTTCCAAAATTTTTTATTCTCCGGACAGCCGTAAGTGTACCCTCCTCCCCCCAAAAGAGGGAATCACCCCACCTAAGAACTGCTGCCAGGGATAAAATGAAGGACGAGACTAATTCAAATTTAAGGCGCAGTAATTGTGGGGCTGCCAAAGAGTTTAAATTGCAAATTTGACGCAGGATTAATCCTTCCACCCTATCTAAAGAGAGCCAATAATTCATGTCCAACACCTCAGCAGCATATATTAATGAGGGAGGAATTTTTACCTTAAAAACAGATAAAACACGGCCAAAATGGCGACTCTCGCAAGTTTTATAGAATCCTTTTATTGCACTTGACTGGGAGAGAGCTTTACTAACAGTGTTTAATTTGTTTCAAATCTCAGCCTGTTTTAGAAAAAACCTTCCCTAGCTATAGGTACGAATGAACCAGTTTCAGTTTTTCAGAACCAAGCATCCATTTTAGACATATCTTTATTCTGAGCCCCTTCTTACGAAAAACCAAAATCTTGCTTTTTGCAATATTAATTTTCAAGAAGTGAACCTCTGCATATTTACTTAGGGCATCCAGCCAACGTTGCAGGCCAATAGGCGTTAGATCGAATATTGCAACATCATCTGCATATAATAGAGAGCCAACGGGAATTGTACCAATTTTGGGGGCATCCCCCTTACAGAATTCAGAGCACTGTGGAGATCAGCAATATACAAAGAAAATAAAGTGGTGCTTATAGGCAACCCTGCTTGAGCCCATTGTGTGTTCTAATTTTACATGATAACCCCCGCGAACCTCCCATCAGAACATGGCACCAGGTGTCTGTATGCAATTCCATAATCAGACACAAAAGATGATGTGGTATGCCAAGGAGGATAAGCTTTCTCCACAGTATCTGGCGGTCTACTTTGTCAAATACCATGGAGGAAATCAATAAAAGCTGAATATATTGGGATACCTTGGGAGAAAACATATTTCTCTGCGGTTACTGAACAACCGCTATGTTATCCAAGGTGCCATGGTTCTTTCTAAAACCAGCTTGTTCCGGTGGAAGAATATTCTGATCATAAACCCATTGTTGTAGATGACATAATATGCTTTTTGCAAATAGTTTGTCTGAGGCATCCAGGAGGGCAATCTGTCTAAAACTAGCCGGCACAGTTTTCGGTCCTTTTTTATACATCGGGACTAAAATGTTGCTATTCCAAGAGGGGGAATTTTATTAGTAGAAAACAATATGTAAGAAAGTGACTCTAAAAAATCACCCATGCTTCTGGCTCATTTTTGATCAGTGCAATTGGGATTCTGTCCGGCCCTTGTGCACCGGAGGGTCTAGCATTTTTTATATAACTTACCACTTCCTCTCCTGACGGGGGGCCAAATTTGGTAAATTCAGTAGACGCGAGTTTAACCCCATCAGTCATCATGAGAGAAACTGGGGTATTATTTCCATATAATAGGGAGATGTAATTCACCTAGTCCTTTTCCGTAATCGGTATGGGTAGCACCCTCTGCCTTGATAGCTAGATCCTGAATAAAAGAGGAAAAAAAACACGCAAAAGATGATAAAAAAAATTCCCAGGGGGGATATACAAGTTTGACACAAGGGAGGAAGTGTACCTGCCAGAATCTCCCAGACACGCAAACTTCACACATATACAGTGGTTTGAAGGGTGGCAGAAGACCTTATTCCAGTTAATGGAGTTCTTAAGCAAAATAGAGACACCCCACTAGCGTGTCCCATTTCCGAACGCTTAGCATAGCAATAGTACACAAACTAGCCATCACATTCAAACTTTTTACAGGACCATGTTTCTTGTAAGCATATAATTTAAGAGTTCATAATTTTCAAGGAATTCAGTTTTGTTTCATTGGGTCCCAGACCAGCCATATTCCAAGACGAGAGTAGCCCACCCAGGCTACCTCAACGGAGCACTCCTTACTGCTTCTGGATGAGTGTTATACAGAGCTCTTGCAACCCAACTCCACTGGGCGAATTCATCTTCTATATCTGGAGTCTGAGGGGCAACTGCCACACTGGACACAACATTTATTGGACGCACCCTCAAGTCCATGGAAACCACTATATCTTTGGAATTGCCCACAGAATACTCGGTATTGGGGCCCAATGCATCTAGCACCACTGAATTAGTAGCTGTGGAAACTTTCAGATGATGGGGTTCTGGGGCCCGCAGTTTGATATTCCACATATTCATTAACAGATGTCATATCAAGCCCTCATTTAAGACAATTCTTCAAAGCCAAGTTGGTTACTATCAGGAAGCAAAAAGTGACCTTAGAATACGGAACAGTGTCATGTACATTAATCATCACATTTAAAATATCCTTGCTTAAAATCAGCTTTAATGCCTCTAGTTCCAAAAATAAGCTAAGAATGTATCCTATGTTTACCAGAAAGGATTCATTATCAAATAGCCAGATAAAATCCACCATGGGAGATAAACCAGTCAGTACCCCACTAGTTTTCTTTGGAGCGTCTCTCCAGGGGATCCATAAACGGACCCTATCCGTAAAGCTGGCAACTTGTATACCACCATGGTGTTGGATATGAGAGTATGAAACAGTATTGGGAGTTGGGGCCTCAATATTTCTATCCGACGGAGTTGAGATCCCTATATGGGTTCTATTCTGCCCAACCTGTGGAATAATTGGAGCCTTCGTCCCTCTCTCTAGGTTACCGTCCACCTTGGGATCAGTGGAGTCAATGGCCCTGTGCCTGTCTGCAGTGAGTGGGCCCCATAATCCATTTGCATTTCCCCTCCCGATTGATCCGCTAACTCATTAGAGGAGGGATGGATTACCTGGAGTGAATGCAACAACCGGGTTAGAGGAAATACTCCCAGAGCCTCATTTATGAGGCCTTGCGTCAGTTTTGCGCTGCTGATGCGTCACTTTTTGTGACGCATCGGCGGCGTAAAACATGCGCCTTGTTGCGCCATATTTAAAAAGTGACGCATCTAGGTAGATGCGTCACTTTTTAAACCCCTGCGTCACATTATACCTGCGTCAGGTATAATGTATGCGGAGGGGGCGTTCCCCCGCAAAAAGCCTCGTAATAGTGACGCAGTGAAATCTATGAGATTTCACTGCGTCACTTTTAGGACGCTGTTGCGTCAAAATCTTGCGCCTGCCTCACAGCAGGCGTAAGACTGACGCAAGCCCTTTCACATGGGGCTTTCCCCATGTGAAAGGACGCATTGCTGGAGTTGCGTCACTTTTGTGACACACTCCAGCAATGCGTCACTTTTGCGCTTCCAGATACGTCAGAAATACTGACGTATCTGTAACTCCTTGCGACATGATGTGTCATACATTAAATATGATGCATCATTGGTGTCGCAAGGAGTGCGCAGTGAAAAGTGACGCATCGCTGTTTTCACGCAGCGATGCGTCACTTTTCATAAATGAGGCCCCCAGTCCAGAGTCCCCCAAACTCCCAGTTAATGCCATAGGTGCTCTGAAGGATTCTCTTGGGTTACCATCTGCTAAACGTGTTTTATGGCCTCTCTTCTCCGTTATTAAATGGATATCACTCTGGCTTTTCGAAATATGGAAAAAGGGCAATTTTGACACTTTCCGTGTGGAAAATCGGCTCTTTTTTTATATCGCTTTTTCATACTTTCCCCCTTGTGTTTTGATACTAGACTATCCCTCTTACCTACTTTCAGTCCTCCCTTCCATAACAATGTGGGGGAGTACACCTGAGTAATAGGAGAGACACAGCACCAAGGATGGACAGACCAGGCCAGCTTGGGCCCCCCAAGGACACGCTCTTCGATGCTCCGCAGCTGCACAGCTGCACCAAACCAGCTCCTTACTCTTCCTTCAACACTGTTCTCGGACGGGTGCCCTCCACGGGGAGAAGAAGGGAGAAACAAGGCAAGGTAGGGTGAGAAAGGCAGACTGGGCAGGCGGACTGAAGAGACTGAAGCAGTTGCTCAGACCCACGAGCCTACCGCCAGCCGGCCGCCTAGTCAAGTGGTTCCTGTGTTGCCGCTCGTTTTTTGACTCCCGGCTTGATCCGGCCTGACCCCTCAGTGTCTCCGAGGCAGCCCTCAGCCCGTGGCCCCCATACTCCTCGGGCACTGGCTATGCGGCAGCACTACCACTTGCTAGCTCACCAACTTCTAATTTGGCGTGTTTTCCCCTCCTCCAGGACACGCCAGGCTCCTGTTCTCTGAGGGGCAGTGGGGTGCACTTCAAAACTGAGATTAGTTGGCCGAGAGAGCCTGTATTGTTTTGGAAACGCGCGAAGACTTATGGGTTGAAGTTAACAGCCTTCTTTTTTTGCCCAGCCTTCAGCATAAAATAGCCAGCAGAACGTAGCAGCCGCAGTTCAGCACAACGAGCCACAGCCAGCTATTCAATCGTGCAGACAAGGATAACACTTATGGGCATTAAACTAGACTCAGGGGCCAAGGTGGCACACTTACTGAGAGGCAAACCAGTGACATTGAGAATCCTGTTGATTGAGGTGGTAGCAAAGAGAAAGTGTCACCATAAAAAATGCAGAAAGTTCTGGTTCTTCTGAACTTTGAATGTAAGGTGCTGGCCCAAGTCAGAATATTTTGAAATCACATGGACTTGGCCATGAGAGGGGCATAGAACCTTTACGAAAGGATCATAATATCAGATGGATGAGGCAAAACATGTTGATTTGGTTCGGATTACTGTAGAATTATAATGCACTGACTATGAGGCTACAGGCTGACTAATTACCCTAGACGTTGATTTCTCTGACATGTCACATTTGGTCAGTTTTAGGCTTTAATGCAAGGGACATGTACGGAAAAGTCGCCGGAGGATAGAAAAGAGTAAAACACACCATTGCCTTTTTGGAATTCCTCCCCCTGTTTTTGGCAGTGAGGTTGTGACACAAGAGGATGTGAACAGGACGATGACCTTTGTCATAGACAATGAAGCAGTAGCAGGGGTAATTAATAGGCGCTCATCTATCAATCATTGTGTCCTGAGACTGCTAAGAGACCTGTGTTGAGTGTCTACATTGGTACATTGCTTTCTGTGCTCAAAACAGGCCATAGCTGGAGAACGGCATTGATGACGCACTTTCTTTGTTTCAGGGGTTGAAGTTCAATAAGCTGCCACCTGAATCTGACCAGCGAGAGAAGCAGTACAGAAAAAACATAGAATCTGACACGATCATACAGCTAAAGTATATATCGAAAAGCATCCTAGTATTTTTTCAACAGTAGAGCAAAGAGCATTTGAGACAGCCTTCGCAACATGGAAAGGTAACATGGTGAACTTTGTAACGGAGATGATTGAGAAACAGTTTCCAGTGACTATCTAAGGGAAGCTTACTGGGATAGTCATCTTTAGAAAATGCTTCTGGGGTAATGAAACGAATGGTGGTAATTTTTTTAAGCTCATTGTGGAGAGGAGGTATAAAGCAGGGGATAGGAAAAAAGATGGGAGGAAGGGTGTCAGGATCGTTGGGCCTTCTACCCGCTTGGCAGGCTCAGTCTGCGCTTTTTCTAATTCCTGTTGGATGAAATCAAGAAAAAACCTCACGAAAGGCCACACTTGAAGTTATTGGTGGCAGAAAAGGATTTCCAAGATGGCCACTGCTGAATAGCGGCCTAGTCGTTCCTCACACACCTGATTGGAATCTTCGTGAAGCGCGCTCTCCCTAACGAGTGCGCACTTCACTGAGGGGATTCCCGTGTTCGGTTCAGTTCCTCATAGCTCCTCGAAAATCTAGAATAATAAATAGTTATTGCCGTAACACTTAAATAACTCACCATGTCATTTGTGCACGGCTCATAGTCTCGTCCTGCCGCCTTGATTCCTCCTGGCGAGTCGGAGACGTCGTGGGGGCGGCTCCGGTTCGCGACTCCTCCTGCCTCAGAGCTCGGACAATATTAACCCTAGAAGCACAAGGAAAAGAAGAAACAAGGAAAAAGAAGTATCATTCAGCTAAGTGAAAAAACTCTTGTTCTTAAAAACAATAAGACAAAAGTTGTGTATAGTTACTATTATGAATACCATTACTCAACTTGCTAATAGCAGCAGTAACTACAGGAATCGTTAGTAAAGTATCAGAAGCACCTAGATTGAAGAAAAAAGAAATACAGTTAAAACCTTTGATAACATCTCCTTGAGAAAAATAAGTGACTGTGAATATTTGCTCTACTAAAGTAGCTTTTCTGGAATAGCGAATACAAAAATAATTACTATGGAAATTAAAGAAGACATCTTAAAAAATAATTGGTTGGTAAAAAGAATCCCTCAAAGATAAATAATAAAAGTCAATGTACCTCAGGGAGGTGAATTAAATTTTATCAATGTGTATTGCAGACAAAAGACAAGAAGATACATAACAAGAGACTCTAAACAGTCAGAACACCCAAATAAAGAAGAGAGGCTAGTTCAAGAGGATTAGGGGTATATTAAGTAAGAGTATATGTACATATATATTGAATACACCCCAAAGATAGAGTAGAGTAGATTAGGTTGCTGAGTAATTGTTTGTGTGTTAGCTTCCAGGTTTCTTCGGAAAATATCCACTACTTGGAGTGATAGAGGAAACTAAAGGAAATCCGAAGGTCCAGAACCAGTCTCTTCAATTTTTCTGGTAATAGAGAGAGCTCATGTTAATGCAAAGGGAGTGGAGGGAAGATTTAAGAGCTGAGAAATAGGGGGAAAGAACATCAGCAACATGAAAAACGGAGACACCTGGATCTCATGTGAGCAGGCTGAGCAGGTTGAAAAGAAATTTGATTTCTGCTTGAGGAATAGAAGTTTCACTATTTATACCAGTGTTAAGGGTTTGGCGTCAATGAGGACCAGAGAGGTTAGACAGTAAGTGGAGAGCAATGCTTAAGAGAGGGGTTAGAGTTCATTTGTAAAAACGCCATTTGTGAAATGTAGTGTCAATGGCTTAGTCAAAGGATGAATAACTGCTACCTCAGCGTGCTTCTGAATAAAGACACCTTATTCACAAATCAAACGACGTTGGCAGCCGGTCTTTCTCAAGGTGGGCCCCATGCGGTGGGGTGGTTTGACTCCATTACATGGGAGCACTGGGAAGTATGACAGGGATGGGGTGGCAAGTAATGTAGGTGGTTGTGTGGTCGCTACGTCATCGTCACGTTCACACATGTGCATAGAACTATTCAATCCTTCAGCACAAGTAAAATCCTACCTCCTACTCTTTGGACAATAAAGAGGGGCCTAATTTGAAACAGAAAGGGCAAAAATAGGGAACAGTGTGTATGTTGGCATGTACGTTTCTTACTGGAAGTAAACAGAAGAGGGAGCTCAGGCTAAGGCAAGAGGAGAGCAGAGAAATAGGGACAAAGAACATCAAAAACAACAAAAATGGAGGCTGCTTGGGCTTGGTGCAAGTAAGCTGGAAAGGAGTAAGCATGGGCGAATTTTGCGAATCTCGCGTTCGCGAATTTTGCGGATTTGCGAACTCGCAATCCGCAAAATCCGCGAATTCTCGCGAATTTGCGGATTTTTTTTTGTGTTCGCGCGGGTTTCTGCCAGTTCGCGAGGGTTTTGTACAATTTCGCAAACGCGAACTTACCTGTCGGGTCGCAAGTTTCGCGAACTTGTTGTTTCTACGTGTCCAGCCTGTTTGGGACACTCTTCTTCATCACTGCCACTCTCTGTCACCACTGCCACTCTCTGACTACTCATGCCACCCTCTGGCCCACCCATGCCACCCTCTGTTTCATCACAGCACCCTCTGGTTGTCCAGTCAGTGTACATTATTGTGGCAAAGCAAAGCACACCTTCCCTGCCTCAAGTGACCTGAATTAATTTGGGGCTGATTAATGTGTCACAGAATATTTTTTTAGCTGGCACCTGCTTCCTTAGTGCTTCCTGATTAGTGATCTTTTGCACTTGCTAAGTGCTTTCATTGTTGCAAAATTAGTTACAACACCTGCCCTGCCCCAACTGACAATAATGAATTAGGGGCTGATTAATGGATTTGAACTTCCAGCCTGGCTCCTGCTTGTCTCCCTTAGCTGTAATTCAGGACCTTTGTGGCATATGTGTAACTATTCTGAGGTTCAGAGCAGGGTCACATAATAGTTGCAACTGGCAACTGAACTCTGGAGGGGCCCCTCAGGAAGCACTACAGGAAATGGCTACTAATGATGAGCCTGAACTTTTGAACCTGGTAAGTAGTTTCAGTTTTGCTAAGATCGTATTTCTGCAATTTAGCGCTTATTCGCGGGGCGCGAAGTTGTACTGGGAAGCCACGAACTCACGCGAACAGTGCGAGCAAGCCATAAAATCCGCTGCTCGCGGATTTGCGGATTTTGCGGGAGATTTGCGAATCTCGCGGATTGCTAATTTACCGAAAATCCGCAAAATCCGCGAGCGAATCGGATTTTCCGCCCATGCTTAGAAAGGAGTCGATTGAGATTTATCCTTGAGGAGTAGGACAGTTAATTATATATTTTAGTAATAATGGTTTGACATTAATCAAGAGAAGGACGCTTCAACATTTATGGGAAGGCAATGTTTTGGGGTAGGGGAATAGGATATAGTTCATTGGTTTGCACAATTTTAAGGACATTTAGCATGTCTGGCTTGACCAAAGGATGTGTAATTGGGAGTCTCCTTGCTTCTGAATAAAGTGGTAATTTCCAGAAATTAGTGTCAGAGACATTTTAAGGCATGGGGAAAGTGGGCTCTGGCCTAGGGCCCTGCATTTCAAAGGCCTCCCTGTTAGAGAAAGCTCTGTTCCACAGAGAGTCGTGCCCTGCTGGCCTTGGATAGTTCTAAAACAGATTATTTTAATTACTGTTTTCCTTTCATGTATTTTTAATGTTGGTGATGAGTGAGAGTTTATTACAGACATTTTGCAGAGACATGTATTTATGTTTCACGTAACATCCATAAAAAAAAGCTTCTTTTAGGTGACAATAGGACATTACATATGAGAAATGGGAGGGATTCACAGAGATTATTTTCAGTAATGTTAGTGAGCTGCTGTTGTGTTGTAATATTGAAAACACACCACTATCCCTGAATATTAGATGTAAACACAATTTGAACGAGTGCTGCTGAGTACTGTTAGTGACCTGGCCGAAGAGGATACAAAAGAGCTGAAACGGAATCATGAATTCAAAGATGCTCCGGATGGGGTCCCAAAAAATATTTTGGCCCAGGCCCCCAACATCCTTAAGATGTCCTTGATTAATGTCAGTATTTTGTCTTTCCCAACGCATATTAAAGCAGCAAATACTTGCCTTCTGCCTAGTCATGCTTAGTGAGCCTGGTCAGAAATGTGAGCATAGCACCTGTGCTCACTGTTTGTCACTCCTCTTTATCAAATGTTCTGATCATAAATTGTGATGTGCGGTATCAGAAACGTCACCAACATATCACCTGCACACCTTATACTCAATGTACAAATATTTAGTGTGTCAATGCATCTAAGCGTGGAACATTTAATGAACACTTTGTTATTAAATATAAATATAGAACTAGAAGAAAGGTTGATTCATTCTTAAATTACCGTCCAAGGTTTGTAAACTAATATTGTTGCGAGGGAAGTATGGAAATTCAGTGTTGTGCCCATTCTTGCCAAACTCACGTCTGGGCGCTGTGCATATTCCTTAGCAGAAGACAATGTACGCAGATCAAATTACCCCACTACAAAACATATAGGAAAGAAAATTAATTTGTTTAGTGGAAGCATACTCGGCATGTTGTATACTAGGGAATGCAGTTCAGTGCAAAGTGTAGCCATGATCTCACAATAATTACATCACAATGCACGCTTTAAGTATGCACTGTGCTTGAAAGTATGAACATTACGGCATAAGAGGTACAAGCCCATGAACGACTCTCTGACACAGGCAATGAGTTTAATGATAATGTTGTACACCCAGGGGAATTGTGGGATTTCGAGAAGCCCAGACCCTCAAGTTAATTCACGTTGATGGTATGAACATATTGTAAGGCTAAAACTCCGTTTAAAGGCATAAAGCTGATCGCTGTGAATTATGCACAGTGATGTTTGCTGATTTAGAACTATTAACCAGTGCATGTTGACTATTAAACTGTCTTATCATTTTATATAGGTTTCATTTTACATATATGTAATTTTCTCAACAGTGGAGAGCAATTAAACCTGCAGACACATGCCACAGCGTGGAATTTAGTGGAACCTCAAAGAGTAGATCTAGCAAGAATAATAGTGTATTTATTCATTTAATATTCAGAGATGGCTGCCTCTATTCTGCAAGAGCCTGGATATAAGATTCCAGTACACCAAGCAAAGGTTGTGCAGATGTTTTTTTCTGGGACATTAATCAATGACAACCGATGAGTCGAGACTTTATTTTGGAAATTGGAAAAACATGCAACATAAATTAATTTCCTTTGTGAAATGTTTATAAGAGAATGATACTTGGTCTGCTCTAATGAAATTCACAGTTTGTTGTGAATCTGACAAGTATTGCCAAGGTTCACAAATAGTATAGAATCAATCCTCAACAGCAGTGTCATTCTGGGGATCTTTCAAATAGTGTGCCAATCCTACCAACATTATAGTAGGGCATGAGTTTCCAGTGTAAAAGAAGTGCAAGCAACTCATTTTGAAGTCTTTGGTTACAGGACAGTGTTTTAGGATGTGTTTTTTTGCATAACTGTAATAAATGATAATTACTTACTGGTAATCTTCATTACTCCAATTATTCCTTTCTTGCCCCAGAACGAACTACTATTAGATTATTCCTGTATTTTAAAACTGGTCAACCCTTCCAAAAGCTTTCTTCTCTGTTTATGGAACGCAACAATCCAACCCACAGTATACATTGTACTGCCCTACGCACTAGCTTCTTGGGGTACCAAGCCCTCTTATCAGATTGGTGATGAAGGCTACAAGAAGAGTGGGAAGAATGGTCAAATGTCATATGTATTGGGAAGAAAAAGGAAGAATCAGAGTAGTGATGATTACGGTAGACAACAAAAACAAATATCCCTTGACTTGCTTATGTTAAACATGCTTTTACGAGGCTGTGTGCCCCTGATTTTTTTCCAATCCAGAGTCTTGGAGGAAAATGCTAATACCCTGTTTCCCAAATATAGAAAGGAGTATTATCTCAGTTTTACACAAAATACGAAATATAGATTACACTGTTTACGTCTGGCACCATGCACATTCTCTTAGCTTTTCTATAAGAGCGTGTGTGGTTCCCAGTTCTTCCAAATTGCCCCAGTGACAATTCATTCCCTCAAAGCACTTCCCACTTTATACTTTTTTGCACATTGTACATATCTTGGCGTTCCTGCTTCTTAGTCCCTATTTCTTAAGCTGCAAATATCAAGAATGATAAGTTGGGTATGCTTTGCTTTACAACAGCTAGGCTCCTCTTAAGTCTGCATTGCAGTGATTAATTATATAAGATGTTATTTCACATTGAGATAAAGATTTGGAGTTACAATTCAAAAAGATATAACTGGTATATATATTTTTAAATTTAAAATATCCATTGAATAGTTTGGGAATGTTGCCTTGCATTTCAAATCTTACACTGTTTAAATATTGTTATGATTTATTATGATTGTTTATTGCTATAGGTCAGCTTAATCATCACCCAGTCTAACACACAGAGAGCGCACAAAAGGTACGAGTTTTTTCCTGTTAATGGATCTCTATTAATTTATATATAATTCTAGGATATTTTAATTGTATTTTTCATGCTTTTATGTGATATCTTACTTTTGTGGCATTCTTAGCCGAATAAAGAAATATTGACTGACTGATTGGCAATGGTGTACTAGTATGTGCTTTCTAGTACTGATGTATACTACATGGACATTACATTCTGGAAATCTATTGATTGTTGCTAGTTGGGATAAGCTACTCTCTAAAGAGCTAGCCTCTCTGCATGCCCCTCTACACTGACTGACCTCAATGGTCAGCCTCACCCTAAGCACTTCCTCCTAGACTTTCTGTGCGCAGTGGTGCTCAATATCAGTTATGCATTTATTGGTATTCAGAGCTCTGAGCCACTGTGAGAGTGTGTATGTGTGTGTTTGTGAGTGTGTAGGGGCGTGCATGTGTGTGTATGTGTTTCTGCGCCTGTGCTTGTACTGGTGCGTTTGTCTAAAATTAATATAACAAGAAAATATCATCAATGTAGTGTGTCAAAAAATGCTGTAAACTTTTGGCACTATTTTCACGTATGTATTTCAAGGGCTCAGATTTACTTTTTAAATGAAACAGTGCAGCATTCAAATGTGCTGTGCTGCATTATAATAAGGGGCAAACACAGCACAGAGTCTCATCTATTAAAATTGGACTTTAGCTGATATACCCTCTGCTGGTGCACAAACATGCTGTCTTGTGTGATGCAGAGCCTAACAGCATGGTGTACAGGCGAGTGTATGCTGTCTAGCATAGGATTTTTTCTGGAGGCTAATGCTCCCAGGAAAAATTTCTACGCTTAGACGAACTCAGAACATTCCCACACAATGGATGTGTGCTGTCTACTACAGCGCACGAGTAATATGTCAGTTTGTTTGAGACATCAATATATTTCCCATTGTTTGAACATGTAGGTGTTAGTTTTTGATGCAAAGACTGGTCTCGCTATTTTGGTAGATTGGCTTGTTCCTCAAACCTATGGGCATTTTGCATTGATTCACCCCAGTAACCCCCCTTCACCCAAAGCAGTGAAAATCAGTATTTTATAAAGGGAAAGATGACTTTTCCAGGGCAAACACCTTTTGCATTCAAAAGTAAATATCATGCACCGTTTTGTGATGTTTGTGTCATACAAAGCCTTAGAGCCTGATTTACAGTTTGGCGGACAGATACTCCATCTCAAATGTTACAGTCATCCTTTTTGCCTTATATCTTAATGCACTTCCAATACTTTGGGTAGGATATCTGTCAAATTTGTGACTGAGTAACCTTCTGCAAAACGTTTTGGTTTTACTTAGATTTAGATTTCAGTGGACGGGTTACTCCATTGCAGCAATTGCAGATATCCGGTCCGCAGAAATATAAATCCCATATTATCCTGTGTGATTTATATTTGGACTGTCCAGATATCCGTCACTGTTGTGACAGAGTAACCTGTCAGCCAAGATCTAAATCAGGCCCTTAGTATTTAAGATTCCTTTTCTTATTTGCACTTTATTCTGTTACAGCACAAAAGTGTAAAACTTCTGTAATTCAATGGTTATTTCCAGAAAAAAATAAGACTTCTCTTTTAACCTGTTTGAAAAATTGTCTCACACTAAAAGAATTGTATTGGATGGAGCAACACAAACCCTTCCATTAGTCAAGCATTGGAGCACTGTATTGACAAGTAGTCATTTTGTACTTTAGCTATTGGTTCAGCCAAACAGTTTGATATATTTGATAACAGCCTTATATCCACAATCTTACATAATCTTTCCGAACTGAAATTTCGTTTGTGTCTTCACCAACACAATTGACTCAAGGCAATTCCTTGTCATTTCAGTTTACAAACCAAAAATCATCGTTAAAATCCTTGATAACATTCTGAGTGCAAAGATAATGTACATTTCACAAACAGTGGAGGGCTCAAACAAGCATAGAGCAACATATTTCTGCTACTTTTGAGAGAACTTAACACATATATTATCAACTTATTCAGAAAAGTGTATATTCAAAACTATGTTTCTGTATACCAAGTACTCAGTTTAAAAAATCATATTAAATATCTCTCATCACACAAAACTTTTCACCCATTGATGACATTGCTGACGTCAGAAATAATTATTTTTTAAAAATTTGTTTTATGATGGTGGATAGAAATAATTGATTCTACATTCATCTTTTTGCACACAGGTGGCACGAGACATTATATAATTGACAATATCACATATCGCTTTAATATTGACATCATCCATCCAATATTCTATTCTGCAGTTTTTTGTTGACTGTGGTGAAAATGCCTTCTTCCTATCAATACCTCTTTGAGAATATTTGTATGTTTACATTGACAGTGCAGCCTTTGAATAGCAAATTAATTATTTGATAATATGTATCGCTAGTGAGCAGATGGTTTTATTATCTATAGAACGGAACAAGCACACTGAAAATTTCAGAACTCACATACACACTGATATCACTTGTTATATCATGTATCATATATCTGTTGGCATAATTTATAGCACCCCTGCAGTGAAAAAGTGCTCGTTTCCACATTACGTTTCGGACCTTGGAAATTCACTCTGTTGCAAATATATTCATGTGCTGACAGTGGTAATGCAGCATTCCACTACAGTCAAAATCTGACATAACTGGGGATATCTTTTGAAATATCATTCTCTACCTGGTGTGAAAAAGTATTTGATAGATTTAAAGTTGTTTTCCTCACCACATACAATATAAATGCTAATTGATAACAATAGCTGGTTTATAGCAGTTTTTTTCACAATCATAAAAATATTTTATGTACTTTTTTGTTATATCGATTAGCAACACATCTAAGTAAACATGACCACATAAAAATCTTTTCCTAATAATATACTGTTGTCTCAATTTACAAAGAAAACGAATGTTTTTGCTTTCCAAATATCATTTGCCCTGTTTAACAAGTCTAATTAAACTGTACAAAAAGTTTGATATTTTTAGACCTTGAGCCAATTGCTCAAAGGAGTAAAGTTGGATCACAAAACATAACATTCTTGTTTTAATTCTCATGAGGAGACTATTGTCACATGTACAGGAACACTTTATTGACAAAGTTACTGTAAATCTGATGTATGCACAGAGGTTAATGAGTTTCCTGTGTGTTCTTTTAAGTTGTTGTAAAATTCATTCTGCAAATGTAGAGGTAGTTGCCTTAACAAAAAATGTAAAAAAGGTACACTTCTCTGGGTAAGAAATTTCTGAAAGTCTTAGCGAGGAATCCTATTGGCTGCATTTACCCTCACAAATAATAGAAATCCCGACATATATAAAGTGCATATGTAAAACTTCAGTAACATAATAATCCAGTATGCAAATAGATGCTGTCACAAAAATTACATTGATGATGCAACCATTTCTGTCACTCTCATATGCAAACAACACAGAAACTTCTGAAGTAATTGTTTTAGAAAACCTTTCATTAATTTTTTTTTTTCTTCAAAATTTTGCAGTTATATACAAGGCACGGCATCATTAATACAGAAAGAGCGAAGGAAAAAGTATATACAAAACATTCACAGACCAAAGTAAAAACCAATCAATAAATCATCAACAGGCGAGGTAGATATTACAACAAACAAATTAGAACACAAAAATAGCATAAATTGGGGCATAGTGTACTTTCATGTTGTGTGACATCAATATTGTAATTACACCGAGTTATTATTTCCTTATCTTTAGGCAAGCCTACATTTCATACAGTTATTCCTCCTTCCATCGTGTTATGGAATCCCATATTATCTTACCTAACTTCCTTCCTCTTTTTCCCTTCCTTGCATATATCTCTTTCTCCACTTTATGTATTATTAGTAACTTAGCCAACCATTTGTGAAAAGTAGGTGGTACGGGATCTATCCATGCAGAGGCTATACATAATCTCATAATAGACATAGCGACAAACAAAAATTCCCTCCCACAAAAAGGCCGTACATCCTCAACATTGACTCCTAGTAGAATAGTTCCAGGGGTTAATACAATTTCGCTTTCTAGAATTTTGTTTATAAAACATTCGATTTCTTTTTTAAATAAATCTAGACGGGGGCATAGAGCAAATACATGTTGCAAATCAGCATCCGAACTTCCACACCTATAGCACGTAATGCCCGCTAAACCTCCCCATTGTGCTATTTTAGCCGGTGTATAATACAAATGATAAAGTGTTTTGTAGTGTTGAGCCTGTAATGGTGCTGAACATAGTAATGAATTCCCCTTTTCTAGGGAGATACCAAAGCTTTCAGAGCTGATTTTAAGATTATCCTTCCATTTTTCGCTCCATTTTTGGTGATCATCTTGTTTTACTTTAATAAGTTCAGCATATAATCTTTTGATTGTGCAATCCTGCCCCCTTTGCATAATTTCCATAATAGCGTTACGCCTAAATCCCAGAACGCCACCTTTTTTGTTCAGGAGAAAGCTCCTAATTTGGAGATATTTGAAAAATTGCCTAGTTTCTAGGTTGAATCTGTCTTGTAGATCTTTAAATTGGAGAACACCCTGATCCCCCTTTATATCTCCAATAGTTCTGATTCCCCTGTTTTCCCACTCTGCAATTATAGGTACCGAAAAGATATCTTGTGGGAGGGTTGGGTTGTGTAACAGTCTTGTATATGAATTATATTTTCCTAGGCCAATTTTTTTAGCAAAACTTTTCCAAATTTCAAATGCTGCTATTATTGTCTTAAACGTTGTCCTCTTATAATAACTAGCCTCTGTAAATTTCAGGAGAACATCCTTCGCTTCCATTCCCAAAGTTAATCCATAGATTGCTAATGATCCGAATTTACTCCACTCCTCTGATCCACGGCACTGTTCACCTCCCATTAAACCAGTCATGTTCTGTAAAGCCGCCGCCCAATAATAAGATTTTAAATCTGGGACTCCCCAGCCTCCCCTTTCTCTCGGCAATGTCATATATCTGAGGGCCCTTCTCGTTTTCCCCTTTGCCCAAATAAATCTATTTAGTATACTCTCAAGTTTTTTAAATATTTTGCTATCAAAAAATAGCGGTATTGCCCTAAATAAATATAAAATTTTTGGAAGAATGATCATTTTTACTATATTAGACCTTCCCACTATTGACAGGTGCAAATTATCCCATCTATCCAAGTCTTTCTCCACTTTCTTGATTAAGGGGGTAATATTCCTTTCCACTAAGATATCCAGATCTGACAATATGATAACCCCTAGATACATGCCTTCTTGCACCACTCGGTTGTCTAAACATGGGGTATATGAATTTTTTATTATCTGTGTTTTTGATGTATTTAATTTATATCCCGATATCTTTCCAAATTTCAACGCCTCTAGTTCAAGATGTTCTATGGTTTCTGATGGATTTGGAGAGATAACAGCAATGTCATCTGCGTAGGCTAAGATTTTACACTGCCCAATGACTGTTGTTACCGGAGTTATCATCTCAGATGCCTCTATTCTGCGTATAAGTGGGTCCATATATATAGCGAACAATAAAGGTGAGCAAGGGCACCCCTGTCTAGTCCCTCTTTTTATATGGAATTGACCTGTGTTTCCACCATTCACTCGTAAAGTCGCTACTGGTTCTAAGTAGAGAGTTTGTAAAGCTTTTATAAAGCCTTGTTTAATTCCTGTTCTAGCTAAAGCATACCAGAGGTAGCCCCAGGAGACCCGATCGAATGCTTTTTCTGCATCAAGTAACATCACTGCAATCGGGTCTCCTGTGACTGACGATACATCAAATAACGTTATTGCTTTCCGTATATGGTGGGTGGTTCCTCTCCCGTGTTGGCAAGATGATATGACTGTGCGTCCTGCTCTGACGGAGGTTACAGAGCGTCTGTTTCAGGAGGCTTTAGTAGGCGGAGAGCCTGGTGGGGGCGGAGAGCCTGGTGGGGGCGGGGCCAAACTTGCAGAGGCAAAGAAAGCGGATGCGAACCCTCGTGAGGAAGGAGGAGGTGCTGGAATTGGAGACACCGACACAGGCACAGCGAGTAGTGCAACGCCAGGTACTGGGGGTGAAGGGCATCCATGCGCAGATAGCGTAGATAGCGCATATAGTGCTAGCAACGGAATGGAACCAAAAAGGGGCAATAACGATAATGGTATATTGGAAGTCAGTGACAGCGAGAGAAATGGAGAGAAAAATATACAAATTGTAACGATCACGGATACTCATGAGATAGGCACGTTCCCTAAAATTACGGCCATGGAAATGAATGGGGGCCTGGGAGCGGGCACTCTACAGGGGGATAAGTTATCCTTAAATAATGAGCAGCATCAGCGGTATTTGCAACACACTCTCACAAAGGAGATAGAAATATCCAAGCAAATAGGTGCTATGGCTGATGGTTTGAGCAAAAATTTAAAAGAATCTATATTGGTGCCCGAAGCTGCAAAAGCTTCAAAAGGTGGAGATGCATGTGCAGATACATGTGCTGTTGCTGAGACTACTATTAGTGCCGAAGAAGGACTGAATGGCATTAACATAGTTAACCCACAAGTTGCAATAGTAGTCGCAGAGTCTGGAGCTAAGAAAGCACCATTACCTAATCAAGGAGCAATTCCTAAGAATAAGGATAAGGACAGAAGCAAGAGCGAAACAAAAACTGTATCTCTGTCTAAAAGCCCACTGTACAGCGAGGATAGTGACTATAGTGAGTTGTTGGAGGAGGAGGAGGAGGATGAGGATGAGGAGGGAGAGGGGTCAGAATCATCACCCACTTCTTCTGTAGAGCTGGAAGATTCTTCAATGAGTGATGCCCAAGAGTCTGAGGCTGACTCTTTACGCTTAAAAAAGACGAAAGAGGAAAGCAATTTGAAACCTAAAATCAAAGGTAAAACTCATAAGGTTAGGGGTAAATCTCGAGGAAGAATTCTAGTAAGCAATAATAAGAGTAAGAGTAAGAGCAGGAGCAAGAAGGGAACAATGCCGCAAAAAGAAATATCTAACATACTTGAGGGGGCTGAAGTTGACCCGTACAAGGACAAATTTGACATTTTACTCGCTACAATGAAACAAATTCAAGGAGAAGCACGGTTGGAAAGTCAAAGAGCCAAGCGGGCTAATAAAAAAATACAGAAATCTCTCCATAACTTACAGGACATGTACTCTGAAGTAACAGGCAGACTGTCAGAGGTAGAACAGAGAACTGGCAAAATGGAGGATGAGATGGCAGAGATTCAGGAATTTAGGCAGACCCAGGGAAAAACTGAATCTGACATATTATGGAAGCTGGAAGATTTTGAAAATCGCCAGAGGAGAAATAATATAAGACTGTTAGGAGTGGAAGAAGGCAAAGAAGGGGGAGATACAAGAGCCTTTGTCGTAGAACTGTTGAAAGGTGCGTTCCCAGAGATGGGTGCATGGGATTGGGATAAGGAAGTGCAACGAGCGCACCGTTTCCCCCTCGTACAGAAAAAAGGCAATGCGGGCGCAAGATCGAGGGCAATTCTTGGTTATGTAGGAAACTATTTGCTAAGGGAGGAAGTGATAATGAAAGCTAAACCTACAAAGAAACGTACATATAAAGATATCACTTTCTTTGCCCGTCCAGACTTTTGTCATACAACAGTCGAGAGAAGATGGCAGATGCGGCAACTTATAGTACCATTTCAGAACTTAGGCTGCGAAGTCTACTTGCTGTTTCCTTCCCACCTCAAAGTGGGCCTCAATGGGCAGTTCAGAATCTTCTTTTCTGAAATTGTTGCACAAGAATACCTGACTTATCTTCGAGAAGAGAGAAGACATAGGGACCGAAATGGACAATCGGATCGCACAGAGAGTATAAAACAAGTAGCTTCTATCACAAAGAGATAACTGAGCCTTTCTTGTCCTTTTTTGAGTAAATGTGATTATATTCTCAAAATGTTGTAGCATGGGGAGTGGCTGGGGGAAACTCTCCTGGGAGGGCGCGGCTGTCACATATAGGTCAGGATTGACCTATTTGCCAGTAAGGGAAAGGGTGGGGAGTGAGGGGAAAGAGAAGGGGGTGCGGGGTGGGAAGTACAGGGGGAACAGGGCACGGCACGACAAATAATAGAGAGAGGGAGCTTAAAAAAGACATTTTCTAGTCAAAGGGAACAGGTGGGGTTGAGAAAAAGTAAAGGATGCAACGCAAGAAACAACGCTAAGCTAGTGATAATGAAATCTTGGATCACTAAATGGATAATTTACAGAAGAGAGTGTAGGAGGGAAAGGAGACTTGAGAATGAGGATAATGGGGGTTAGAGTTGTAACTTGGAATGTTTGTGGGCTAAATGATCCCCAAAAAAGAGCGAAAATAGCATTAATGTTGAAACAAATGAATCTGGACTTTGCATACATTCAGGAAACTCATATTATGATATCACAAGCTTACGCTCTGTCGCAGTTAGGATTTAAGGTGCTAGTTCACTCAAGTCAAGGGGTTAAAAAAAGAGGGGTAGCTATTCTAGCTAGGAATAATAATATCCTAATCAGAAAGAAAGCACAAGACAAATGGGGAAGATGGGCTATGGTTGAGTGTTTTATTGATGGAGAGTGGATAACATTGGTAAATGTATATGGTTCAACAGAGGACGACCCTGATATTTTTCAATTTTTAGATGTTGAGTTAGCAACATGGGCACCAAAAATTATACTGGGAGGCGACTTCAATATTAATGGAGCAGACGGATTAGGACTGGGTTCTTTTGGAAAGTATAACGGCAGGAAAAAAAAAGTATTTCAGGCACTACACAGCCTGGTGTTAAACAATGCTCTCTCAGATGTATGGGGGAAAAAGAGAATGGATAATAAAGGTTACACATACTATTCTGCTCTGCATCAAAAATGTGCAAGATTAGATTTTTTTTATTTCAAGTACTAATATCTCTAACTCAAAGATTGAAAGGCTGCCACGGATCCTTAGCGATCATAACCCTCTAGTACTTACTATAATAACAAAAACAAGTACTAGACAGCATACAAACTGGACCTTTGAAAGAGAGTTATTGAAAGATGAAAAGTATATAGAACACATGAATAAATGGATTATTGATTTTTTTTCCTTTAATAGAGATACAGCAGAAATGGGAGTGGTTTGGGATACCTTTAAAGCTGGAATACGAGGGGAAACAAAGAGTTATAATTCTTATAAAAGGAAACAAACCCAGCTGAGGAACTCAGAATTAGCTCTGAAGGTTCTGATGGCAGAAGAAAGCTTAGAAAATAGTGTGGTGTCGGGGCGGGACTTGGAAAAAGCTTGAGTAGAGTTAGTCAAAGCTAAAGGTGAGGCAGAGGGTGAAATTGCTAGTAAAGCAGCGAAAATTTATAATACTAAAAGAGAGAAGTGCTATGAGTTGAGCGAGTCAGTAGGCAGGATATTGGCTACTCGAACAAGGCAACAAGAAGCTGCAGGCATAGTGAGGGAAATCAGGGATACTTCGGGCACGGTTCATTCAGAGTCGAATAAAATATTAGAAAATCTTTCAAACATAGATTAGATGATTAGTCGATTAGATCCAATCAAGAAAATTAATAAAATATAAATGTAATATACATATTAGAAAACAGCTAGAGGCATACCCAATGCTGGGATTCCAATAAAAGTAATTGTATACTATAATGTAAGGGTACAGTCTTTAAAAGCCAATAACAAATATTAATCAAAATCACTGGAAGTATTTTTCCAATAATATTTTTTCAGTAGAAAAATTACAAATCTTATTGAACAGTTGAATACAAATTCCTAGCAAGGTCACATAGACATTTGTTGCACAGAAATGTCATAAATTATTTCCATGAGTGTTTCTGAGAATAGACCTTGGTTTATTGAGAACAACCTCTTAACCAAAACACAAAAGTCTCTACAACTAGAATACATGTGGGATTTTCAATTACATTTTCATGTGGAGGAAAAGGTTGGCGGTTCAGTTTCCCAGAGGATCAAAACCATTAGAAATATGGTGTTATGAAAATAAAGCTCTCTACACAAAATTACACATCATAGACTGTGATTTTACTCACAAATATTGATTTCAAGAATGTTAGAGTTGATTTATCTTCAATGGTTTTTAGTTTTTATTGTTTTATCTTTTGCACAACCAACTTATATTATGGATTTTCTCACTGTCGCTCTGTTTTGATTCATTTTGTAATGCTTTTCCCATTGTGTTCCCTTTACCTTCCTTCTTATTTATGGACCGCCATGCTTATTGTTCACAAATCTATTCTTTACTTCAGTTCTAGCATTTTCTGTATGCCATTGTTAGAGTGAGTGTAACAGTAGTTCCATGGTAGTGTTTGTACCGTAAATATTAAGCTTGGGTGACACTAGCATATATTCCATGCATTTGTAAATTAATTGGTGTTCAAGAGCCTTTGAACATTTCTCAATCAGTGATTTGAAAAGAAAATGATTCATCCACCTCATTTCAGCAACACCTATTAATGAATGAAAGATATGATGAAAGAAAGAGCAGGTTTAGTAGCTGAAATATATGGAGATAGTATTGAAGTTTTTTAACACTTCAAAGTTCACTATTAATGGATAATCCTGGCTGGTCCATCAAATAAAAAATTATATGTGACCTAGTAATTTTTCTGTCCTCTGGCCATGTCCCTCAGCAGTATAACCATGCCATGGTGGTCCCCCTCCTAAAACAAGGATTGGCATAGCCAATAGGTCTCAACTTTGGGACCTTTTATGTGTTTAGCCATGCAGCACATTGTCCCCCACTGGGCACATTTCTGTAATGCAACTATTGCTCATGTAAAGTGCTTTGATTCCTTTATTTGTGCTATATAAAAATGCAAAAAATTAAAAGGAAGGAAAAGAGAAGTGCATGCAGGTTCCTGAGGTGGGATGAGCAAAATATATACTTTGTAGAGTGATTAAACAAAGTGTGTTTGGCTGTGAGGTGATCGGGCTGGGGTTGATTGGGATTGGGGAAAGAGGCGATGGAGGACAGGTCTCAGAAGAGAAGGTAGAAAGGTGTTCTAAAGTCACGAGGACAGGTCTTAGATGAGCAGGTAGTTAGGTGTTCCAAAGTAGCGAGTCCTGCACACAGAGGAATCTGCCTCTGTGATTCTTGAGTCGGGCTGGGTTGTTTTGAGTGGCAGATTTCAGGGAGGGGTGTGATAAGGCAGGAGACCTCACAGAAGTAATCTGAGGTTCATGTTTGGATTACCATATAGGTAATTCATGCAACCTTGGAATGTTTTCTTTCATGGACAGACGGTCAGCAAAAATAAAAGCCAGGCTCCACCATTCTTTACCCTCAAAAGTTTGGTGAGCACATTACTTAGGAGGCTAGTAAAAGCAAGCATTGGCAAAGTCAGTAGCACTCGTCTTTGCAACCTATTGCCTCCGCCAATGCCTTTAATTCATGCTGCACAGCATGAACTTAATAATAAAAAAGCACACACAGTGCAATGGGAGAACCATCAAATGAAATGAGGGACAGCACGAGGAGAACAGAAGGGGTCAACAAGATAGGGGTGAAGTAGGGGGAGGGGCAGGAGGAGTCAGCAAGATGACGGAGAGCTGGGAAGGGGGTGCCGGAAGATAATGTAGAGTGGGGGAGGGGCAGCACAAAAACTAACATCAATAGAATTGACTGTGGTTTTAAATCACTTGACATGTCCAGAAACCCATAAAGGGAACCACATCAAGCAGGTACCATTTGTCACTTGTCACATTGAAATGCTACCAGAGCTATACATACTTCATAAATGTAAACACACCATACTATAGAAGAAACACAGTATATCTCTCTCATCCCATTTTTCTGCACCTATTGACCTCTGCAAAGAGAGGAAAGGGAACAGACAGGTGACATGCACCGACAGAGTCCATGAGCCAAACTTAAAAAATGATTCAATGAAGGTACCATTTCTACATAACCAACCAAAACATGTTTTTAAAACGTACTACTCGGATGGAACAAATGTTGTTACAAAATGTCACTACACGAGGACAAAGTTTATTTTGATCTATGCCAGCATATTCAGTGACATCATAAGCTAGATTTTGAACCCTACAGTGTCTCCCATGTCAGCCCTAGGCAATATGTGTGTTCCTGGGCAAAGATCAGTCTTCTATGCAGTCTTCAGAAAAGTAACTTTAAGTGGTCTTGAGTTTTGAATTCTTCCCACACCATCTTTTAATGACACATGTGCCATTCTCATCAGAAAATGTTTCTCCAGAAACTGATATTTTAGAAACAGAAACATGTCTCAATGAAATGTGGGGAACCAAAAAGGGGTGAAAACATTCCTCTGCAATTGAGACACAGTAATTTAAGACAAGCAGGTTGTATGGAGATTGAGGTGGAGCAGTGTAAAAGGGTTACAGAGTGCAGCGAAAGGGTGGGAGGAGCATGTAGTGAAAAAAAGACACCGGGGTCATGGGACAGGGTGGGGGTGCCAAGGAAGGGTCGACTTATTGTGCAGATGTGACTGACTGAGGGTATAGCTGCACAGGTCGTGAAAAGGGGTGCGGTGTGCTGAGTGAACAATGGAGAGGAGTGCACATGGTGGGTGGTGTTTTAGAGAGGTATGGGCATAATGGGGCAGTTTGTGCAGGGAAGAGGGGAGGTTAACTACTCTGGATGGTTTAGGAGGGGGAGAAATTGGGTTCGATGGGAATGGAAGTTGCGGAAGTTCAAGAGTACTTGGATGGACAGAGTGGATGGGGCATCTGTCCAGAGAGAGAACAGCTCATGAAGCTCCAGGCTTAGAGCAAGGTGGGGCTGCAGCACCGCTATAAACAGAGGGGAAGGTGTACTGTTACAAGACGTTTTCACTTCCGGTCTTTGTACGTCTCTCCAAACCCCAGGAATGCCAGGTATCTGTAAGACAGGACAATGGAAAGAGCCAAGGGGGGAGGGCATTATCCTCAGTATACAAGCTTGTACTTTACTTCTCGTCCTCCCCCTCCCAAAAGTTAGCATAAGCAATGCTCTGTACACCACAATGGGACCGATTCCCCCAAGCAAAAGTTTAAACAAATAATATCTCAGTGATACAATCCCCTTTCTAATCCACCTTTTGATATGGATCGGTCCTTGACAAGTGGGCGGGATCCTCCGAAGACCGAGGTAAGCCTGTGGGCAGTTCACAGGGAACTAACTATATATGCGCCAAAAAGAGCAACATACCTTAATAAGCAAGGATGGGGATGGAGTGAAGAGGACAGCACATGGAGAAACGGTGGGTGAGAGGGAAGGGAAAGCAGTAACAGGGGAAAAACAAGTGGGAAAAGACTGATTTTAAATATTAACAAGGCACTTAAAGAAAAAAACAAGCGAGCACTGTGGCTGTGAGGAAAGATTAAGCATGGCAAATGGAGCTGCAAACCTTACATCAAGCCGGTGTATGCAGTAAACAAAATGCGAACATTTTTCGCTACAATCCAAGAACACGAGCAGAGGCAGGCCAACAAAAAAAAGATAGCTCTCATAGTATACTAAAGAACCTGAAGTGTAAGAGCTCATGTAACAGGGGCAGTCTTCATTAAAGGATACAAAAGTCCAAAAGGAGGGACTACTAAACCTATTCACCAAACAGAAGCTGGCATTTACAAAGGACAGTAATAGGAAACAGTGAAAAAGATGGACAGTGCTTGACGTTCATATTGTAGGTGCAGCAGGTCTCGAAGAAACAGCACATGCACCGCCTAGGCGAGACCTAAAAACCATTACTTGACCCGTCCAAACTTAAGAACTACTAGCCTACATGATTGCTACCTCTCTTTTCCAGAATAGCAGAAAAACATGTGAACAAGCAGCTCTCCAACTTCCTGGAGGAGAATGAGCTCCTGCAAGGAACACAATCAGGCGTTCGCCTTTCTTATGGCATCGAGTTTGCCTTGCTGGTTGCCTCCTGGCCTGCACAGTGGATTATGGAGGGCGACAGTGAGGTAATTCGTATGCTGGACCACAGGGCTCCTTTTAATGCTGTATCCAATAAAATCCTGATTAAGCGACCCTAGGACTTTGGCATTGGTGGCAAGGCGCTGCTCTGGCTGACCTCATTTCTACAAGAATACACATTTTAGGTCTCACGAAAGCCATTTTATTCGAGGGTGCACTCTCTGCAGCAAGGAGTGCTGCAAGGTGCCTCATTGAGCCCAACACTTTCAATGTCTATGTCCGCCCTCAAGCAGATATCATTGAGTGATATGGTTTCACCATTATTTCACACGCTGATGGCACAACGTGTCATCACCATCTCTCAGAATTTTGATCTCATAGCCTCTTCCCTCAGCTCTTGTCTGTCAGAGGTCACTGCCTGGATGGACCTAAAATATGGGTTTGATGATAAACTCTCCTTTGATCCCCAAATCAATGATCGCTCAGGAAATTGTTTCAGGATATTAGGAGTCTTGAAGAAACTTCTCTTACCTGAACCTGTCCAGAAAACTGTAGTCCAGGCACTGGTCATATCCAGACTGAACTATTGTGATATCATCAACTTGGGCTTATACCAGTCCCGTTTGAGAGGCTTCAACGAGTCCAGTATGTGACTGTCAGGACACTGCTCAGATTCCTCAAGTATGCTTCATCAACACCGCTTTGAGAAAACTGCACTGGCTGCCAGAGTTATGTTCAAGGCTCTATGCTTTTGCTATAGGGGTCTTGCTTCTCAAGGCCCCACATAACTGCAGTCATTGATCACCCCTTCAGTTCCGATTAGGAACCTAAGATTGGCCAGTGCAAAACAGGCATTTAGCCCCAACTTCACAAGAGCCAGAACTGGAGTCAGCATCTTCAGATATCTTGCACCACAAATCTGGAAATCTCTCTCGGCTGAAAGGCTCCTCCAAACTCTTTTCAGGAAGAAATTGAAGACCTGGCTCTTTGGATCTGGTTTAAACCTCTTCAGCTGTAAGGGCAAACTGTTTCTCTTCCCGAAGTCAGTATCCCAGCGATGGGACACTTGGTAAGGAGTAGCCATGAGCTCTACAAATCATATGATTATAATATTATTGCCCTATTAAATAAAAAAATTAAATGTGACTACCTATTTATTTTTCTGAGAGTTTGAAGTACAATATTTTCAATTTCCACAGTGGTTAATTCTTCTCTTGCTAGATTACAATCATGTACTCTTGAATTAAAGTTTTGTTATCCAGGTATTGTTAGAAATGTGGTTTCTGTTTGGCAGAGGTATACACCCTGTCCAAGTAGGGAGCACAATCCAATTCAGAGTAAGTCAGAAACACACTATATTTTACACTGTGCTCACCCTCTAGTAGCTTGCCAAAAAGAAGTCAGGCCTATGATAAGAGACAATAAAAACACCACAAAGAGACTCCACACCAGTTTTGGAAAATATAGAATAGTTCAATAAAATAAGATCAAAACAACAAAACTCCAATCAGTAGAAGTTGAGATAGTTATTTTAAAAGATTAAATGCAAAAATAGAGCTTAGAAGCAGATAGAGCTCAAAGAGTTAATTGGCTGCGCTGGACCGGAAAAAAATCAAGAGTTCAGGCCATCCGTGATGGAGCGCAGCCCTGCTACAGAACCCATGCAGTGCCCACTGAGCACAAGTACCTTAATCCTTGTCTCAGCATGAGATGCATCGATGATCCCCATGCAGTTGGGATGTTGTGCCGGATTTCTCCATGCAACTGCGGAGATGCATCAGTTCTGCTGAGCGAAGTGCTGGTACAGAGTGCAGCAGTTCTGAATGTGATGCGGTGGTCAATACACACTAGCGGGGTGATGTGTTGATCTTCTCCACAGAGTGGTTGTGCTGCGCTGGTTCTGAAGTGGTGGTTATGGAGGCAATGCAACAGTTCCAAGTGCAATGCACCAACCTCATCCCTTCAATTGGGGTGATGTATTGATCCTGGTCTCGCAGCAAGAGATGCATTGGTTCCAATTGGCACAATGGCATAGATGCGCAGGTTCTGACAGGTGCACCACTTTAAACTCACTTCCAAAGTTCCTGGAAGGGATTGGCACCACTTGGCAGAGCACGACTTTCAGTAAGTGAAGTCCAGGTGCTGAGTTGATGTTGTGGGTTAAGTCTTTCATATCCCTGAGACTTCAAAAATACAAGGCAAGCCTATAAGCCTTTGGAGAGTACTTAGGTTCTGGGATGTAGGGATGTAGAGATGCAGGTCAGCAAAGTGGCAGTCAATCCTGGCAGCACAGAAATTCTTCTTCCTGGCAGAATATTCTCAGTTCTAGAAGCGTTTTGATCTGTTGGTGTCAGTGGCCCAGTACTTACACCCAGTTGGGCCTTTGAAGTAGGGAGATTTGAAAGAGATGCTTTGAAGTGCACAAGACCCTGCCTTTCCTGCCCTTGCTGCTGACTCATACCAGTAGGGTATGCAATCCTTTGTGTGAGGTCAAGACACTACCCATTCAGTTGCTGAGTGTCAGCTACTCCCTCCCATCCTGCCCAGTATGACCCATCAACATGCCATGAAGAAATAGGGTCACCTTATGAGATGGATTTGATTTAGCTTTTCCCACTTATATTGTGGATTAAGAGCTGGGGAAACCCTGAGGTAGTATTAGTCAGAACTTGTGTTTCTGTTTGTTTATCTTTGGATATGGTGGATCGAATCCCCTGGCTTGCATACTTGAAGAAAACGTTTGAGATATTGGATCGCACTGATTTGTATATTAACCCCAAAAGATTTCTTCTAACTGTAAAGAGGTAGTGAAGAAGCATTACCTCAAACATTGTATGGAAACAAGGTTGGTGAAGGCACTGGCCATGGAGACAGTAGTAAGATACTCACTGGTATCAACCACAAGGAGCCTGGAACCATATTTATGCTGGATTGCAAGCCCCACCAACCTTTCTTACCTTATCCTTTTTAGACAAAATACAGTGCATTTTAAGGTTGCTTTCCCTTTGCAAAGTGTTTGGCATCACAATTTCCCTGTGTCGCTATAATAATATTTTGAAACAAAGCACAAATCACTTTTTATTGTTTTGTTCATTATATTCAGCTCCTCTGTCCTTTTTCCTGTTCCCTGTCTTGTGTAGGTCAAACCTGAGACAGCATCAGAATGGATGGTAATCCTGAAGCAACTTTGCACACTAGACAACTGTTAGGTGGTGTCAACTTTTATCAGAAAGGCCGTGGGAAATAGGAAACGATATGAAAAGTTACACATATGATCTTATTCCTCTTCTCTGTTTTGATAGAATGTGATGGTGTTCACCCATGATGACTAGGCTGAAAATGTTATGTAACTTTTAATAATCTGTACTGCTTTAATAATATACCAAAACAAAGCAGAAGTCACTTTATATTGTTTTGTTCATTATATACAGCAAGTCCTTTTTCCTTCATGGTCACTGTCTTGCATAGGTCAAACCTGAGACAGCATCAGAAAGGAATGGTATTCCTACAGCAACTTTGCACAATAGACAATGGTCGTGGTGTGTTAAATTTAATCAGGAAATATTATGAAAAGTGTCATGTATGTTCTTATTCCGTTTACCTGCTTTCATATGAATTTGATGGTTTTCGTCTTTGATGACTAGTTTGAAAAATGTTATGTAACTTTTTAATATCTTGTCATATTTTAAATGTTGTATATTGTATGCCTTTTATGAATTAGGCAGAATAAATATTTTAACCAAACTGACCCATCAACATGCAGATGGCTACTCAGTCACACCTAACCTCCCTTTGTGTGTGGCTGTCTAGAGGGACTGCATGAAGCCATCTGTCACCCACCCCAGATATGTATTCCAGAGACAATTAGAAGGCACTAAATGGTTTAAGTAAGAAATATGGCAACTTTCTAAAAGGGGCATTTTCAGAACTGCAATTTAACTGCAATTTAAAAACCAACTTCACCATCAGTTGTGTTTTTAAATTGTGAGTCAAGATTTGGCCTTACCATCACTTCCCAATTGGACATTACACTAATAAAATGTAATAAGGCAATCACAGTGTTAACTTATGGGAGAGAAAGGCCTCAGTAGAGAAAAATGAATTTAAGGGCAGTTCATTACCAGGACATGTAAAAAATTCAAAGTACATGTCCTAATTTTTAAATATACTGCACCCTGCCCATGAGCTGTCCAGGGCCTACCTCAGGGTGACCTATATATAATGAAAGGAAAGGGTCGGGCCTGGCAAATCGGTTAAGTTGCCAGGTCGAAATGGCAGTTTAAAACTGCGTGCACAGGCTCTACAGTGGCCGGCCTGATACGTGATTGAAGAGCTACTTAACTAGGTGGCACATTTAGTGCAGCATGTCAACTAGGAGCAACTCTTTAGGTTAACTGAACTATCCTCTTTGGTTGGATATTGATTTCTGTGACTAGATTTACCTATGCATAGACAACAAAGTCTGAGACGATTCTCTGAGCATCAATTGCTTTTATACATTTTCTGCATAGCAGTTACCGAATTCCTTGTTTTTTTAATCCTAATATGCCTGTACTTCTTTAGGCATGCAAAAACAACAGTTGATGTACAGAATGCAGTTTGGGCTGGACTGTTCCCATGAGGCACAGTGTCAAGGCTGATTTGCATATGGCCATGTCTGAACTGGGGTGGTGTGGAGTGCAAAAAAACGATGGATTTAGGCCCAGATCTCTGTACTGGGTGAATGTATGACATTGTTCTGCATTCTGTCCATCAACTGTTGTTTTTGCATTTGTCACCCCGAGTGGGATGGGTATGCTCAGACGTGAGTCCCATGCTCTCCACACCACTGGAGTCAAGCTATCCTGGCTGACGACAGCTGATAGCCAGAAACCGGTCCAAGGATGCTTGATTCAGGTCCAGGAAAGACATGGCTTGGCAGTTCGGGCTGGACTGTTCCTATGAGGCACAGGGTCAAGGCTGATTTGCATATGGCCATGTCTGAACTGGGGTGGTGTGGAGTGCAAAACAACGATGGATTTAGGCCCAAAACTTTGTACTGGGGTGAATGTATGACATTGTTCTGCATTCTGTCCATCAACTGTTGTTTTTGCATTTGTCACCCCGAGTGGGATCGGTATGCTCAGACGTGAGTCCCATGCTCTCCACACCACTGGAGTCAAGCTATCCTGGCTGAAGACGGCTGAAAGCCAGAAACCGGTCCTAGGATGCTTGATTCCGGTCCAGGAAAGACATGGCTTGGCAGTTCGGGCTGGACTGTTCCCATGAGGAACAGGGGCAAGGCTGATTTGCAAATGGCCATGCCTGAACTGAGGTGGTGTGGAGTGCAAAAAAAGATGGATTTAGGCCCAGACCTCTGTACTGGGGTGAATGTATGACATTGATCTGCATTCTGTCCATCAACTGTTGTTTTTGCATTTGTCACCCGGAGTGGGATGGGTATGCTCAGACATGAGTCCCATGTTCTCCACACCACTGGAGTCAAGCTATCCCTGGCTGAAGACGGCTGATAGCCAGAAACCGGTCCTAGGATGCTTGATTCAGGTCCAGAAAAGACATGGATTGGCAGTTCGGGCTGGACTGTTCCCATGAGGCACAGGGTCAGGGCTGATTTGCATATGGCCATGTCTGAACTAGGGTTGTATGGAGTGCAAAAAAACGATGGATTTAGGCCCAGATCTCTGTACTGGGGTGAATGTATGACATTGTTCTCGATTCTGTCCATCAACTGCTGTTTTGCATTGTTACCCCGAGTGGGATGGGTATGCTCAGACGTAAGTCCCATGCTCTCCACACCACTGGAGTCAAGCTATCCTGACTGAAGACAGCTGATAGCCAGAAACCGGTCCTAGGATGCTTGATTTCGGTCCAGGAAAGACATGGCTTGGCAGTTCGGGCTGGACTGTTCCCATGAGGCACAGGGTCAAGGCTGATTTGCATATGGCCATGTCTGAACTGGGGTGGTGTGGAGTACAAAAAAATGATGGATTTAGGCCCGGATCTCTGTACTGTGGTGAATGTATGACATTGTTCTGCATTCTGTCGATCAACTGTTGTTTTTGCATTTGTCACCCCGAGTAGGATGGGTATGCTTAGACGTGAGTCCTATGCTCTCCACACCACTGGAGTCAAGCTATCCTGGCTGAAGACGGCTGATAGCCAGAAACCGATCCTAGGATGCTTGATTCTGGTCCAGGAAATACATGGCTTGGCAGTAGTTTGGGCTGGACTGTTCCCATGAGGCACAGGGTCAAGGCTGATTTGCATATGGCCATGTCTGAACTGGGGTGGTGTGGAGTGCAAAAAAACGATGGATTTAGGCCCAGATATCTGTACTGTGGTGAATGTATGACATTGTTCTGCATTCTGTCCATCAACTGTTGTTTTTGCATTTGTCACCCCGAGTGGGATGGGTATGCTCAGACGTGAGTCCCATGCTCTCCACACCACTGGAGTCAAGCTATCCTAGCTGAAGACGGCTGATAACCAGAAACCGGTCCTAGGATGCTTGATTCCGGTCCAGGAAAGACATGGCTTGGCAGTTCGGGCTGGACTGTTCCCATGAGGCACAGGGTCAAGGCTGATTTGCATATGGCCATGTCTGAACTGGGGTGGTGTGGAGTGCAAAAAACGATGGATTTAGGCCCAGATCTCTGTACTGGGGTGAATGTATGACATTGTTCTGCATTCTGTCCATCAACTGTTGTTTTTGCATTTGTACTTCTTTAGGAGGCTGGGGTTCCCAGTTGTTATTCTGAATCATTACAGCATGGTGTTAGGAGGGGTGTATTTGAACTTAATCTTAAATTTGTAATAAATCTTCATAGCCCAAGCTACTGATTCCTGGTCGTCACTGTGTAGCGAAAAGGGTTGCACTGTTAATGGAATTTGTTTGATGGTAATGCTAGCTCCCATAACCTCAGTCGGGTAGAAAGTTCTGTCAGAGGACCAATTGTAAGCACAGGGGCGGCCTTAGGCATGTGCAAGCTGTGCATCTGCACAGGGCCGCCAAACCCCAGGGGCCACCATGGCAATATATATCCTTGATATAATAATCCTCTGAGGATGGATACATATTTGCGTGGCGGCCCCTGGCAGGGATTTGGCGGCCTCCGGCAAAGTTCCACTTCCAAACACCCTGACCCCCTCCCCCCCCCTCTTCACTGGCCTCCGCGCTCCTCCCCGCCCGGACCCCCTCTTCCGGGTTCCTCTACCTACGCTCCCTGACCAGGGTTGCCATGAACCTAGAGCCGCCCTGCAAATGGGCCCAGTAAACACTGTATCACTCCAATCCCATCACATTTTCGGTGAGCTGGTCTCAGCAAAACACCACAAAGCATACAATTGTTTGTATAACATCGAAAAGATTGAGAAATAATTGTGTTCCCAGCTTATTAGAAGTCCCTCCAAAAATATATTTTTTTAACCTCCCAAAAGGTGTACTTTGTATAGGATGATTTTCATATTTTAGTTTGCTTTGTTATTAAGAAAGATGAAATTGCATGTTTCCTACATCACACTATCTGGGCTTTTATGTGCTCAACACCTCTGAGTCCTATAGAAATGCACTTTGAGCTTTGATCCGAGCAATTCATTAACTGCTGGCATGGCACCGATTTCCCCCAATCCTCAAGAAAGCTAATGGAAAGAAATCACGAAACTAGCACTATTTGAAACCTTGGCACTCGTTGCAGCTACATACGGCCTAGTAATCTTTTAAAAAGCATGATTCAAGCCTCAATTTAATTATGTAATAGCACAAATGGAATTAGACTGCGGACGGAGTGCAGTACTTCACTCCAACACAGACCGGGGCTGTAAGCCTATCCCTTCCTTATTACATCCGGTCTCTGGCTGCATCGCACGGCTTAATTCGAATGCGAGAGCAGACTGCAAACAGCTGCATTGTGGTATATCTCCGCTTTGAACTAAACGGTAGCACTTGCTGCTGGAACCCCTTTTAATAATGATGGCCCTGTAAACCTGCACTCGTGACAATCAAGCCTTATAATGACCAATTAAGATGGCGTCTTGACAAGCTGTGCACCCCACCCACCCGCTTCTCTCCTTTGTGACGAGCTCTGTACATCAAGAGGCAAACTTATTATCCTGCGCGAGGCTGCCTTATGGAAGGAGATCCAAGGAGCTCGTCTTTGTAGTGGCGCTTTGATTTTATAGCGATGGATACATTTAAATTGTGACGGCAGCAGCCTTAGTGCGTCTGACGCCTACATCGGGGTGTCACTCCACCTGTTAGGAATGGGTGTCACTGTCGCGGGTGCCCCTTAATCACAGCACCCCGGTTCGAGTTAATAAAATATTAGTGCACTGCAGGGGTACTAATTACCAATTCCTGTCAAGTCTTTGTTAAAAAAAAAAAAAACGATAAAAAAATATCTGGAAATGCCTGAAGTAGTCACATTCCAACCTGGTTTGTCATAGCTTGGGAATGAAAAATTAAATGGCATTTTCAATTGATATGATTTATAGGAGACAAGCATGCCTATAGTTTGGTTGAGATGTATGAAAACAATGTAATAATCAATCTTAATTGGTTTGATTAGGGATATATAAATTAACTTAAGGGGCATATTACCAACAACTAGCGATAATTATCGCTATGTTGGTTTTGCGGCGATATTTTTTTCGCCGAGATGCAGCGATTTGTATCGCTTAGGAACCTTGCTATTATCAAGGTTTATCTCCTAAGTGATAAAAATTGGCCGAAATGCATGAATATCGCTGAAAAGTCCGCGATATTCATGCATTACCGAGCTAATGCTCTTAGCCATGTTATCCACCTACCATTGGATAACATGGCTAAGAACGGCTCAGGGGGCAGGTGTTAGCTTTTGGAGATATTCGCGCTTAGCGCGAATATCTCCAAAAGTTGGTAATAGGAGATAGCAATGTTAGCGACTGTTTCCAGTCGCTAACATCTTGGCACGCCCACTTTGCATGTCATTAGTGATAAATATCACTGACATGCAAAGCGGGGGCCCAAGATGGTCGCTATCTCCTACTAGCTGTCGCTAACTGGTGTTAGCGACAGCTAGGTAATAGAGAGATAATTTTATCTCCGGTTTCTTGGCTTTTAAAGCCAAAAAAGCGGAGATAAACCTCCTTGATAATATGCCCCAGTGGTTCTACTTGTAGATGGATAAGCTTTTCCCAAATGGGTGTATGCCCACCACATATATGTATGCTGACAAGTGTATTGCAGTTGAATTTACCTATAATGTCATGCTGCTGAAATGGTGTTGAAGCGTATTGAGTAAAGCATTGTCTTACGGATTTTTAGGGCATCAGGTAAAACATATTTTGGGGGCCCCTGCTCGGAACAGCTTTGAATGTTATTACCAGGAATTATGCTCCACGGGAGAATCAATTTATGTGGCAGAGTTGACTAAATTATGCGGCATAAAAATAGCGGCACATTTTTTACTCTATTACTTCATTATTTTGTCATTTTTGCGCATGGCATTGGTAATACTATCTGGGCAAAGATTTCTCCTCATTAGTAGCAGTTTGACACATAAATACACAAAAAAATAACCGAACAATGACCATTTAACCTTTGCAAAGGTCATTCCATTGAGCACAAACTCACACTGACATGTTTTATGTCACTTTTGATTAGTTTTAGCTAGAAACAAAATTTATTTTGCTACATTCTACAGATTATTCAGCAGATGATGGATTAAGTGGGAAATGCGCCAAATCGATAATTATGCCAAAAAGCTATGGCTGCGAAATCGCATAATTTTAGTGGCCCTGATTATTGCTCATTTTCTGATAATTCAAAACTGCATAATGGCACACAAACTTTCAGAGAGGTAGCCAATCAAAAGGGCCCCAAAACCATTTAGATAACAATGGGCATAGAAAGACGGAGGTAGACGTTAAGGAAAACGCAGACAGAGAGACAGAGAGACAGGGAGAAAGTGAGAGGGTTAGAAAAAGAGAGAGATTGAGAGAGAGATTTCACTTTCCCAGGTGAAGCCTTTCAAAGGTGGGGCCCCTGGGCAATTGCCCACTTTGCCCATGTCTTAAAAAGTCCCTGCTTGTGGATGGGCAGCAGAATAGACTTTACATGAGCTTCAATGGAAGAGTAGCCTGTGTGGTACGCTCTATGTAGGACATCATTCTGTAGGTAGTTTTGGACATGATCCATTAGCCTCAAACATAACACCAAATGGATCTGGAAGGGGGACCTTTTAAGAATATACCTGAAAATCATAAAATGTGGAAAGGGAATCACAAGGACGTGTGGGGCTCAGGAGAAAGGAGAAACGAGCAAGAGAAAGAGAAAGGGAAAGAGAGAAAGACGTGTAGATAATGGTTTAAACGTTTCCAGTGGTTGGAGACGACAATGGTCTTGAAGTGACTTGTGAAAGCTGACAGTAATGATTCAGTCTGCAGAGGGGTTGGTAAACACTTGAGAGTCTCATTCCATAATAGCTAAACCTGTGAATGATTGGGTGTGGTTCCTAAGGTGTCAGATTCAGGATTGTTGGCCTCATGGTGCGTTTGCTCCCAAAAGCTCCTGGGTCTTCTCACATTGTAAGGATATATGTTCTGCTATGAGAGGCACACTGTGGATGTCTCTGAGTTTAGGGCATAGGGCATGCTACTTTGAATTCTTTTCTGATCTACAGAGGTAGTTAGTGGAAGTCTTTTAAAATTGGAGCACCTTATATCATGCTTATTTTAAGGTTGGATTACGCACGAAGGGAAGCTCTTAGAGAAGCTGGTAAAGTCCTTGGGGATTTTAAAGAAGGGGTTTTCTAACTTTGGCTCATGAGATGCTAAAATGTGCAAAATGATTTACTAATCAAACCCTTACATAAAAAAATCATATTTGGGGTTGGGCAAATGGGAGGAATGACATAAATAGGCGGTCCTCCTGTACTACCAAACTCGCTTTTCCCCTGCCTCATCTATAGGTGCGAGAACGGCTGACTTACCATTGGTGGAGCCTATGCTGGTTCCGTCAAGGTAACCTTGTCTTCACAGGATCATTAAAAGTCACAGTAATGGTCATTCCATCACAATGAGGCTGGGGTGACCAATAGTGATTTTCCATCTCTGTCATGCAACGCACAGTGGAGGCGAGCAGAAGAAATTTGTAATCCCCCTGTTGCACCGGAAGAAAACTCCATGCACATGGGGGACATTGTTGTGTTAGTTTAAATAAAACAAGTTTCCGCTTCAGGTGTTTAGGATCTCTAAACAAAAAGCGTACAGAGCACGTACTTTAAATTAAAGATGGCACCTGCTGTGGAAACATGCAATGCTCTGAAGGATGCTACTGGATTAGTAGCTCCCTTCACTGCAAAGAGAACCTTGACAGACAGGCCATGCAAAGTGATATCATTTATGATGTAATTTCAGATGTCAGTGATGGTATAAATGATGTCATAGAACATGTCATGAGTGATGTAATATGTGAGGTCATGAGCAGTGCAAACAAGTGTGCAAGTCATCACTTCAGTTAATTATAAAGGTTCCATTTAAGTGTTTTATTTGTTTAAAATGATATTTAACAATAAAATCCCTTTAACCTTTGTTTTTGAAGTAGATAATATTACCATACCTAATTTTCTCAACCCTCCATAGCGCACAGTCTTTAACAGTGCATAACGGGAAGTTGGGTGCAAGGCTTCGCCTGTGGCCGGACACTGTGCCGAACCACCACACGGGCACTCAGCACATTGCCGTGCACAGTCTTTGGCCACTGGCCATGTGCAGCATAGGGGTGGGTGCCCAACCACTCCCAGGTGACCAACCTCCATGATGCCTGGCCGTCAGCCTTGTGTGGCGTGAAGAGGGACACAGGGCCTGTGGTAAGGCCCTTTGCCCAAAACCTGCAGATGCCCAACCTGCCATTGCCGGCCAGCCCCCATGATTGCACAACATCAACGGACACCCACCCAACTTTTTTTGTCTTTTGCTTTGTACCACAGTAATCTTGTGGTCATTGCCCAGTAATTTGTAATGATTGCCCTCCAGGGGGCCTCTCAGTGAGTGTCAGTGTTCATGCATTTTATTTGACCCTCCAGTGGGCCAAAGTTTTGAAAATTAAAAGTTTTGTTTGAACTGTCAACTGCGAGTGCGTCTTCATATCAGGGGACAACTTGGAAACATTAACAGACGGCAGTCCAGCCGTAGAAGATTGCACCACCAGGCAAAAATAAATTTGGGGTTGCTGCTTTGAAACATTCCAAGCAGGCACAGCGCAGTGGATTTTTGGAAATACAAACCGGATTTTGCTTTCTGGGGCTCACTGGAGGGTCAAATAACATGCTTTAATTGTGGCATCTTTCACAGAACCCACTGAAGGGAAAGAATCGAAATTATACTTACATCAACTCCCAGCATGCATGAACACTGTCACTCACTGAGAGGCCCACTGGAGGGCAATCATTACAAAAGCATGAAGGTGAGAAGAGTGGCTGTGTAAGTATTTCTGTGAACGGCCAGCAAGCCTTCCAGAAAGGAGCATGTTGCTCTGAAATGCGTCAGGCAGATAATCTACTGGGAAGAAAATGCAGAGTTTTGAAAATTAAAAGTTTTGTTTGAACTATCAACTGCAAGTGCGTCTTCACATCAGGGCACAACTTTGAAACAATATATATATATATATAGATATATCAAATCGACAGGGTAGAGCCCAATGTGGAAGAACCACACAACAGGTTGCATCAGTGGTTTCTTTATTGGAAGTTAAGCAAAACTCAGGAAAGGCACTCGAGCTGCAGAAATTCACCTTCCATCCGACGCGTTTCATGCCGAGGACAGCATTTCATCAGGGACTCGGGTTTTTCAAAGAAGCTGACGGCTCTCACTTTTAACACCTGGCAATAGTTCAAGTCCGCCTCGATGGGCGGCGCCACTCTCGTGGCATCCTGGTACTTGTGGTGTTATTTATTTCCCTTGTGGGCCGAGTGCCGTGATTACTTCCAAAATTAAGTTAGTGTTACCCCAGTGGGTTGCAGCAAAAGTCTATTCCTGACGCTTGCCTTTTCTTAAACTGCCAAACCACTCCTGCTCCTTAACGCGGTTCCAAAGAAGTTTAGGCGCCGCAGGTCCGATGTTAAACCGGCAGGGTTCTTCCGCGACCTAGGCTGGGCCGCTTAACATCAAATCGACAGGGTAGAGCCCAATGTGGAAGAACCACACAACAGGTTGCATCCGTGGTTTCTTTATTGGAAGTTAAGCAAAACTCAGGAAAGGCACTCGAGCTGCAGAAATTCACCTTCCATCCGACGCGTTTCATGCCGAGGACAGCATTTCATCAGGGACTCGGGTTTTTCAAAGAAGCTGACGGCTCTCACTTTTAACACCTGGCAATAGTTCAAGTCCGCCTCGATGGGCGGCGCCACTCTCGTGGCATCCTGGTACTTGTGGTGTTATTTATTTCCCTTGTGGGCCGAGTGCCGTGATTACTTCCAAAATTAAGTTAGTGTTACCCCAGTGGGTTGCAGCAAAAGTCTATTCCTGACGCTTGCCTTTTCTTAAACTGCCAAACCACTCCTGCTCCTTAACGCGGTTCCAAAGAAGTTTAGGCGCCGCAGGTCCGATGTTAAACCGGCAGGGTTCTTCCGCGACCTAGGCTGGGCCGCTTAACATCAAATCGACAGGGTAGAGCCCAATGTGGAAGAACCACACAACAGGTTGCATCCGTGGTTTCTTTATTGGAAGTTAAGCAAAACTCAGGAAAGGCACTCGAGCTGCAGAAATTCACCTTCCATCCGACGCGTTTCATGCCGAGGACAGCATTTCATCAGGGACTCGGGTTTTTCAAAGAAGCTGACGGCTCTCACTTTTAACACCTGGCAATAGTTCAAGTCCGCCTCGATGGGCGGCGCCACTCTCGTGGCATCCTGGTACTTGTGGTGTTATTTATTTCCCTTGTGGGCCGAGTGCCGTGATTACTTCCAAAATTAAGTTAGTGTTACCCCAGTGGGTTGCAGCAAAAGTCTATTCCTGACGCTTGCCTTTTCTTAAACTGCCAAACCACTCCTGCTCCTTAACGCGGTTCCAAAGAAGTTTAGGCGCCGCAGGTCCGATGTTAAACCGGCAGGGTTCTTCCGCGACCTAGGCTGGGCCGCTTAACATCAAATCGACAGGGTAGAGCCCAATGTGGAAGAACCACACAACAGGTTGCATCCGTAGTTTCTTTATTGGAAGTTAAGCAAAACTCAGGAAAGGCACTCGAGCTGCAGAAATTCACCTTCCATCCGACGCGTTTCATGCCGAGGACAGCATTTCATCAGGGACTCGGGTTTTTCAAAGAAGCTGACGGCTCTCACTTTTAACACCTGGCAATAGTTCAAGTCCGCCTCGATGGGCGGCGCCACTCTCGTGGCATCCTGGTACTTGTGGTGTTATTTATTTCCCTTGTGGGCCGAGTGCCGTGATTACTTCCAAAATTAAGTTAGTGTTACCCCAGTGGGTTGCAGCAAAAGTCTATTCCTGACGCTTGCCTTTTCTTAAACTGCCAAACCACTCCTGCTCCTTAACGCGGTTCCAAAGAAGTTTAGGCGCCGCAGGTCCGATGTTAAACCGGCAGGGTTCTTCCGCGACCTAGGCTGGGCCGCTTAACATCAAATCGACAGGGTAGAGCCCAATGTGGAAGAACCACACAACAGGTTGCATCCGTGGTTTCTTTATTGGAAGTTAAGCAAAACTCAGGAAAGGCACTCGAGCTGCAGAAATTCACCTTCCATCCGACGCGTTTCATGCCGAGGACAGCATTTCATCAGGGACTCGGGTTTTTCAAAGAAGCTGACGGCTCTCACTTTTAACACCTGGCAATAGTTCAAGTCCGCCTCGATGGGCGGCGCCACTCTCGTGGCATCCTGGTACTTGTGGTGTTATTTATTTCCCTTGTGGGCCGAGTGCCATGATTACTTCCAAAATTAAGTTAGTGTTACCCCAGTGGGTTGCAGCAAAAGTCTATTCCTGACGCTTGCCTTTTCTTAAACTGCCAAACCACTCCTGCTCCTTAACGCGGTTCCAAAGAAGTTTAGGCGCCGCAGGTCCGATGTTAAACCGGCAGGGTTCTTCCGCGACCTAGGCTGGGCCGCTTAACATCAAATCGACAGGGTAGAGCCCAATGTGGAAGAACCACACAACAGGTTGCATCCGTGGTTTCTTTATTGGAAGTTAAGCAAAACTCAGGAAAGGCACTCGAGCTGCAGAAATTCACCTTCCATCCGACGCGTTTCATGCCGAGGACAGCATTTCATCAGGGACTCGGGTTTTTCAAAGAAGCTGACGGCTCTCACTTTTAACACCTGGCAATAGTTCAAGTCCGCCTCGATGGGCGGCGCCACTCTCGTGGCATCCTGGTACTTGTGGTGTTATTTATTTCCCTTGTGGGCCGAGTGCCGTGATTACTTCCAAAATTAAGTTAGTGTTACCCCAGTGGGTTGCAGCAAAAGTCTATTCCTGACGCTTGCCTTTTCTTAAACTGCCAAACCACTCCTGCTCCTTAACGCGGTTCCAAAGAAGTTTAGGCGCCGCAGGTCCGATGTTAAACCGGCAGGGTTCTTCCGCGACCTAGGCTGGGCCGCTTAACATCAAATCGACAGGGTAGAGCCCAATGTGGAAGAACCACACAACAGGTTGCATCCGTAGTTTCTTTATTGGAAGTTAAGCAAAACTCAGGAAAGGCACTCGAGCTGCAGAAATTCACCTTCCATCCGACGCGTTTCATGCCGAGGACAGCATTTCATCAGGGACTCGGGTTTTTCAAAGAAGCTGACGGCTCTCACTTTTAACACCTGGCAATAGTTCAAGTCCGCCTCGATGGGCGGCGCCACTCTCGTGGCATCCTGGTACTTGTGGTGTTATTTATTTCCCTTGTGGGCCGAGTGCCGTGATTACTTCCAAAATTAAGTTAGTGTTACCCCAGTGGGTTGCAGCAAAAGTCTATTCCTGACGCTTGCCTTTTCTTAAACTGCCAAACCACTCCTGCTCCTTAACGCGGTTCCAAAGAAGTTTAGGCGCCGCAGGTCCGATGTTAAACCGGCAGGGTTCTTCCGCGACCTAGGCTGGGCCGCTTAACATCAAATCGACAGGGTAGAGCCCAATGTGGAAGAACCACACAACAGGTTGCATCCGTGGTTTCTTTATTGGAAGTTAAGCAAAACTCAGGAAAGGCACTCGAGCTGCAGAAATTCACCTTCCATCCGACGCGTTTCATGCCGAGGACAGCATTTCATCAGGGACTCGGGTTTTTCAAAGAAGCTGACGGCTCTCACTTTTAACACCTGGCAATAGTTCAAGTCCGCCTCGATGGGCGGCGCCACTCTCGTGGCATCCTGGTACTTGTGGTGTTATTTATTTCCCTTGTGGGCCGAGTGCCGTGATTACTTCCAAAATTAAGTTAGTGTTACCCCAGTGGGTTGCAGCAAAAGTCTATTCCTGACGCTTGCCTTTTCTTAAACTGCCAAACCACTCCTGCTCCTTAACGCGGTTCCAAAGAAGTTTAGGCGCCGCAGGTCCGATGTTAAACCGGCAGGGTTCTTCCGCGACCTAGGCTGGGCCGCTTAACATCAAATCGACAGGGTAGAGCCCAATGTGGAAGAACCACACAACAGGTTGCATCCGTGGTTTCTTTATTGGAAGTTAAGCAAAACTCAGGAAAGGCACTCGAGCTGCAGAAATTCACCTTCCATCCGACGCGTTTCATGCCGAGGACAGCATTTCATCAGGGACTCGGGTTTTTCAAAGAAGCTGACGGCTCTCACTTTTAACACCTGGCAATAGTTCAAGTCCGCCTCGATGGGCGGCGCCACTCTCGTGGCATCCTGGTACTTGTGGTGTTATTTATTTCCCTTGTGGGCCGAGTGCCGTGATTACTTTCAAAATTAAGTTAGTGTTACCCCAGTGGGTTGCAGCAAAAGTCTATTCCTGACGCTTGCCTTTTCTTAAACTGCCAAACCACTCCTGCTCCTTAACGCGGTTCCAAAGAAGTTTAGGCGCCGCAGGTCCGATGTTAAACCGGCAGGGTTCTTCCGCGACCTAGGCTGGGCCGCTTAACATCAAATCGACAGGGTAGAGCCCAATGTGGAAGAACCACACAACAGGTTGCATCCGTGGTTTCTTTATTGGAAGTTAAGCAAAACTCAGGAAAGGCACTCGAGCTGCAGAAATTCACCTTCCATCCGACGCGTTTCATGCCGAGGACAGCATTTCATCAGGGACTCGGGTTTTTCAAAGAAGCTGACGGCTCTCACTTTTAACACCTGGCAATAGTTCAAGTCCGCCTCGATGGGCGGCGCCACTCTCGTGGCATCCTGGTACTTGTGGTGTTATTTATTTCCCTTGTGGGCCGAGTGCCGTGATTACTTCCAAAATTAAGTTAGTGTTACCCCAGTGGGTTGCAGCAAAAGTCTATTCCTGACGCTTGCCTTTTCTTAAACTGCCAAACCACTCCTGCTCCTTAACGCGGTTCCAAAGAAGTTTAGGCGCCGCAGGTCCGATGTTAAACCGGCAGGGTTCTTCCGCGACCTAGGCTGGGCCGCTTAACATCAAATCGACAGGGTAGAGCCCAATGTGGAAGAACCACACAACAGGTTGCATCCGTGGTTTCTTTATTGGAAGTTAAGCAAAACTCAGGAAAGGCACTCGAGCTGCAGAAATTCACCTTCCATCCGACGCGTTTCATGCCGAGGACAGCATTTCATCAGGGACTCGGGTTTTTCAAAGAAGCTGACGGCTCTCACTTTTAACACCTGGCAATAGTTCAAGTCCGCCTCGATGGGCGGCGCCACTCTCGTGGCATCCTGGTACTTGTGGTGTTATTTATTTCCCTTGTGGGCCGAGTGCCGTGATTACTTCCAAAATTAAGTTAGTGTTACCCCAGTGGGTTGCAGCAAAAGTCTATTTCTGACGCTTGCCTTTTCTTAAACTGCCAAACCACTCCTGCTCCTTAACGCGGTTCCAAAGAAGTTTAGGCGCCGCAGGTCCGATGTTAAACCGGCAGGGTTCTTCCGCGACCTAGGCTGGGCCGCTTAACATCAAATCGACAGGGTAGAGCCCAATGTGGAAGAACCACACAACAGGTTGCATCCGTGGTTTCTTTATTGGAAGTTAAGCAAAACTCAGGAAAGGCACTCGAGCTGCAGAAATTCACCTTCCATCCGACGCGTTTCATGCCGAGGACAGCATTTCATCAGGGACTCGGGTTTTTCAAAGAAGCTGACGGCTCTCACTTTTACACCTGGCAATAGTTCAAGTCCGCCTCGATGGGCGGCGCCACTCTCGTGGCATCCTGGTACTTGTGGTGTTATTTATTTCCCTTGTGGGCCGAGTGCCGTGATTACTTCCAAAATTAAGTTAGTGTTACCCCAGTGGGTTGCAGCAAAAGTCTATTCCTGACGCTTGCCTTTTCTTAAACTGCCAAACCACTCCTGCTCCTTAACGCGGTTCCAAAGAAGTTTAGGCGCCGCAGGTCCGATGTTAAACCGGCAGGGTTCTTCCGCGACCTAGGCTGGGCCGCTTAACATCAAATCGACAGGGTAGAGCCCAATGTGGAAGAACCACACAACAGGTTGCATCCGTGGTTTCTTTATTGGAAGTTAAGCAAAACTCAGGAAGGCACTCGAGCTGCAGAAATTCACCTTCCATCCGACGCGTTTCATGCCGAGGACAGCATTCCATCAGGGACTCGGGTTTTTCAAAGAAGCTGACGGCTCTCACTTTTAACACCTGGCAATAGTTCAAGTTCTTTGAAAAACCCGAGTCCCTGATGAAATGCTGTCCTCGGCATGAAACGCGTCGGATGGAAGGTGAATTTCTGCAGCTCGAGTGCCTTTCCTGAGTTTTGCTTAACTTCCAATAAAGAAACCACGGATGCAACCTGTTGTGTGGTTCTTCCACATTGGGCTCTACCCTGTCGATTTGATGTTAAGCGGCCCAGCCTAGGTCGCGGAAGAACCCTGCCGGTTTAACATCGGACCTGCGGCGCCTAAACTTCTTTGGAACCGCGTTAGGAGCAGGAGTGGTTTGGCAGTTTAAGAAAAGGCAAGCGTCAGGAATAGACTTTTGCTGCAACCCACTGGGGTAACACTAACTTAATTTTGGAAGTAATCACGGCACTCGGCCCACAAGGGAAATAAATAACACCACAAGTACCAGGATGCCACAAGAGTGGCGCCGCCCATCGAGGCGGACTTGAACTATTGCCAGGTGTTAAAAGTGAGAGCCGTCAGCTTCTTTGAAAAACCCGAGTCCCTGATGAAATGCTGTCCTCGGCATGAAACGCGTCGGATGGAAGGTGAATTTCTGCAGCTCGAGTGCCTTTCCTGAGTTTTGCTTAACTTCCAATAAAGAAACCACGGATGCAACCTGTTGTGTGGTTCTTCCACATTGGGCTCTACCCTGTCGATTTGATGTTAAGCGGCCCAGCCTAGGTCGCGGAAGAACCCTGCCGGTTTAACATCGGACCTGCGGCGCCTAAACTTCTTTGGAACCGCGTTAGGAGCAGGAGTGGATTGGCAGTTTAAGAAAAGGCAAGCGTCAGGAATAGACTTTTGCTGCAACCCACTCGGGTAACACTAACTTAATTTTGGAAGTAATCACGGCACTCGGCCCACAAGGGAAATAAATAACACCACAAGTACCAGGATGCCACGAGAGTGGCGCCGCCCATCGAGGCGGACTTGAACTATTGCCAGGTGTTAAAAGTGAGAGCCGTCAGCTTCTTTGAAAAACCCGAGTCCCTGATGAAATGCTGTCCTCGGCATGAAACGCGTCGGATGGAAGGTGAATTTCTGCAGCTCGAGTGCCTTTCCTGAGTTTTGCTTAACTTCCAATAAAGAAACCACGGATGCAACCTGTTGTGTGGTTCTTCCACATTGGGCTCTACCCTGTCGATTTGATGTTAAGCGGCCCAGCCTAGGTCGCGGAAGAACCCTGCCGGTTTAACATCGGACCTGCGGCGCCTAAACTTCTTTGGAACCGCGTTAGGAGCAGGAGTGGTTTGGCAGTTTAAGAAAAGGCAAGCGTCAGGAATAGACTTTTGCTGCAACCCACTGGGGTAACACTAACTTAATTTTGGAAGTAATCACGGCACTCGGCCCACAAGGGAAATAAATAACACCACAAGTACCAGGATGCCACGAGAGTGGCGCCGCCCATCGAGGCGGACTTGAACTATTGCCAGGTGTTAAAAGTGAGAGCCGTCAGCTTCTTTGAAAAACCCGAGTCCCTGATGAAATGCTGTCCTCGGCATGAAACGCGTCGGATGGAAGGTGAATTTCTGCAGCTCGAGTGCCTTTCCTGAGTTTTGCTTAACTTCCAATAAAGAAACCACGGATGCAACCTGTTGTGTGGTTCTTCCACATTGGGCTCTACCCTGTCGATTTGATGTTAAGCGGCCCAGCCTAGGTCGCGGAAGAACCCTGCCGGTTTAACATCGGACCTGCGGCGCCTAAACTTCTTTGGAACCGCGTTAGGAGCAGGAGTGGTTTGGCAGTTTAAGAAAAGGCAAGCGTCAGGAATAGACTTTTGCTGCAACCCACTGGGGTAACACTAACTTAATTTTGGAAGTAATCACGGCACTCGGCCCACAAGGGAAATAAATAACACCACAAGTACCAGGATGCCACGAGAGTGGCGCCGCCCATCGAGGCGGACTTGAACTATTGCCAGGTGTTAAAAGTGAGAGCCGTCAGCTTCTTTGAAAAACCCGAGTCCCTGATGAAATGCTGTCCTCGGCATGAAACGCGTCGGATGGAAGGTGAATTTCTGCAGCTCGAGTGCCTTTCCTGAGTTTTGCTTAACTTCCAATAAAGAAACCACGGATGCAACCTGTTGTGTGGTTCTTCCACATTGGGCTCTACCCTGTCGATTTGATGTTAAGCGGCCCAGCCTAGGTCGCGGAAGAACCCTGCCGGTTTAACATCGGACCTGCGGCGCCTAAACTTCTTTGGAACCGCGTTAGGAGCAGGAGTGGTTTGGCAGTTTAAGAAAAGGCAAGCGTCAGGAATAGACTTTTGCTGCAACCCACTGGGGTAACACTAACTTAATTTTGGAAGTAATCACGGCACTCGGCCCACAAGGGAAATAAATAACACCACAAGTACCAGGATGCCACGAGAGTGGCGCCGCCCATCGAGGCGGACTTGAACTATTGCCAGGTGTTAAAAGTGAGAGCAGTCAGCTTCTTTGAAAAACCCGAGTCCCTGATGAAATGCTGTCCTCGGCATGAAACGCGTCGGATGGAAGGTGAATTTCTGCAGCCCGAGTGCCTTTCCTGAGTTTTGCTTAACTTCCAATAAAGAAACCACGGATGCAACCTGTTGTGTGGTTCTTCCACATTGGGCTCTACCCTGTCGATTTGATGTTAAGCGGCCCAGCCTAGGTCGCGGAAGAACCCTGCCGGTTTAACATCGGACCTGCGGCGCCTAAACTTCTTTGGAACCGCGTTAGGAGCAGGAGTGGTTTGGCAGTTTAAGAAAAGGCAAGCGTCAGGAATAGACTTTTGCTGCAACCCACTGGGGTAACACTAACTTAATTTTGGAAGTAATCACGGCACTCGGCCCACAAGGGAAATAAATAACACCACAAGTACCAGGATGCCACGAGAGTGGCGCCGCCCATCGAGGCGGACTTGAACTATTGCCAGGTGTTAAAAGTGAGAGCCGTCAGCTTCTTTGAAAAACCCGAGTCCCTGATGAAATGCTGTCCTCGGCATGAAACGCGTCGGATGGAAGGTGAATTTCTGCAGCTCGAGTGCCTTTCCTGAGTTTTGCTTAACTTCCAATAAAGAAACCACGGATGCAACCTGTTGTGTGGTTCTTCCACATTGGGCTCTACCCTGTCGATTTGATATATAGATATATATATATATATAACAGCCCGTCCCGACCTTGTCCGGGAGCAATCAGGCTTCCCCGACCCCCGCCCGCCCCGACATTGTCCAGAAGCCAGGGCCCCCGCCCGGCCCGTCCCCCGCCTGCCCCGACATTGTCCGTGGGTCCCCTTACCTCAGCCGCCACTCCTCCCCTACGCTCCTCAGTTTACCGCTCCGCCGCTCCTCGCTCCTCACCGCCGCTGGTCACCGCTCCTCCCGCCTGTCCGCTGCTCGTCACCTCACCGCTCCTCCCACCTGTCCGCTGCTTGTCACCTCACCGCCGCTGGTCACCGCTCCTACGGCCTGTCCGCTGCTCCTCACGTCACCGCTCCTCCCCCGTGCCATGTCCGCCGCTCCTCGTCGCACTCCTGGACGCCGCTCCTCCCCGCGCTCCTGACGTGAGCACGCACGTCGCGGCCGGCGCTACTTCGGAGGGACTACTTTTTTTCAATTTTTTTTATGTACATTTTTTAAATTACGTTTTTTTAAAAATTTATATAGCCTATAACAATCTGCACACCCTGACGATTACAATGGTGTATCGGGTGTGTGGATTGGCGCTGTGGTTTCCGAGTTTACTCGCCTCAAAGCCTCAAAGTTCTTCCTTTATTATAGTAGAGTATATATATATATATATATATATATATATATATATATATATATATATATATATATATATATATATATATATATATATATATATGTATATATATATATATATTCACTGAAAAAACCATAGGTTTCACACCAGTTATAGTTAGGTGGAAATTTTACTGATATAAAACCAATGAAATTCCCACGTTATAGTTAGTTGGACTCACTATAACTTCACATATTACATCACTCATGACATGGTCAGTGACATCACTCATCACATCACTGATGACACCATCCAGTGAATGTGTGCCTTTCTGAAAAAATAAATATCTTTTATATATGTATATGTAAAGGTCAATGGAAGAATAAATATTTAAATAAGTGTCTAAATGGATGTTTTTAAAAAAAATGATTGGTTAACTAGCTTATTAAGTGTATCTTAGTGAATACATATATTAGCGAGTAATGTTTAAATATTTAAATATATGTATCAGTGTTTCACTTTGGGTATACGTGGCTGCATGGGTTGGTGAGTAACTACATGTGTGTTTATATGGGTTATTAGATGTTTTTTTTAGTATCTTTATAATTGTCTGTTTGATTTGGTGGGGGTGTTACTTAGCACATAGATGCATCAATGACTGACTCACTGTTTGTATGTGTTTTGAAGACAGCATATGTGGCGGACTGTATGGGTGAATGAGTGTGTATATGTATGTGTTAGTAAGTGAATGACTGTCTCACTAGTGTCTTTATCAGTAACTACATATGTTTTAATCTAGTATATGTGAGTATTGATGTATATAAGTGAGTATATGTGAGAGTGAGAGATTGAAAGAGTTCTTGTTTTAATAAGTATGTGTTTCTATAAGTGATTGTTTAAGAGAGTAAGTATGTGTAAGTTTCCTTAGAAGTAAGGTGGTAGTGTGTGTATAGCTGTATATGCAAAAAATGGATGTTCAATAGTTTATTTGCATGTGTGAGTATGTGTGTGAGCAAGTTTTGGAAGACTGTCGGTGTGTTAACAGATGTAAAGGTGTCTCACTACATATGATAAGTGAGTATATGTATGAATGACTATATAGAACTGTTGATGAATGAGTGGATGTGTATATAGATGGTGAAATTACTGAATTGGTTGTTGTAACTGGCATAGGTATCTCCACTTTTTTGTAAATGTTAGTTTCTATTTTTGAATATGTGTTTCAAGGGTTACTTTACAGTGAAAGGAGGTCAGTCACTCTGTCACAAGGATGGTGTCATCAGTGATGTCATGAGTGATGTCACTGACCATGTCATGAGTGATGTAATATGTGATGTCATCAGCAGTGCATTACACGCGCAAGTTATAGTGAGTCCAACTAACTATAACGTGTGAATTTCATTGGTTTTATATCAGTAAAATTTCCACCTAACTATAACTGGTGTGAAACCTATGTTTTTTTCAGTGAATTTAATAGGTTTTTTGAATGATAATTCCTAACTATAACTGGTATGAAACCTATGGTTTTTTCAGTGAATTTCATAGGTTTTTTAAATGCTAATTCCTAACTATAACAGCAGCACAAGGCAATCATAAATAAGGACCAAATGAAAATACCATTGATTTCCACCCAAAATCGTTTTTTGAATAACATTTTAGAAACACAGCGAAGATCCTATGTACAAGCACTCAATTTCACTACTGAACCCTCACTATTTCACAAAATACAAATCCTCTATCTTGCAAATGTTGATATCAAGCATTATCAAAAAGCAAGACACAAACCAACAACAAAAAAACTCAGGGCCTTATTTATGAAGGCCTTGCGCCACCAGAGCGTCATGTTAAAAGAGATGCACTGGTGCCACAAGGCAATCATAAATAAGGGCTAAATGTAAATACCATTGATTTTCCCCCAAAATAGTTTTTTGAATAACATTCAAGAAACACTGCGCAGAACCTATGTACAACCACTCAATATCACTTTTGAAACCTCACTGTTTCCCAAAATACAAATCCTCTATCTTGCAAATGTTCATAACAAGCATTATAAAAAAGCAAAAAACAAACCAACAGCAAACAAACTCAGGGCCTTATTTATGAAGGCCTTGCGCCACCAGAGCGTCACTTATTTCCCATGTTTAAAGTGATGCACCGGCAGCACAAGGCAATCATAAATAAGGGCCAAATGAAAATACCATTGATTTGCTCCCAAAATCGTTTTTTGAATAACATTTTAGAAACACAGCAAAGATCCTATGTACAAGCACTCAATTTCACTACTGAACCTTCACTATTTCACAAAATACAAATCCTCTATGTTGCAAATGTTGATATCAAGCATTATCAAAAAGCAAGACACAAACCAACAACAAAAAAACTCAGGGCCTTATTTATGAAGGCCTTGCGCCACCAGAGAGTCACTTTTTTCCCATGTTTAAAGTGATGTACCAGCAGCACAAGGCAATCATAAATAAGGGCCAAATGAAAATACCATTGATTTTCCCCCAAAATCGTTTTTTGAATAACATTTTAGAAACACAACACAGGACCTATGTACAAGCATTCAATTTCACTACTGAAACCTCACTGTTTAACAAAATACAAATCCCCTATCTTGCAAATGTTCATAGCAAGCATTTCCAAAAAACATGCCACAAACCAATAAAAAAGAATCTCAATCTGCTTCCAAATCTGAGGTAATGCAAGTGACATTATTCTAAATGGTTCAAATATATTTATTTAATGAGGCAAACACTATTAATTACTTCTCAAAAATATAAAAAACATTCTTTTACCCCAAAATCGTTTTTTAAATAACTTTTTACAAACACAGCACAAGTCCTATGTACAAGGAATCAATTTCACTACTGAAACTTCACTATCTGCTTCCAAATATTCTCCATAGAGCAAACAAGTCTCTATCTAAATTAAATAAATCATTACTTACCTTTACAAATGCTTTGGGAGATTGAAAATAGTGTCAGACACACACACACCAATTTTTCTTTAGCAGAGCAAAAGGTGTGCACTCAATACACTGAAACCAAGACTGGCATAGAAAATCTCTAACATTACACACATATGCCTTATTTCAACCAATCAAAAGTCTTCCCTCACTATTTTCAAACCAACACCCTTCCCCCTCTCAGACCTTTCTATCTGTTACCATAGCAACTCCCTCCTAACTGAACTCTCAGGTTCAAAAATTTATTCTACAATGTTGCAAATTAAGTCAGCAAGGATGTTTGACCTCTCAATACACCAGCTTATCCAGGGCATTATTGCTTTTAGTTACTTTTTCTTAATCATTCAAATTGCTTCTTACACACAACACAACCATGCACCCCAACTTTCTGTTTTCAACTAACTGAATCCACCAATCATTGCTTGTGATTCAACAGCAGGGAAACTCCACAATTATTTTTTTGTAAACTCCTACTGTTCCAACTGCCATTTCATTCCCACACTTCATCTGACTGCATCTGAACCTTCTCTCATCATGTATTCTGTGTGGATTATTGGACATAGCTACATCCACTGGGATCAAAGGTATGCAGCAAGCAGAAATTATCACAACCTTGATTTATCAAATGTGGAAATCAAGTGGATTGGCCAGAGAGGATTGAGATGCCATCAATTGATACCATTGGTGAAAACCTTTTTGCATCTGCCAAACCCTGACCTCTTAATAGTGCACTGTGGTGGAAATGATTCTGGCACTATGACTGGGGTTGGTCTGGAAATGCTTTTAAAGGACACCTTTGATCAATTGATGATACTTTTTCCACAAACTGCCTTGGTATATTCCAATATATGCCAAAGACAGAAATGGAACAGGTCCAACCAATTTTGTCCACAATTTGAGAAAGCACGGAAACATGTGAATAAATCTGTTTCTGCTTACATGAGAGACTTTGGAATGGGTTCAATATACAACAACAACTTGCGATACAACATGCAAGACATCTACAGAGGAGATGGTGTGCACTTCTCAGATGAGGGGAATAGAATATTCCTCCTGAATTTAAGACTGTGCATTGGAACCTACTTGTAGGTACCCAAATCAGCCACAGAACCCAAAAGCTCTTTTCAGAGCTACCCTACCTCTGCTCATTCAAAACGTTTATCTTTTTCTAACTTTTTTCACTATTTTTCACCAAAGTACGCTCCCCGGTACACTTACCGGTGCGCGTACCGGGCGCTCCCCCGGCGAAATGTTTTAATTTTTTTGTATTTTTGGCCTATATGAGCGTCCTAAGCCCCCCTCAGAAAACCTAGAGGGTCAGGAAGTGTCTACCGTGCCCCCTTGTGCCCCCTTCTACCCATTCCCAACGTTGTTTGTCCTCCATCTTGTGTCTCGATTCTACCGAAACACAAAATGGAGGACTCCCGTAACGCTGCTGGTGCGCGTACCGGGGCGCGCACCGGTAAGCGCTCCCTAAAAAAAGGTGGGAAAGTAATTTACAGAAAAACCACTGGAGACACTTTCATCAAATATAGAATAGGCCCTACGACATAGCAGTCCCTACCATTTACCCAAATTTGATGGAATTCCATTGAGACATTTATGTTGTAGGCCTGACTAAATATCCTGAGGTAAATTACATGACAAAAACACATATGAAGTGTTAAAATTGACAACCAATTAAAATGTTACTTTCATTTTCTACTATTATTTCATGACATTTGATTGGTTATGTACCTGAATATATATAAAGAAAGAGAGAGAAACACAGCCAATTTGACTACTACTTCCTGAAGTACATTTCAAGAGCATTTTCACTGACAACTTAAACTTCTTTTTGAAAGGTAAGATGTTACTTTAAAAACTGAAGTATGTTGTGTATTTTAAGTTAATTTGGAAATAAATTTCTGATAGTTATATACTATCCCTCTGTAATAGTTATAGAATGAGATAGACTTCTCTGTTATAGTTATGGATGGAGTTAGGCTTGTCTTGTATAATTATGAATTTACTTAGGCTTTATCACATACACTTTTTATATTTCTACTTCCAGTCTGATACCATACACTGCCCAAAGATAAAATCACTGTTAAAAAAACCAAAGTACCTGTCTGAACTTAAACCCAACAGTGCCCTATCTCTACTGATATATTTGTTTTTAAACGCAAATTACAGCACAAAAATGGAATGAGAGCAAAAAATTTCCATCAAAATTGTTCTGGAGAGCAACAATGAAAAAGTTATTGAACTCAATGATAACTCAGAATTCATGGATGAATCACGGGACTATGAACTACTTCAATGTGTACAATCAGTAGATTTCCTGATTCAAAATGAGGACATTTCCGACAATCAAATATTAGAAGTTCTGTTAAATTTGGAAAAGGAATCTGAAAAATAAATGTATATTTAATAATTCAAAAATTGTTTGAGACATTATTCATTTTTATATGTATTTCTTAAACTAGTACCAAATTGATTATAATGTAAAGTCAGACTTAAAATATACTGTGCAACTTTTTCGTGTTACATAGTAAGTTTGCTCATAGTTACTTCCTTTCTTCCACTATATTATCTCCAATGTGTATTTAACATCTCTTTATCATCTCCTGCCTCCATATTGTTTCTGCTTTCCTGACAGACTATGGTATGAATTCCATATACCACAATACCTTCTGTAACAACATGCAAGATATCTGCAAAGGAGACAGTGTATATTAAATTTTAGACTTTGCATTGGTACCTACATGTTGGTACTTAAATAAAAAAAAACAAAAAAAACAACAAAAAGAACAATTAATAAACTTACAATATTTGAAAAGTCTATCATTCTTTTTTCCCCATAGTACGCTCCCCGGTCCGCTTCCCGGTGCGCGTACCGGGCGCTCCCCCCGCAAAAAATTGGAAAGATAATTACTTTTTTTTGGCCCGCGGGGCCCTTTTAAAGCCCCCACATCAAACCTAGGGGGTCAGGGAGAGTCTACTCTGTCCCCTTATGGTCATTTCCCCCTTTGTTTTGGCCACCTCTCATGTCTCAATCCTACCGAGACACAAGATGGCGGCCGCTCCAGGCTGTTTCGAATGTTTACAGACACCCGAGAGCCAATCAGCTTTCCGTGCGCAAGTCGCGTGGCGCGCCCGGTGCGCTCCCCGGTGCGCGTACCGGGGCGCGCTTATAGATATATATATTTTTTTTAACCTAGATTACTCAAAATCCACTGGAGCACATATCTTGAGACATAGCAAAGGCACATCGGGCTACCAGTCCCTACAATTTTGCCAAGTTTGGTGTAAATCCATTCAGCCGTTCGGGCTAAAAGTGAGGTCGACCGCCCAATGGAAATTAACATGGGGAAAACGCGTTTTGGGACCCCCCTTTTATCTCGGCCCCCGCTTGACACATCCCCCCCAAACGTTCAGGAAAGGACTGGAGCTCGACAAGGCCATTTTGAGGAAATTTTCAGGCAGATTCGTCAACCGGCGCCAAAGTTATTCCAAATAGAATTTTGAGATTTAACATTGAAAAAAATCCTAACTATAACTACCTACTGGCGACCGCCAGTAGGTAATATAACTCCAAGTTTGCCTCCTCATACCACTGTCTCGTGCAAAGAAGAAAGCACTCCTTGGGGGTCGTTTCTGTAGTTTATTTTCACAGAAAAACTTGCACAACCAACAGACGTGTTTCGGTATCAACCTTTTCCGATGTTTACCGAAGCGTCAAGCCGCCATGTTATTTAAACATTACATTGCCTGCAACAACATAGAAAGTGGACTATTTTTTCACGATATCCTCCTTTCTAATAAGGGGCCATCTTTAATTTCCAAATAGAACACAAGATCAAGCAGAGCACACTGCTGGGAAACATCCCACACAACACACATATTGTGAAAATTAACATTAAACACAAGTCATAATGCTCACCAATGGGCTTTCTAATGCTCTGCCAGCAAGAACTCAAATCAATCTAGCCCTGCATGGGCTAACTCCAAACTAACTAACGTGTTGCAGGTCACACAAAAATTTCCTCTATACACATAGACATCTATATACATCTATGGTAGGAGAGAAGGAAAAAAGAGAAAGAAAAGGAGAAAAGAGAAAAAAGCGAAGTGAAAAAAGAAGAAAGAAAGAAAAAGGGAAAGATGAAAGAAAGCAACCAACAAAAAAGTAAAAAGAAAAGAAGAAGGTAAGTGATCAAAAATACATATCCTATTTACAAATCCAATTTACAAGTACTTTTCATGTTAACACTACCATTTACATACAGTGGTCTTACTAAATGCCGTTGTTCTCGTTCTCCTAAATGTATGGCTAGCTCCTCACTGCTATTCAGGCCAAGTGGTACCTTCGTTTGAAGAACCACTATTTATTTAGAGAATTTGTAAAGCGCGAACTGACACCTTGCAGGCTTCCTGGCGCTGGAAAAATACTCTGTTAACGGTAGACCGGAAGAACAGTCAGGCTGGCAGTTTATTTGGGGAAGAGCCATGTCTTAATGCGTCTCCTGAACGGAAGAAGCTGTGGAATCTGACGTATGTCAGTGGGCAGGGTGTTCCATAGCTTGGCCGCGGCAACACTGAACGATCTACCCCCTGTTCTAGTTCTATTAAATCTGGGTACTTTTACCAAACAAGCAGAAGAAGAACGTAGGTTTCTAGCAGGTATGTACCACTGGAACAGGGCTTGTAGAGGTTTAGGTCCGAGTCCATGCAGAGCCTTAAAGACAATGCAGAGGGACTTGAATGCCACTCTTTGTTTTAGTGGTAGCCAGTGAAGCTCAGCCAGAGCAGCTGTGGCTGAGGCCCTTCTCGTCCAGCCAAGAGCCAGCTTGGCAGCGGCAGATTGAATTCGCTGAAGTCTGTCCAGCATCGTGACTGGAGACTCCAGGAGCAGGGCGTTACAATAATCAAGGCGACTGAGTATTGTACACCTGACTATCGACGCCCTGGCTTGGGACGGGAGAAGAGGCATGATTTTCCGCAGTGATCGGAGTAGGGCAGTGCAGATCCCCACTGTTTTCGTCACCTGGGTTTCCATACTTAATTTGTTATTCAGCATGGCTCCCAGGTTGCGCACGGAAGGAACTGGTAGAGGTTTGACACTAAACTCCGGGGGCCAGAATTCATGTGGGAACTGACGGGGTATCTTAGTGCCGGAGCAGAACAAGACCTCTGTTTTCGCGGCGTTGAACTGGAGGGAGTTACTGTGTAGCCATCCAGCCGTCTCTCTTAAACAGTCGTGGAAAGTTGAGAACGAAATGGCATCTTCACCTTCCCACGAGAGAATAAGCTGTGTGTCATCCGCGTAGTTAACTGTTTTGACCCCAAATGATTGGATCAGTTTAATTAGCGGTATAAGATATACATTGAAGAGGATGGGGCTGATGGAGGAGCCCTGGGGGACTCCCTGGGGAACTGCTGCAAAGGCAGACCGAAACGGGGGGAGAGAGACAGCCTGTCTTCTGTCCCGAAGATAAGAGTGAAACCAAAGTAGTGCAGTGCCTTCCACTCCCACTTCCATAAGTCTCTGCAGCAGCCTGGCATGGTTGACCGTGTCGAATGCGGCAGACAGATCCAGCAGTATCAGTGCCACAGGCTGGTTCCTGTCCGCACGCATTCGAAGATCTTCCATGGCAGTCAAAACTGCTGTTTCTGTGCCGTGGGCAGGACGGAAACCAAACTGGTAATGGTCGAGAAGGTTATTTTGTTCCAGGTGGGTGGACAGACATGAACTGACCCAACGCTCAGCGACCTTCGCTGGAAAAGGCAGCAGGGAGATTGGTCGGTAATTGGAGAGACAGTCTGGGCTCAGGGAGGGTTTTTTTAAAAGAGGAGTGATTAGTGCCTGTTTCCAAGGGGTGGGAACAAAGCCACTCTGCAGGGACTGATTGCAAATTAGGCGCATGGTGTCGAAAAGTTCCATACCAAAGTTTTTCCATATTTTTGGAGGTAGGGGGTCAAGTGGGGAGCCCGATGTGATACCAAGCACCAGTCTTTCAAACTCAACAGCCGGGATCGGAGGGAATTCCTTCAGTCTAGCCAGAGGGACAGAGCCAGGGAGCGACAAGTTTCGCTGGCTGGTGTCTGGTCTTGGCAGTACAGTAGTTTCAGATGAGGGGGGTGTTTCCAGGTTCTGAATGATAGTGTTTATTTTCTTGATAAAAAACACTGCAAGATTGTCGCAGAGGGCTTGGGTGGGAGGTTGTGTGGAAGTAACACAGTCCGGGTTGGTCAGATTTTTGAGTATTTGAAAAATACTTTTTGAGCTGTTAGTGGCATTGGATATGATGGAGCAGTAGTGTTTAGCTTTGTTTGAGGCAATGGCAGTTTTATACTCCCGGAGGTGTGTTTTCCAGATGGTTTTATGAGTGTCAGAGTAACCCTGCCTCCATTTTCTCTCAGCGTGCCTACAAGCTAGTTTGAGAACTCTTAGGGAGTCATCAAACCAGGGGGCCGGTGCTCGTCTCTGGGGTTTACCCTTTTTCAAAGGGACGAGGCGTTCCGCAGTGCTGGAAATCCTTGAACAGAGGGATAGATAGTTAGCCTCCACCGATTGTGTAGCAGAGAAACTGTCCTCTACTTCAAATACTGGGCCATTCAGTTTGAGTTTGTCTAGGGCCTTCCAATCTCTGTACGGAGGTATGTGACCATGGAACGCCGGTTTGCCATACCTGCTACCTACTATGTGAAATTTGATCAGAGCATGATCAGTCCAGCACATTGGTAGAATGTCGCTCAGAATAGCCAACTGTGGGGAGGAGAAGATTAAATCTAGCTGGTGCTCTGCTATGTGTGTGGGTTTGTCCACTAGCTGGGAGAGTTTCATTCCTTCGCAAGACACTAGGAGATTGTTGAGGGCGGAGTCGAGGCTGCCGTTGGGCCAGAGATTAAAGTCGCCCAGGACAATCAGGTTTTTGTGGGAGGTAGCCATGTTGGTGAAGGTGGTGAGAAGCGACTGCTGCTGAGTAGCGTTGAACGTTCCCGGCGGACGGTAACAGATCATCGCTGTAAAGGTAGTACCAAGATGGCAATCCATGGAAAGGCCGAGTATTTCGGTCCCGACCACTGGGTCCATGTCAATGGTTTTGACTGACCATGATGCTCTGTAGATTGCACCAACACCACCGCCCCGCCCCTTAGGTCGAGGGAGATGCAGGATCTTGAAGTCTTGTGGGCAGGCCCAGTCCAGATCTATGTTGCAGTCGGAGTTGGTCCATGTTTCCGTGAGGAATAGAACATCAAGATGATGAGTGTCTATGAGCAGGGCGATTTCGTGGGCGTGTTTGGGCAGGGACCTTACATTCAGCAAGCCTGCTGTGATTAAGCCTTTGCGCACAAAATCGTGCAGAGGGTAGGCGGTGTCTTGGAAAGACAAGTGCCCTTTGTGGGCGAAGTCTCTACGGAAGAGTAGAGCCTCGCGCGTCAAGCGAGGTGTGTTGCTGGTGGACGGGGATATCGGGGCCGCAAGTGGCTCACCAGGCGCTGCCGAGGCGCGGACGAGCGCAGACGAGCTTGCCTTAAGCGCGCCTTCGGCGCGCAAACGGCGCTCCCGCTGCGCTCGTCCGCTGCGCTTGTGTGGCCGGCACATTTATGGCGATGTTGTGGGCGTGGCCTCGCAGGGGGCGTGGCTCGCCTTCGAACCGCGATGGCGGGTAATTTGTGATTCCTGTGCCTTAGGGGTCTGCTGGCGCGTGAGGGCAGCGCTTTTTGGTGCAGGTGAGATTAAAATTACAGCACAAAATACAAGTGAGTTATTTTTTAAAAAAGAGCGAAAAAAGTACCGTCCTCCGGCTTTCCGCCTCAGAGGAGTTTTCCAATGATGTTTTGGTCGCGCTGCAGGCAGCGTTTATATCAGATCCTTGGTGGGCGTGGCCTCGCAGGGGGCGTGGCTCGCCTTCGAACCGCGATGGCGGGTAATTTGTGATTCCTGTGCCTTAGGGGTCTGCTGGCGCGTGAGGGCAGCGCTTTTTGGTGCAGGTGAGATTAAAATTACAGCACAAAATACAAGTGAGTTATTTTTTAAAAAAGAGCGAAAAAAGTACCGTCCTCCGGCTTTCCGCCTCAGAGGAGTTTTCCAATGATGTTTTGGTCGCGCTGCAGGCAGCGTTTATATCAGATCCTTGGTGGGCGTGGCCTCGCAGGGGGCGTGGCTCGCCTTCGAACCGCGATGGCGGGTAATTTGTGATTCCTGTGCCTTAGGGGTCTGCTGGCGCGTGAGGGCAGCGCTTTTTGGTGCAGGTGAGATTAAAATTACAGCACAAAATACAAGTGAGTTATTTTTTAAAAATGAGCGAAAAAAGTACCGTCCTCCGGCTTTCCGCCTCAGAGGAGTTTTCCAATGATGTTTTGGTCGCGCTGCAGGCAGCGTTTATATCAGATCCTTGGTGGGCGTGGCCTCGCAGGGGGCGTGGCTCGCCTTCGAACCGCGATGGCGGGTAATTTGTGATTCCTGTGCCTTAGGGGTCTGCTGGCGCGTGAGGGCAGCGCTTTTTGGTGCAGGTGAGATTAAAATTACAGCACAAAATACAAGTGAGTTATTTTTTAAAAAAGAGCGAAAAAAGTACCGTCCTCCGGCTTTCCGCCTCAGAGGAGTTTTCCAATGATGTTTTGGTCGCGCTGCAGGCAGCGTTTATATCAGATCCTTGGTGGGCGTGGCCTCGCAGGGGGCGTGGCTCGCCTTCGAACCGCGATGGCGGGTAATTTGTGATTCCTGTGCCTTAGGGGTCTGCTGGCGCGTGAGGGCAGCGCTTTTTGGTGCAGGTGAGATTAAAATTACAGCACAAAATACAAGTGAGTTATTTTTTAAAAATGAGCGAAAAAAGTACCGTCCTCCGGCTTTCCGCCTCAGAGGAGTTTTCCAATGATGTTTTGGTCGCGCTGCAGGCAGCGTTTATATCAGATCCTTGGTGGGCGTGGCCTCGCAGGGGGCGTGGCTCGCCTTCGAACCGCGATGGCGGGTAATTTGTGATTCCTGTGCCTTAGGGGTCTGCTGGCGCGTGAGGGCAGCGCTTTTTGGTGCAGGTGAGATTAAAATTACAGCACAAAATACAAGTGAGTTATTTTTTAAAAAAGAGCGAAAAAAGTACCGTCCTCCGGCTTTCCGCCTCAGAGGAGTTTTCCAATGATGTTTTGGTCGCGCTGCAGGCAGCGTTTATATCAGATCCTTGGTGGGCGTGGCCTCGCAGGGGGCGTGGCTCGCCTTCGAACCGCGATGGCGGGTAATTTGTGATTCCTGTGCCTTAGGGGTCTGCTGGCGCGTGAGGGCAGCGCTTTTTGGTGCAGGTGAGATTAAAATTACAGCACAAAATACAAGTGAGTTATTTTTTAAAAAAGAGCGAAAAAAGTACCGTCCTCCGGCTTTCCGCCTCAGAGGAGTTTTCCAATGATGTTTTGGTCGCGCTGCAGGCAGCGTTTATATCAGATCCTTGGTGGGCGTGGCCTCGCAGGGGGCGTGGCTCGCCTTCGAACCGCGATGGCGGGTAATTTGTGATTCCTGTGCCTTAGGGGTCTGCTGGCGCGTGAGGGCAGCGCTTTTTGGTGCAGGTGAGATTAAAATTACAGCACAAAATACAAGTGAGTTATTTTTTAAAAATGAGCGAAAAAAGTACCGTCCTCCGGCTTTCCGCCTCAGAGGAGTTTTCCAATGATGTTTTGGTCGCGCTGCAGGCAGCGTTTATATCAGATCCTTGGTGGGCGTGGCCTCGCAGGGGGCGTGGCTCGCCTTCGAACCGCGATGGCGGGTAATTTGTGATTCCTGTGCCTTAGGGGTCTGCTGGCGCGTGAGGGCAGCGCTTTTTGGTGCAGGTGAGATTAAAATTACAGCACAAAATACAAGTGAGTTATTTTTTAAAAAAGAGCGAAAAAAGTACCGTCCTCCGGCTTTCCGCCTCAGAGGAGTTTTCCAATGAAGACCTAGACTCCAGTCTCCTTAGTCTCAGGACCCTGTCACCTCCCCGGGGATTGAATGGAACCTGATCCAGACTGAAATAGCTCAACAAATCTCTATTGCAATAATGTACCTTGTCAAAATGACGTGCAGCTGGATATGTCTCATCTCCCTTAGCTATCGCCCTCATGTGCTCCAGTATCCTGATTTTAGCCGGATGTATAGTGCTGCCTACGTAAAGTAGGCCGCGGGGGCACACAAGGCAATACACTACATAGGGGGTCATACAAGGTAGAAATTTTCTTATGTTCCTCCGAACCCCTATAGTAGGAATCTCATAGGTAAGAACCCTTTTGCTCCCTTTACAAGCTTTACACTTCCGACATGGGAAGAACCCCTGCATCGAGCTGAAGGCTGAGCTTGGGTTATCTGTCAAGTAGCTATGAACAAGGTAATTTTTTAGTGACCTAGTCTTCCTAAAGGTTACAAGGGGGTTCGATGGAAGATCAGTCCCTATTACACAATCAGTTTTAAGAATTTGCCAGTTCCTCTTCATAATCCTTTTAAGGTCCCCGGCGTTTCTAGAATAGGTGGTTATGAGGCGAAATTTTCCCTCATTGACGTCAGAATTTGTAATGAGATTGGTGTTATTGGTCCCTTTGTGCTGAAGCAAATCTTCTCTCCTAAGAGCATTAGCCCTTGTGTAGGCTTGATCTAGGACTTGATTACTATATCCTCGTGCTCTAAAACACCCCATACTTTCTCTCGCAGCTTTTTTAAATTCCTGCTCATCTGAGCTGTTACGCTTAATCCTGAGTAGCTCCCCATAGGGGATGCTTTTCACCAGATTCGGAGGATGGCTGCTTGAGGTATGAAGGACAAGATTACCAGCCGACGAATTTCGATACAGTCTAGTTTTCAACTGCCCTTTATCGACATAGATGTTCAAATCCAAATAGTTCACTGAGACTGAACTTACTTCCGCGGTGAACTCCAGATTGACCTCATTTACGTTTAGGGCCTCAATAAAACTCTGGCCTTTTTGACCATCGCAGTCTTGATCCCAGCAGTAATACATATATATATATGTTACACCAGTCCCGGTTAGGTAAAGGCTGTCAGAATTGGGTGGTCTGAGCGCGGGTTACCGGCAACTCCACATACTTGCAAAATGCCTTCTCCGTTATGGCAGTAAAATGCTCGAACACTCTGGCATGCTGCAAATAAAGTTTTAATGGCTCCAAACGATGCTTTTCAGCTTTCGCCTTGCTCACGCTCATAACAATCAGTCATCTTTTCAGCCATTATAAGCAGTGCTTTAAAGATAGAAAACGGACTCAATCCAAACCAAGGTATATACAAACGTTGATTACTATGGCAGCCAACCTAACACAGTGCAATATTCATCATCTTATCGCAAACATAAGTGCATTATACAATAAAGATAATGGCAAATGTGGTTGGAATAATATGAAATTGTGATTTCAGCAATAAACCAGCAATTCATGATTGTAATGATCAATAAAATACAACAGTTCTGACATAAGTATGTGGCAGCATATTCATGGATTTAGTAGGTGCGCAAGCCAGATAACAAATACACTCATGTAATGTAAACCCTTATGTTTCGAAGCAATATAAAAAAAAAAAACGTTATAACAGAACAACGCTGATTTGCACTGAGCGAACAAACTAATACTGCCCCAGTGGGCATAAATTATGGTGTCTTCTTTATTAAGTCCATAACAACGTTTTTTTGCCATTAGGTTGTCTCTCCATGATTTGCGCCAGTAATACTGCCACAGTGGGCAAAAGTTCCAAAATATGACATGGCCGGTAATTTTCGATCATATTGTCAATCGAGTGGCTGCCAAAGGTATAAAGAAACAGTACCCTCACCTACAAAAAAATGAAAATAAATATTAAAATGCTATAAAAGGGGAGACCGGCAACAGATGATACAATATTAATGTTACCAAAACGCTCAATCTGCAGGTGGACAGCCAGTTCTTCACTTGAGTTCAAACCACTAGGTGTCCTGGTTTCAAAATCAATGATATATCATCAATCATCAATGATATATCTTGTTACATAGTGAGAGTTCACGATTTCCACCCCTCACACTGTTGAACACTGCATCAAATACCACCATTCTGAGCAACTTTTTATCTTGAAAATGATAGTCATGAAAGTGGCGTGCTACAGGGTACTGCCTATTGTTGTACTGCATAACACAAACATGTTCAAGCACTCTTGTTTTTGGCACAATGTATAGTGATGCCTATATATAACATTGCAAGGGCAGATAAGAGCGTACACGCAGTACATGGTATGACAGGTTAGTGATTTTTTTAACACAAATTCTCTATTAAAACTCAAGAATGTCAGTTTGGCGCAATTTACACTATTTCTGCAAGCTTTGCATTTTTTGCAGCAACGAAATCCCGGGCGACCAACACCTGTCACCTTGGTACTGCTGGTTACTAGGTTACAGCTCAATTAATCTTGTAATGAGTGACTTTTTTTGAAGGTGATCTGAGGGTAGCTTTTAAGATTTTTCTTCAAAGTGTCATCTGTCAAAAGAACATGCCAGTTGTTACCTAATATGTGATGCACATCCTGTGCCTGGCCCGAGAATGTAGTTATAAATCTCAGAGTTTCAGACTCAGTATCTCGTCTCACTGGATGTAATAACTCATTACTGGAAACCTCTTTGACTCTTCTACTAGACTCTGCTATTGCTTTACGACTATACCCCCTCTCACTGAAGCGTTGACACATGATCTCTTTTTCAACTTTGTAACTAGCTTCAGTGCTGTGCAAGGGGATATTGTAAACCAGATTGCGGGGATGAGAACTGGATGTACTCAAGATACTATTCCCTGCCGTTTTTTTAATGAAAAGTTTAGTTTGTAATATTTGTTGTTTTACTTCAACGGGCACATCCAGAAACTCAATCATAGTCTTACTGATATTCTCAGTAAAGATAAGATTGTATTTGTTAACATTGAGCTTGTTGACAAACCAACTAGCTGATTGAATTTTTTTGTCAATATACCGCAGCCAGGGGACAACACAGCTCTCAAATTCTTACAACTGTGCACCCACCTGCTCCTCCCACCTGCCCATGAATAAATTTGCATAGCTGGGGGGGGCGAAGAAGGTGCCCATAGCTGTGCCCTGTGACTGCCGGTAGACAACATCATCAAAATAAAAAAATAATTATTTAATCAGAAATCGAACGTGTCTTGAGGAAATGTCTTATGGCCTGTAATCCTAGCTGATGTTCAATACTCGTATATAAACTACTTATGTCTAAGGTGACCAACGCGTACTTATCTTCCCAGTAAATGGCATCAATAACAATCAGAAAGTGAGTGGTATCCCTGAGATAGGCAGGTAACCCAACCACAAAAGGTCTAAAGTAGTGGTCAATACATTTTGAAGTGTTTTCCAGCAGTGACCCCATAGAAGAGACTATTGGTCTCCCTGGGGGACTTACTGGGTCTTTATAAAGCTTAGGCAGTAGGTGGAGAATAGGAATTTTGGAATGTGGACATTTCAAGTAGCTATATTCTTCCCACTCCAATAATCCTCTTTCTCTCCACTCAACTAGCATCTCACCAAATCTCACATTAGACCTCGTTATTTCATTTTTATCTGAAATACAATAACAGTTCTCATTTTTAAGTTGTTTAAGCCCCTCTGCTAGATATTTAACTTTGTCAAGGACCACAACATTTCCACCCTTGTCCGATTGCCGTATCACAAGAGAACTGTCATATTGTAGGATCCCTAGTGCCTTAGGATCGCTACTGGCTGAGATTTTTCTTATGAAAAGGAGTTTTCTTGTGGCTGATTCTCTTTAGGTCTCCCAAGACTCTCCTCGCAAATACCTCTATAGCATCACATTGGACATTTGGTAGAAACACTGAATTGGGTTTGAAATTACTGCTAGGGTTAATGCCTAATTCAATATCATAATTCTGAAGTTTCAAAATTGCATTATCAATTCAAGTTTCATCACTCTCCAATGACGACATAGTATGCAAAACCTCAATATCATCAATGTTCAGATTGCTCAATAGTTCCACTCCAACCCCCTCACCACTTCTGCTATTTTGTGTATCAAACCCCTTTTGCAATTTTAATTTTCTAGAGAAATAAAATAAGTCTATTCTTGTCTGTGCAAAGTTCAAGTTCATAGAAGGACTAGAGGACAAACCTAACGAAAGGAGCTCCGTCTCCTCTGAAGAAAGGGCACGCTGGGATAGATTGACAACAGTCTTGGTTGCACTTTCCTGCCCCTTGTTCCCATTCCCACAGGTGTTTTTTCGTCTTTTTTTGGTCCTTTCTTTTGCCTGTTTATTCCGTGCATTTTTTCTCTGCCGCAGCGCCCTCTGCCTCTCTGAGCATTCTGCTCCTGAAGATGTTCTGTCCTTCCTTGATTCATTATCTGAAATTGTCGTAAAAAATGACTACTCTTTTTCTGATGATCTTGGCTGCTTACTTGGTTGAGGGCTGTCACTGAAGCATCTGATAAACTTCCATCAGAGACATCACTTTCACTGATTTCCACATTCATTGGCGGCATAGTTGTTTTTGCCAGTTCACTTCCTTCTTTGTCAAACAGATGATCGTATTTCTTATGAAATGTCAAAGTACAACCAGATTGGTAGTATTTGAATTCTCTGAGGAATTTCTGCTGTTTTTTAGCTGTTATCTCCTCCTCTAATTTACCCATGTGGATCAGAAGATTCTTCATAAATTCCCCAAGTGCATCCTTGGCCACCATTTTCTCTAATTCAGCAAGAACTGTATCAGTTTCAGCCAACAGTTTGCTTCTGTCTTTCAAAGCATTTTTAACCAGAATGTGCATCATTGTCAGAGAGCATGGAGCTGAGTTACTGGACCACTCATCCAGCATTTCAGGGTCCAGATCCTCTTAGGGTGAAATAGCAAATATACGCAAAACTCTGGGCACTCGCCCTACATCAATATACCTTTGAAGCGATTCCACTTCCCACTATTTAGATAGTTCTTTTCTATGTAGTTTTTCCAATTGGTTGTATAAGGTTTGTACTTTTATTTCCTCTGTAATATTTTGTGTTGGAATTATTGCACTTCCACTCGCCCCCACTTGTGTAAAAAACAGTCTGTTTGCCGTTTCCTTTCTCCTTGCTTCCAGAGCAGCAGCCATTATTGATATGGTCCCAAAGCACCAAGCAAGTGCCGACTGCAAGACTCGTCAGTCTCGTTATCACGTCAGCTCCCAGCCCTTCAGACTCGCAGGAACAGGACACTGGTTAATCAAGACCTGGAACGGATCCACACTCACCTGCACTTCCCGGATAGTTTATCGCGTTCTCCGACGCCAACTTCTACCCCGTTACACTAGGGAAGGTGTCTCTGTTCTGATCCCAGACCGCGGCGTCTCAAAGCTTCACAGCAGCACAGCCAACCAGCACCTCATGCCGCATTACAAATCTTCATACATGGTTGCACATTTCAGTTTCAGCCCCAGAATGACGTGGGTCCTCGAAACCGTGGCGGCCAAGTCCGGTAAGGAGTCAGCCTCAATCCCACAATTAACACGTTACACCAGTCCCGGTTAGGTGTAGGGTGTCAGAATTTGGTTCAACAGACCACCATGTCTGTGACTGCTCTTTTTAATCAAGTAGTCCATTTTGTTTTAAAAAATACAACCAATTTTCCTTAAAGGAAAACAGGATGCATTTAAAAAAGAAAAATGAAACTTTTCAGTTACATTTTTTCCTGGGACCACTGCCTGCTCTTAAAAATCATTTTCTCACATACTCACAAAGGGGAAGTGTTTCTCTTGGGACCCTTCCCATTTGTAAGTGGTTCCCTACCTACTTGCAGTAGGTGGTACACTGTGAGTGTTTTCCAGCTGCAAATGCGGTCGCCAAACAATAGTACATGGCATGGTGATTTGCTATCAGGAAGGGACCCAAAAGTCGCAAAATAGCATTTGTACATGCCATTAACATTTTTTGCGGTCGCAAACCGCAAGATCTTCCATTTGCAGTGGCAAAAAAAGGGTTGGAGAATATGTGAAGATACCTCAAATGGTGCCAAAGATATGAGGAAAACAAAAACGCTTTTCCAATAGAAACTAGGTTCTAACTATATTTGCCTATTCATACAAATGTTTGATTTATTATCTTGTAATATTGGAAATTCCTTACTATGAATAAATATATATATATATATATTCACTGAAAAAAACATAGGTTTCACACCAGTTATAGTTAGCTGGAAATTTTACTGACATAAAACCATTGAAATTCCCACGTTATAGTTAGTTGGACTCACTATAACATGAGAGCCTGCAATGCACTGCTGATGACGTCACATATTACATCACTCGTGACATGGTCAGTGACATCACTCATGACATCACTGATGACACCATCCAGTGAATGTGTGTCTTTCTGAAAAACATATATGTTTTATATATGTATTTGTAAATGACGATGGAAGAATAAATGGTTAAATAAGTGTGTAAATGGATGTTTATTTTTATAAGAATTGATTGGTTAACTGCCTTATTAAGTGTATCTTAGTGAATACATATATTAGCAAGTAAATTTTAAATATTGAAATGTATGTATCAGTGTTTCAGTGGCTGTATGGGTTGGTGACTAACTCACTGTTTGTATGTGTTTTGAAGACAGCATATGTACAAAACTGTATGGATGGATGAGTGTGTATATGTGTATGTTAGTGAGTAAACAACTGTCTCACTATTGTCTTTTTCAGTAACGACATATGTTTTAATCTGGTATATGTGAGTATTGATTTATATAAGTGAGTATATGTAAGAGTGAGAGATTGTAAGAATTCCTGTTTAAATAAGTATGTGTTTCTATAAGTGATTGTTTAAGAGAGTAAGTATGTGTAAGTTTCCTTAGAAGTAAAGTGATAGTGTGTGTATTGCTGTATATGCAAATAAATGGATGTTCAATAGTTTTTTTTGCATGTGTGAATATGTATGTGAGTAACTTTTGGATGACTGTCGGTGTGTAACAGGATGTATAGGTGTATCACTACATATAATGAGTGAGTATATGTATGAGTGACTATATAGAACTGTTGGTGAATGAGTGGATGTGTATATAGATGGTGGAATTACTGAATTGTTTGTTGTAACTGGTATGGGTATCTCCATTTTTTTGAAAATGTTAAATACTATTTTTGAATATGTGTTTCAAGGCTTACATTACACTGAAAGGAGGTCTGTCACTCTGTCACAAGGATGGTGTCATCAGTGATGTCATGAGTGATGTCACTGACCATGTCATGAGTGATGTAATATGTGACGTCATCAGCAGTGCATTGCAAGCGCGCAAGTTATAGTGAGTCCAACTAACTATAACGTGGGAATTTCAATGGTTTTATTTCAGTAAAATTTCCAGCTAACTATAACTGGGGTGAAACCTATGGTTTTTTCAGTGAATTTAATAGGTTTTTTAAATGCAAATTCCTAACTATAACTGGTGTGAAACCTATGGTTTTTTCAGTGAATTTCATAGGTTTTTTAAATGCTAATTCCTTTCTATATCGAGTTTCTAACCTATGTATTTTTTAAAAATTTGCTGTTTTGTGTAAGTATTAATTTGTAAGTTATTATTTTTTTTTTAATCCTTTTTTCCTGGGGCGCTCTGGGTGCGCGCTCCGGTAAGCTCTCCAGGAAAGCGCACCCAGAGCGCTACTTTCGTTCGTGAAAAAAATATGAATGAAAAGTTAATAATAACGCAAAACATTTCGTACCATACAAATAAAAGCAGTTTTTTTTTTTATAAGGAAATGAAAATGATGTTGCATTTCCGTGAAACTATCAAGACGTCACTTCGGCGCGCCGCGTATGCGCCCTGGAAGCGCCTACTTTCGTGCCGCGTATGCGTCCCGGAAGCGCCTACGTTCGCGCCGCGTGTGTGCACCCGGAAGAGCTCCGTTGCGCGCACCGTCAGGGCGTCAAGTCATGTGACCTTAAAATAACACTTTTCATTGGTTGCTAACAGTTTTCTTTTACAAAAAATGAAATCCCCACCCATTTCCTTCACTTCTTCTTTCACTTTTGTGACTGAAAGACCTGTTTTTTGCTCCTGGATCTTTCTTGGTTTACCATGGCTGCCAGAGAATCCAGCAGTGAGGAAGAACCTGAATTCATCAATGAAGAGCCTCCTCAACCAAAGGTGAAGGAGCATTTTATTTGGAAATTTTTTAAAATACCACCTAACCAAAAAAAAGGTGAATGCTCCAAAAGTGGAGTGCAGGATCTGCAAACAAGTCCTGTCACGGGGTGACCCCCAAAAAAATACTCTTTTGGGACCTTTACAATGATCCGGCATGTGGAGAGGAGGCACCCCCAGAATTTTGCCCGGGAAAGTGTCAGGGCTCTGGCACAAGAGGTTCCCAGCGATGGGGCCTCTACATTCACCGGAGGAGCAACTACTTCTGGGAGGGGGCAATCACAGGAGCTCGTGCCAAATATTCAACCTGCTTTTAACAATGCTGTCCTGAGATGCAGATACTGCAATAAATTCCTTACCTATGGGGAGCAAAGTGTACTGCTCATGGTTCGAGCATTGGAGAACCATCACTGCCGTTCCCAGCCCTAATTTTTTTTGTTTTTTTTTGCTCCTGTTGAGCAGTTTCCATTCCCTGTTTTTGTTTCTGTTCTTAAAAAAAAGAAGAAAAAAAAAAGTTCTTTTCAGAACTACCTCCAATTCTCATCAAAGAGCTATGGGGCATATTACCAAGCAATAGCGATAATTATCGCTATTGCTTGGTTAGCTTGAAAATTTTACCGCTGAGCTGCGGCGATTTTTACCGCGAATAAACCTTGGTATTACCAAGGTTTATCGCAAATGCGATAAAAATCGCAGCAATGCATGAATATCGCTGAAAAGTCAGCGATATTCATGCATTACCGAGCTAATGCTCTTAGCCATGTTATCCACCTCCCACTGGATAACATGGCTAAGAACTGCTCAGGGCAGGTGTTAGCTTTTGGAGATAGCAATTTTAGCGACTGTTTTCAGTCGCTAACATCTTGGCATGCCCACTTTGCATGTCATTAGTGATAAATATCACTGACATGCAAAGTGGGGTCCAAGATGGTCGCTATCTCCTACTAGCTGTCGCTAACTGGAGTTAGCGACAGCTAGGTAATAGGGAGATAATTTTATCTCCGCTTTCTTGGCTTTTAAAGCCAAAAAAGCGGAGATAAACCCCCTTGATAATATGCTCCTATATTCTTAAAAAAATGAAAAAGAGTAAGTGAAATGGAGTGCATTGATAATGGAAAGGAAAATGAGTAAGAAAGAACAGAAAGGTATGAGAGGAGAAAGGAAGTGAAGTAGGGGGACTGAAAGAAGGTGAGTGTTGGGAAGAAAGTAAGGAGAAGAAGAGTGAATATGGGGAATGTGGATATTCAAAGAAAATGTTGAAAAGGAACGGGGGTGTGGAAGGGTAAGAAAAGATGCATTGCTGGAGTTGAAGACTGAAGGCTTCATTTATGAAGCCATGCGTCACTTTAACGCCACCAGAGCGTCACTTTTTGTGACGCATCAGTCCAGTAAAAAATGCACCTTATTCAGTCATATTTACAAAGTGGCGCATCTAGGTAGATGCGTCACTTTGTAAGCCCCTGCGCCACATTATTCCTACGTCAGGTGTAATGTATGCAAAAGGGAGGTATTGATGCAAGAAAGGGTCGTAGAGGTGACGCAGTGAAATCTATGAGATATCACTGTGTCACTTTTATGACGCTGTTGAGTCCAAATCTTACGCCTGTTTCACAGCAGGCGTGCAGGCCATTTCACATGGGGCCAAGCCCCATGTGAAAGGATACATTGCTGGAGTTGCTTCATTTTTGAGACACACTCCAGCAATGCATCACTTTTGCGCTTACAGATATGTCTAAAATACTGACGTATCTGTAAGAACTTCCAACAGAACACGTCATAAATTTAATATGACGCATGAGTAGAAGACTAAAGGCCTCATTTATGAGGCCATGCGTCACTTTAACGCCACTGGTGCGTCACTTTTTGTGACGCACCAGTGCTGTAATAATGCTCCTTATTCAGTCATATTTACAAAGTGACGCATCTAGGTAGATGTGTCACTTTGTTAGCCCCTGCGCCACATTATACCTACGTCAGGTGTAATGTATGCAAAAGGGACGTATTGACGCAAGAAAGGGTCGTAGAAGTGACGCAGTGAAATCTATGACATATCACTGCATCACTTTTATGACGCTGTTGCGTCCAAATCTTACGCCTGTTTCACAGCAGGCGTGCAGGCCCTTTCACATGGGGCTTGGCCCCATGTGAAAGGATACATTGCTGGAGTTGCTTCATTTTTGAGACACACTCCAGCAATGCATCACTTTTGTGCTTACAGATACGTCTAAAATACTGACGTATCTATAAGAACTTCCAACATAATACGTCATAAATTTAATATGACGCATGAGTAGAAGACTGAAGGACTCATTTATGAGGCCATGCGTCACTTCAACGCCACCAGAGCGTCACTTTTTGTGACGCACCAGTGCTGTAAAAAATGCACCTTATTCAGTCATATTTACAAAGTGACGTATCTAGGTAGTTGCGTCACTTTGTAAGCCCATGCGCCACATTATTCCTACGTCAGGTGTAATGTATGCAAAAGGGACGTAATGAGGCAAGAAAGGGTCGTAGAGGTGACACAGTGAATAAACTAGGGGCCTCATTTATGAAAAGTGACGCATCGCTGCGTGAAAACAGCGATGCGTCACTTTTCAGTGCGCACTCCTTACGACATTCCTGATGCGTCATATTTAATGTATGACGAATCATGTCGCAAGGAGTTACAGATACGTCAGTATTTCTGACGTATCTGTAAGTGCAAAAGTGACGCATTGCTAGAGTGTGTCACAAAAGTGACGCAACTACAGTAATGCGTCCTTGCACATGGGAAAAGCCCCATGTGAAAGGGCTTACATCAGTCTTACGCCTGCTGTGAGGCAGGCGCAAGATTTTGACGCAACAGCGTCCTAAAAGTGACGCAGTTAAATCTCATAGATTTCACTGCGTCACTATTACGAGGCTTTTTGCGGGGGAACGCCCCCTCTGCATACATTATACCTGACGCAGGTATAATGTGGCGCAGGGGTTTAAAAAGTAACGCATCTACCTAGATGCGTCACTTTTTAAATATGGCGCAACGAGGCGCATTTTTTACACCGCTGGTGCGTCACAAAAAGTGACGCACCGGCGGCGCAAAACTGTCACAAGGCCTTCATAAATAAGACCCTGGATTTTCCCCATGCTTCGGTCCCCGGTGCGCTCCCCGGTGCCCCGCGGGACCCTATTTTAGCCCCACATCAAACCTAGGGGGTCAGGGGGGGTCTACCCTGCCCCCTTATAGTAATTTCCCCCTTTTTTTATGCCACCTCTTGTGTCTCGATCCTACCGAGACACAAGATGGCGGCCGCTCCGGACTGTTTCGAATGTTTACAGACACCCGTGAACTAATCACCTTTCCTTGCGCAAGTCGCGTAACACGCCCAGTTCGCGTACCGGGGCGCGCTTATAGATATATATATTTTTTTGAACCTAAATTACTCAAAATCCACTGAAGCACATATCTTGAGACATAGCAAAGGCAAATCGGGCTACCAGTCCCTACAATTTTGCCAAGTTTGGTGGAAATCCATTCAGCCGTTCGGGCTAAAAATGAGGTTGACCGCCCTATGGAATTTAACGTGGGGAAAACGCGTTTTGGGACCCCCATTTTATCTCGGCCCCCGTTTGACGCATCCCCCCCAAACTTTCAGGGAAAGACCGGAGCTCGACTAGGCCATTTTGAGGAAATTTTCAGGCAGATTCGTCAACCGGCGCCAAAGTTATTCCAAATAGAATTTTGAGATTTAACATTGAAAAAATCCTAACTATAACTACCTACTGGCGACCGCCAGTAGGTAATATATATATATATATATAATTTACGGCTACTAAAATAGGTTAAAATCATTCAAGGATATGAATAACCATGTTTTACCCAAACTGCATATTGTATTTTACATATAATTACAAAACTGAAAATGAGTTTTAAAATGACTATTTGAAAGCAAAACTGTTGTTGTACATAGATGTAAATACCTCTTCTATTTCTATCAATGGGCACTTGCACTTTAAAAGGGGATGTGCTTCACTGATGTGTTGTCATGTGATCAAGGCAGGGATCTGCCGAAACGCGTCGTGAGGACTGGTATTAAATAAACTGAAATTGCACCGAGAAGGGTCTGCCTCGTTTTTATTTCTGACCCCGTCGAGGAGTTGGTGGCTGAAGCGAGCATTATTGAAAAATTTATACTGGCTGACTTTTCCCAGTAGAAGCAGACCCCCTCCACATAAGAATTGGCACCGTGGAAATACAAGGAGAGTCAAAGGTACCTGAATCCCGGAGAAAGTGCTTTTCGGGAGGGTGCCGGCTGTAAAACGAACCGGAGACGGAGCAAAACACGGAGCCCTCTGCCGCATTGGAAGGAAAATGCCCAGCTGAGCAAAACGGAAGGTGACACGCCCACAGGTTTCTGAGTGCAGTTCGGAGGAGCTGGAACGAGGGAGCCTCGGTGGCGAGAAAACCCGACGTCGATAGCGAAGGACGAAATCCAAGACAAAACGGCAGGTGAGGAGGAGTGCTAAGCCTAGACTGGTGGTGACGCGAAGCGTGTTAAGCGAGAGCACTGTGCGTTTTACTACAGTAGTGGGCAAACAATAAGAAGATAAATAATACCATGTCCGCAACAACACTGAGGAACAGGGAGAGTGCAGCGGCTGACGTGTTCTCGGACGAGGCACCACAGTCAACAAACATCAATAAAACTGCCGGTACAAGTAACTCCAATGTGGGAGCAGGATTAAGGGACAAATATAAACAGCTGGAAAAACTCATTCGCAGGGGGACAGCGAAATGGTGGGAGTCCAAGTCACTTAGAAGATATTTGGATGTGGACCGTATACCGAGGGGGCTACGAATAATGATTGCCCCAAGCTATGATACCCCCAACCCGCGATTAATGGCAGAATGGGCACAATGTAACCTAGATTCCTCTCGAAAACTGGTGGAGTTATTAGTTAAATACGCCAAAAGCGACAGAGAGGAACTAGTGCCGCAGATTGAAAGTCTAAGGAAAGAAATAGAAGCCATGAGTGACCCACAAGAACAGAAAACCAAATACAACGAGGAAATGGAACAGAGACTTGAAAAGGAGGAAAAAATTAAAGCAAGAAAGCAATACAAATTTAGACGAGACAAACAAGACTATGAGGATGGAAAAATCTTTACTTTCGCGAGAAAATTCGATGTAATGCGAAAGACAGCAGCGAAGAAAGGTATACAAAGTGGCAATAAACCACCTGCACACGTGGAGGAATCAGAGCCTGAGATCTCATCTCTGTCAGATGGCAGCGGGATAGTGGAAAGCAATTCAGACTCTGAGGGCCAGGATAACACTACCAAATTAACTATGGCTGAGGAATTGGAATACGTAAGGCAAAGCCGGCGAGAAACCCTACGCTCAAGCACCGTACAATCGGCAAAAAACGGCGCACAAAGAGGAGGAGGGCGAGGAGGATCGCAAATAAACAACGCAACAAAGAGAGGAGGCAGGGGCAGGGGGTCGTGGACAAACAAGAAGACAAAATAATGGAAACCACAACTACCCCTTGCAATGCCAATACCATCATCAATCTGGCAGGAATTGACTTAACAACTGCAGAAAAACAGCTTCTCTCTCTGGGCCTGTCATACTGCCCGGAATCCAATTTCCATTACACAAAAACCAGGGCTGATGTGTACCAATACATAAGAAAACTAAAATTGTGCAAATACCATAAGCAGGCAAATACCAAAGCAAAGTCTAATATTCCATCATCGGACATAGCGGCCATGCCTAGCCTATTAGCAGGCGACTTTGATTTTCTAAGGGATGTTCAATCCATTGTAAATACGACACCAGGCACTAAACCCGGCAGTACCCCACAAGGAATTCAAGTAAGTCAGGGGGAATTTCCAATTTTGAACACCCAAAACATAGATAATATGGGAAATAAAAAACCTGAAACTCCATTCAAGAAGAAATCTAAATTTGTGCCAATAATGCCGAAGGATGCCATCGATGTTTTTAATGATGTGGTTGTTTCACAAATAAAAAAATTGAATACAAAAATAACGAATGCAAAAAGGAAACTTACCACTCAAGAAAGAAATTATGGGGCTCTAATGGAAAAATTACAAAAGCAAAAAGACATTGTGATAAGGAATTCAGACAAAGGGGGGGAACATAGTGCTGTGGCCCCTCAAAGACTATTTAACTGAAGCAGAAAGACAATTAAATGATACACAATGCTATCACCACAGCACGCCCCTAAAATATAAACAGATGCAAGATGAACTCAGGAGTAAATTACTTGCTTGGAAGAGCAAAGGATTACTAAGCTTGGAAGAATTTAAATTCTTAAAGAAGGATTTTCCGAAAACGCCGGTAATTTATTTTATCCCGAAAATCCACAAAAATAAAGATCATTCACCAGGTCGCCCCATTATCGCAGCCTGTGACGGACCGCTTGAAAACGTATCAAGATACATTGACTTCTTTCTCCAAGAACATGTTCAAGGTTTAGACTCCTATGTGAGAGATACTGGAGATATCTTGGGTAAAATTGGGAAAGTGAAATGGGAAGAAGGATATATGTTAATTACTCTAGATGTAACGTCATTATATACTTGCATAAGAAATATTGATGGTATCAAGGCAGTAGAATATTTTCTGGCAAGGAGACCCATTGAATATACCAGTCATAACAAAATGCTTATGGACCTTTTGGTCTTCTGCCTAGAGCACAACTTCTTTCTATTTAAAAGACAAATGTTCCGACAAGTGCAGGGCGTAGCAATGGGGGCCAGCTTCTCCCCCACACATGCCTGTTTATTTATGGGTTGGTGGGAGGAGCTGGTCCTAAGGAGACAACATAACAACACCTACAAAGACAAAGTTATATCGTGGCTACGATATATAGATGATTTAATGATCATATGGAATGGGACAAAGGAAGAGGCAGAGAAATTCATTGAAGAGCTAAATGACAATGAAATTAATCTCAACTTTACTTCACACACAAGTAAGGAACAAATTCCGTTCCTAGATGTGCTGATCAGAATAGACAATCAGACGCTAAGTACCACACTATACAGGAAAGAAACATCTGGAAATACACTTTTGCACGCAACAAGTGCTCATCCTGTTCATCTTATCCAAAGCATCCCCTATGGGGAAATGCTTAGATTACGTAGGATATGTAGTAGTGAAGCAGAATTGTTTAAGAACCAGCAAGCAAGCAAACTGAGATTTATTGAAAGGGGCTACAGTGCCAAATCTATCAAGAGTGCAATTAAGAAATCTAGAGCCAGACCAAGGGAGGACTTACTGTCAAATAGTAATAAGGACTTGGAAACCCACAAATCTAAAACAGCAGAAATAGAAGGGAACCCAAGACTTATATTAACATATAATCGTCAGCACAAGTCACTGCGCCAGATACTTAAGAATAATTGGCACATAATTAAGGATGACCCCATCATTGGAAAATCATTGTCAGAACAGCCTGTCATAACATTTAGAAAATCCACGTCAATTGCAGACATTTTAGTCACGAGCAATCCGGAATGTGAAAATACTGTAGACTGGCTTAGTACGAGAAAAGGGTTTTTCAAATGTATCAGCTGCAAAGCTTGTACATATGGAAAAAACACAATGTCATATATGACAGCCTTCAGTCCCAAACCATATATGATCAAACAACATCTCACATGTAGAAATGAATATGTGGTGTACGTTCTTGAATGTAGCTGTGGTCTCAGGTACGTAGGAAGTACAAAACTTCCTGGATATCAGAGAATATTGCAACACATCAGGGCGATAACCAACAGCGACCCTAGCTATCCAGTAGCACGCCACTCCAAAGAACACCATGGTGGAAAACCCAAAGATCTGAAATATTACCTGATAGATAATGTACCAGCACAAAGAAGGGGAGGTAATAGGGAGGGTGCACTACGTCGCCTTGAGACCCATTACATATTGCTACTAGATAGCAAACAACCAAATGGGTTGAACATGGGGGAAGATCTGTACACCTATTTGGATTAGAAAGGGAACAATATACCATGCTACTAATACAATAATCTGCACATTGAAGAAAGTTGTCTGAATAAAAGATCAATAAGAATTAGAGCAAAATGATATAAATAACTTACTCGTTGTATGAAGTAGATCTGTAAATTAGGAAATTTTATGCAAATGTGTTTTAACAATTTTTAACTCATTTGGGAATATTATCTGTTGAAATCATATATATTTTTTTACTGGTTGTAATCAAATGTTAGGTTTTAGAATCTTAAATGTATTGGAAGTTTTACCTATCTAACCATGAAATAGATTTTTAAAAAGATTTTATCTAAATGTCTTTTATAAATTAATTGTGGGAATCATGTTTTATAAGCTGAGTAGAATGATAGTCCATCTAACCTGTGTCCCAATTGGAGTGAAAATTTCCGAGCAATATCAAGGTATAAAAACCTAGATATGAACCGTTTATATGAATTGAATACATAGATCAGCACTTTATTATTTATAAGCACTTAGAGGCACTTTTTGACGTATAACACCAAATAGGCAAATTATGGGTTGTTCCTATGGAAGCACAATATCACAAAGTAGAGAAGAGAATGTTACAAGAGTACAAATTTAAATATACTATGCATGTGGGTAATGAGGGGTGCCCCAGCTAAAATATCATGTTCAAAAATGTATTTATACAGGTTATTACATAGAATGTACAGACTGAAAAATGTATTTTACAAGTATTATTGGCGGCTACTAAAATATGTTAAAATCATTCAAGGATATGAATAACCATGTTTTACCCAAACTGCATATTGTATTTTACATATAATTGCAAAACTGAAAATGAGTTTTAAAATGACTATTTGCAAGCAAAACTGTCGTTGTACATAGATGTAAATACCTCTTCTATTTCTATCAATGGGCACTTGCACTTTAAAAGGGGATGTGCTTCACTGATGTGTTGTCATGTGATCAAGGCAGGGATCTGCCGAAACGCGTCGTGAGGACTGGTATTAAATAAACTGAAATTGCACCGAGAAGGGTCTGCCTCGTTTTTATTTCTGACCCCGTCGAGGAGTTGGTGGCTGAAGCGAGCATTATTGAAAAATATATATATATATATATATATAAATATATATATATATATATATATATATATATATATATATAAATATATATATATATATATATATATATATATATATATATATAAATATATATATATATATATATATATATATATATATATATATATATATATATATATATATATATATATATACATCCAGTTTCACAGTTGCCCAGTTGCCCAGCACCCATCAACATTCAGCCGCTCGCCTGTTCAGTCTGCTCCGCTATCCCAAAGACAGCAGTGGAACCGCTCCCGTTGGCGGCGGTGCTCCTCCCGGCAGGGCCGGCCGTACAAAATCCAGTTTCACAGTTGCCCACAAGAGCAAGGAGCACTCCCAGTTCGGCGTTTATAGGGTCATGAGAGGTGTAAGGCAAACCGGCGTCCGCAGTTACCTGATGCGTTTCAGGCTGATGCCCTTCTTCTGAGGTTTGTGCTGCTGCCGAAAATTGCCCAGCATGCTACGGTTTCCAGTGTTCACCCTTAATTTATTTGCTTGCTATAACACTCAGATGAGTAACAATACAGTGCATCATGGGACTGGAAGTCATAGTTCAATACTACCCAAGTGGGCTGCTTGGTAACCAGTGGCAAATAGTCCCAAAATTTCCATCGGTAAGCCCCCAGCACCAATCAACATCTAGCCTCTCGCCTGTTCGGTCTGCTCCGCTATCCCAAAGACAGCAGTGGAACCACTCCCGTTGGCGGCGGTGCTCCTCCCGGCAGGGCCGGCCGTACAAAATCCAGTTTCACAGTTGCCCACAAGAGCGAGGAGCACTCCCAATTCGGCGTTTATAGGGTCATAAGAGGTGTAAGGCAAACCGGCGTCCGCAGCTACCTGACGCGTTTCAGGCTGAAGCCCTTCTTCTGAGGTTTGTGCTGCTGCCGAAAATTACCCAGCATGCTACGGTTTCCAGTGTTCACCCTTAATTTATTTGCTTGCTATAACACTCAGGTGAGTAACAATACAGTGCATCATGGGACTGGAAGTCATAGTTCAATACTACCCAAGTGGGCTGCGTGGTAACCTGCAGCAAATAGTCCCACAATTCCCATTGGTAAGCCCCCAGCACCCATCAACATTCAGCCGCTCGCCTTTTCGGTCTGCTCCGCTATCCCAAAGACAGCAGTGGAACCGCTCCCGTTAGCGGCGGTGCTCCTCCCGGCCGGGCCGGCCGTACAAAATCCAGTTTCACAGTTGCCCACAAGAGCGAGGAGCACTCCCAGTTCGGCGTTTATAGGGTCATGAGAGGTGTAAGGCAAACCGGCGTCAGCAGCTACCTGACGCGTTTCAGGCTGACACCCTTCTTCTGAGGTTTGTGCTGCTGCCGAAAATTACCCAGCATGCTACAGTTTCCAGTGTTCACCCTTAATTTATTTGCTTGCTATAACACTCAGGTGAGTAACAATACAGTGCATCATGGGACTGGAAGTCATAGTTCAATACTACCCAAGTGGGCTGCTTGGTAACCTGCGGCAAATAGTCCCAAAATTTCTATCGGTAAGCCCCCAGCACCCATCAACATTCAGCCGCTCGCCTGTTCGGTCTGCTCCGCTATCCCAAAGACAGCAGTGGAACCGCTCCCGCTGGCGGCGGTGCTCCTCCCGGCTGGGACAGCCATACAAAATCCAGGGTCAAAGTTGCCCACAAGAGCGAGGAGCACTCCCAGTTCGGCGTTTATAGGGTCATGAGAGGTGTAAGGCAAACCGGCATCAGCAGCTACCTGACGCGTTTCAGGCTGACACCCTTCTTCTGAGGTTTGTGCTGCTGCCGAAAATTACCCAGCATGCTACAGTTTCCAGTGTTCACCCTTAATTTATTTGCTTGCTATAACACTCAGGTGAGTAACAATACAGTGCATCATGGGACTGGAAGTCATAGTTCAATACTACCCAAGTGGGCTGCTTGGTAACCTGCGGCAAATAGTCCCAAAATTTCTATCGGTAAGCCCCCAGCACCCATCAACATTCAGCCGCTCGCCTGTTCGGTCTGCTCCGCTATCCCAAAGACAGCAGTCGAACCGCTCCCGTTGGCGTCGGTGCTCCTCCCGGCTGGGACAGCCATACAAAATCCAGTGTCAAAGTTGCCCATAAGAGCGAGGAGCACTCCCAGTTTGGCGTTTATAGGGTCATGAGAAGTGTAAGGCAAACTGGCGTCCGCAGCTACCTGACTTATTTCAGGCTGACGCCCTTCTTCTGAGGTTTGTGCTGCTGCTGAAAATTACCCAGCATGCTACGGTTTCCAGTGTTCACCCTTAATTTATTTGCTTGCTATAACACTCAGGTGAATAACAATACAGTGCATCATGGGACTGGAAGTGATAGTTCTATACTACCCAAGTGGGCTGCTTGGTAACCTGCGGCAAATAGTCCCAAAATTTCCATCGGTAATCCCCCAGCACCCATCAACATTCAGCCGCTCGCCGGTTCGGTCTGCTCCGCTATCCCAAAGACAGCAGTGGAACGGCTCCCGTTGGCGGCGGTGCTTATCCCGGCCGGGCCGGCCGTACAAAATCCAGTTTCACAGTTGCCCACAAATGCAAGGAGCACTCCAAGTTCGGCGTTTATAGGGTCATGAGAGGTGTAAGGCAAACCGGCGTCCGCAGCTACCTGACGCGTTTCAGGCTGACGCCTTTCTTCTGAGGTTTGTGCTGCTGCCGAAAATTGCCCAGCATGCTACAGTTTCCAGTGTTCACCCTTAATTTGTTTGCTTGCTATAACACTCAGGCGAGTAACAATACAGTGCATCATGGGACTGGAAGTCATAGTTCAATACTACCCAAGTGGGCTGCTTGGTAACCTGTGGCAAATAGTCCCAAAATTTCTTTCGGTAAGCCCCCAGCACCCATCAACATCTAGCCGCTCGCCTGTTCGGTCTGCTCCGCTATCCCAAAGACAGCAGTGATACCGCTCCCGTTGTCAGCGGTGCTCCTCCCGGCGGGGCCGGCCGTACAAAATCCAGTTTCACAGTTGCCCACAAGAGCGAGGAGCACTCCACATTCAGCGTTCATAGGGTCATAAGAGGTGTAAGGCAAACCGGCGTCGGCAGCTACCTGACGCGTTTCAGGCTGACGCCCTTCTTCTGAGGTTTGTGCTGCTCCCGAAAATTACCCAGCATTAAGCATGGGCGAAAAATTCGTTCCGCTCGCGGATTTTCGGTAAATTCGCGATCCGCGAACGCTCGCGAATTTACCGAAAATCCGCAAATTTTCATGCAGCGGATTTTTTTTCTTGGTGATACAATTTTGCGGCGTGCGGTGTAAGTTCGCAATTGCGAACATGTAGGTGCGGCGGGCAGCAACAATCTCGCACTTGCGAAATTACAAAATTTGCAATTCTGCACAAGAAATCCACTAGCAAGCAGCATAGACCTTCTGAAAATGATGATTTTTATCAGAATAACTCCTCAGGTTGACATTTGCCTACCCTTTTTTGGATTTCAGGCCTTTTGACTTTCTTTGGATCACTTTTGGATTAGAAATCAACTTTCACAAGTAAGTTTGTTTGGGGCATTACATTATCTGTTCAGCAGAAAAACGAGTTTTGCTAAACTGAAAGCACTCAGCAGGTGCAAAAGTTCAAATTCATCATTAGTACCCATTCCCTGTAGTGCTTCCTGACTGTAGCCCCTCCAGAGTTCAGTTGCTAGTTGCAACAATTGTATGACCCTGCTCTGACCCTCACAGCCGGATCATAGAATAGCTACAAGTAGGCCACAAAGCTCCTTGGAAAAAAAATTGCACTGCAACAGAAAGCAGATTACAGATAAGGAAGCAGGTGCCAGACTGGAATTTTAAAACAGTGACACATTAATAAATCAACCCCAAATTAATTCATGTCAGTTGAAGCAGGGCAGGTGTGCTTGCTTTCCTCCCCCATAATCTACAGTGATGATGATGAACCAGAGGGTGGCATTGATGTACCAGAGGGTGGCATGGGTGAAACAGAGGGTGGCAGTGTTGAAACAGAGGGTGCTGTGAACCTGTGATGATGAACCAGATGTAGAAACAACATAGTCGCGACCGTTGCGTGCTGACAAGTAAGTTCGCAATTGCGAACTGGTACAAAATCCTCACGAACTGGCAGAAACCCTTGCAAACACTATAAAAACAAAAAAATCCGCAAATTCGCGAGAATTCGCTAATTTTGCGGATTGCGAGTTCGCAAATACGCAAATTCGCGAACGCCAGATTCGCAAAAATTCGCCCATGCTTACCCAGCATGCAACGGGTTCCAGTTTTCACCCTTAATTTATTTGCTTGCTATAACACTCAGGTGAGTAACAATACAGTGCATCATGGGACTGGAAGTCATAGTTCAATACTACCCAAGTGGGCTGCTTGGTAACCTGCAGCAAATAGTCCCAAAATTTCCATCGGTAAGCCCCCAGCACCCATCAACATTCAGCTGCTCGCCTGTTTGGTCTGCTCCACTATCCCAAAGACAGCAGTGGAACCGCTCCCGTTAGCGGCGGTGCTCCTCCCGGCCGGGCCGGCAGTACAAAATCCAGTTTCACAGTTGCCCACAAGGGCGAGGAGCACTCCCAGTTCGGTGTTTATAGGGTCATGAGAGGTGTAAGGCAAACCGGCGTCAGCAGCTACCTGACGCGTTTCAGGCTGACACCCTTCTTCTGAGGTTTGTGCTGCTGCCGAAAATTACCCAGCTTGCTACGGTTTCCAGTGTTCACCCTTAATTTATTTGCTTGCTATAACACTCAGGTGAGTAACAATACAGTGCATCATGGGACTGGAAGTCATAGTTCAATACTACCCAAGTGGGCTGCTTGGTAACCTGTGGCAAATAGTCCCAAAATTTCTTTCGGTAAGCCCCCAGCACCCATCAACATCTAGCCGCTCGCCTGTTCAGTCTGCTCCGCTATCCCAAAGACAGCAGTGGAACCGCTCCCGTTGGCGGCGGTGCTCCTCCCGGCTGGGCCGGCCGTACAAAATCCAGTGTCAAAGTTGCCCACAAGAGCGAGGAGCACTCCCAGTTCGGTGTTTATAGGGTCATGAGAGGTGTAAGGCAAACCGGCGTCAGCAGCTACCTGACGCGTTTCAGGCTGACACCCTTCTTCTGAGGTTTGTGCTGTTGCCGAAAATTACCCAGCATGCTACGGTTTCCAGTGTTCACCCTTAATTTATTTGCTTGCTATAACACTCAGGTGAGTAACAATACAGTGCATCATGGGACTGGAAGTCATAGTTCAATACTACCCAAGTGGGCTGCTTGGTAACCTGCGGCAAATAGTCCCAAAATTTCTATCGGTAATCCCCCAGCACCCATCAACATTCAGCCGCTCGCCTGTTCGGTCTGCTCCGCTATCCCAAAGACAGCAGTGGAACCACTGCCGTTGGCGGCGGTGCTCCTCCCGGCCGAGCAGGCCGTACAAAATCCAGTTTCATAGTTGCCCACAAGAGCAAGGAGCACTCCCAGTTCGGCGTTTATAGGGTCATGAGAGGTGTAAGGCAAACCGGCGTCCGCAGCTACCTGACGCGTTTCAGGCTGATGCCCTTCTTCTGAGGTTTGTGCTGTTGCCGAAAATTACCCAGCATGCTACGGTTTCCAGTGTTCACCCTTAATTTATTTGCTTGCTATAACACTCAGGTGAGTAACAATACAGTGCATCATGGGACTGGAAGTCATAGTTCAATACTACCCAAGTGGGCTGCTTGGTAACCTGTGGCAAATAGTCCCAAAATTTTCATCGGTAAGCCCCCAGCACCCATCAACATCTAGCCGCTCGCCTGTTCGGTCTGCTCCGCTATCCCAAAGACAGCAGTGGAACCGCTCCCGTTGGCGGCAGTGCTACTTCCCGGCCGGGCCGGCCGTACAAAATCCAGTTTCACAGTTGCCCACAAGAGCGAGGAGCACTCCCAGTTCGACGTTTATAGGGTCATGAGAGGTGTAAGGCAAGCCGGCGTCAGCAGCTACCTGACGCGTTTCAGGCTGGCACTCTTCTTCTGAGGTTTGTGCTGCTGCCGAAAATTACCCATCATGCTACGGTTTCCAGTGTTCACCCTTAATTTATTTGCTTGCTATAACACTCAGGTGAGTAACAATACAGTGCATCATGGGACTGGAAGTCATAGTTCAATACTACCCAAGTAGGCTGCTTGGTAACCTGCGGCAAATAGTCCCAATATTTCTATTGGTAAGCCCCCAGCACCCATCAACATTCAGCCGCTCGCCTGTTCGGTCTGCTCCACTATCTCAAAAACAGCAGTGGAACCGCTCCCGTTGGCGGCGGTGCTCCTCCCGGCTGGGCTGGCCGTACAAAATCCAGTGTCAAAGTTGCCCACAAGAGCGAGGAGCACTCCCAGTTCGGCGTTTATAGGGTCATGAGAAGTGTAAGGCAAACCGGCGTCCGCAGCTACCTGACTTATTTCAGTCTGACGCCCTTCTTCTGAGGTTTGTGCTGCTGCCGAAAATTACCCAGCATGCTACGGTTTCCAGTGTTCACCCTTAATTTATTTGCTTGCTATAACACTCAGGTGAATAACAATACAGTGCATCATGGGACTGGAAGTGATAGTTCAATACTACCCAAGTGGGCTGCTTGGTAACCTACGGCAAATAGTCCCAAAATTTCCTTCGGTAATCCCCCAGCACCCATCAACATTTAGCCGCTCGCCTGTTCGGTCTGCTCCGCTATGCCAAAGACAGCAGTTGACCCGCTCCTGTTGGTGGCGGTGCTCCTCCCGGCCGGGCCAGGCGTACATAATCCAGTTTCACAGTTGCCCACAAGAGCAAGGAGCACTCCCAGTTCTGTGTTTATAGGGTCATGAGAGGTGTAAGGCAAACCGGCGTCCGCAGCTACCTGACGGGTTTCAGGCTGACGCCCTTCTTCTGAGGTTTGTGCTGCTGCCAAAACTTACCCAGCATGCTACGGTTTCCAGTGTTCACCCTTAATTTATTTGCTTGCTATAACACTCAGGTGAGTAACAATACAGTGCATCATGGGACTGGAAGTCATAGTTCAATGCTACCCAAGTGGGCTGCTTGGTAACCTGCGGCAAATAGTCCCAAAATTTCCATCGGTAAGCCCCCAGCACGATCAACATTCAGCCGCTCGCCTGTTCGGTCTGCTCCGCTATCCCAAAGACAGCAGTGGAACCGCTCCCATTGATGGCGGTGCTCCTCCCGGCCGGGCCGGCTGTACAATATCCAGTTTCACAGTTGCCCACAAGAGGGAGGAGCACTCACAGTTTGGCGTTTATAGGGTCATGAGAGGTGTAAGGCAAACCGGCGTCCGCAGCTACCTGACGCGTTTCAGGCTGACGCCCTTCTTCTGAGGTTTGTGCTGCTGCCGAAAATTACCCAGCATGCTACGGTTTCCAGTGTTCAGCCTTAATTTATTTGCTTGCTATAACACTCAGGTGAGTAACAATACAGTGCATCATGGGACTGGAAGTCAGAGTTCAATACAACCCAAGTAGGCTGCTTGGTAACCTGCGGCAAATAGTCCCAAAATTTCCATCGGTAAGCCCCCAGCACCCATCAACATTCAGCCACTCGCCTGTTTGGTCAGCTCTGCTATTCCAAAGACAGCAGTGGAACCGCTCCTGTTGGCGGCGGTGCTCCTTCCGGCCGGGCCGGCCGTACAAAATCCAGTTTCACAGTTGCCCACAAGAGCGATGAGCACTCCCAGTTCTGCGTTTATAGGGTCATGAGAGGTGTAAGGCAAACCGGCGTCCGCAGCTACCTGATGCGTTTCAGGCTGACGCCCTTCTTCTGAGGTTTGTGCTGCTGCCAAAAATTATCCAGAATGCTACGGTTTCCAGTGTTCACCCTTAATTTATTTTCTTGCTATAACACTCAGGTGAGTAACAATACAGTGCATCATGGGACTGGAAGTCATAGTTCAATACTAGCCAAGTCGGCTGCTTGGTAACCTGCGGCAAATAGTCCCAAAATTTCCATCGGTAAGCCCCAGCACCCATCAACATTCAGCTGCTCGCCTGTTCGGTCTGCTCCGCTATCCCAAAGACAGCAGTGGAACCGCTCCCGTTAGCGGCGGTGCTCCTCCCGGCCGGGCCAGCCAACAAAATCCAGTTTCACAGTTGCCCACAAGAGCGAGGAGCACTCCCAGTTCGGCATTTATAGGGTCATGAGAGGTGTAAGGCAAGCCGGGGTCAGCAGCTACCTGACGCGTTTCACGCTGACACCCTTCTTCTGAGGTTTGTGCTGCTGTTGAAAATTACCCACAAAACAGGTGATGGACAGAATGTGGATCAATGTCACACATTCACCCCAGTCCGAAGATCTGGCCCCAAATCCATCGTTTTTTTGCACTCCACACCACCCTGGGTTAGACAATGGCGATATGCAAATCAGCTCTGACCCTGTGCCCCATGGGAACAGTCCAGTCCGAACTACAAAAGCCATGTCCTTCCCAGAACGGAATCAAGCATCCGAGGACCTGACCGGTTTTGAGGTAACACCTCTCATCAGCCCAGCTAGCTTGACTCCAGTTGTGTGGAGTGCCTGGGACCCACGTCTGGGCATCCCCAGCGCACTTAGGGCGGCAATTGCAAACAAAACAGGTGATGGACAGAATGTGGATCAATGTCACACATTCACCCCAGTCCGAAGATCTGGGCCCAAATCCATAGTTTTTTTGCACTCCACACCACCCTGGGTTAGACAATGGCGATATGCAAATCAGCTCTGACCCTGTGCCCCATGGGAACAGTCCAGTCCGAACTACAAAAGCCATGTCCTTCCCAGAACGGAATCAAGCATCCGAGGACCGGACCGGTTTCGAGGTAACACCTCTCATCAGCCCGGCTAGCTTGATTCCAGTGGTGTGGAGTGCCTGGGACCCACGTCTGGGCATCCCCAGCGCACTTAGGGCGGCAATTGCAAACAAAACAGGTGATGGACAGAATGTGGATCAAGGTCACACATTCACCCCAGTCCGAAGATCTGGGCCCAAATCCATCGTTTTTTTGCACTCCACACCACCCTGGGTTAGACAATGGCGATATGCAAATCAGCTCTGACCCTGTGCCCCATGGGAACAGTCCAGTCCGAACTACAAAAGCCATGTCCTTCCCAGAACGGAATCAAGCATCCGGGGACCGGACCGGTTTCGAGGTAACACCTCTCATCAGCCCGGCTAGCTTGATTCCAGTGGTGTGGAGTGCCTGGGACCCACGTCTGGGCATCCCCAGCGCACTTAGGGCGGCAATTGCAAACAAAACAGGTGATGGACAGAATGTGGATCAATGTCACACATTCACCCCAGTCCGAAGATCTGGGCCCAAATCCATTGTTTTTTTGCACTCCACACCACCATGGGTTAGACAATGGCGATATGCAAATCATCTCTGACCCTGTGCCCCATGGGAACAGTCCAGTCCGAACTACAAAAGCCATGTCCTTCCCAGAACGGAATCAAGCATCCGAGGACCGGACCAGTTTCGAGGTAACACCTCTCATCAGCCCGGCTAGCTTGATTCCAGTGGTGTGGAGTGCCTGGGACCCACGTCTTCACATCCCCAGCGCACTTAGGGCGGCAATTGCAAACAAAACAGGTGATGGACAGTATGTGGATCAATGTCACACATTCACCCCAGTCCGAAGATCTGGGCCCAAATCCATAGTTTTTTTGCACTCCACACCACCCTGGGTTAGACAATGGTGATATGCAAATCAGCTCTGACCCTGTGCCCCATGGGAACAGTCCAGTCCGAACTACAAAAGCCATGTCCTTCCCAGAACGGAATCAAGCATCCGAGGACCGGACCGGTTTCGAGGTAACACCTCTCATCAGCCCGGCTAGCTTGATTCCAGTGGTGTGAAGTGCCTGGGACCCACGTCTGGGCATCCCCAGCGCACTTAGGGCGGCAATTGCAAATAAAACAGGTGATGGACAGAATGTGGATCAATGTCACACATTCACCCCAGTCCGAAGATCTGGGCCCAAATCCATCGTTTTTTTGCACTCCACACCACCCTGGGTTAGACAATGGCGATATGCAAATCAGCTCTGACCCTGTGCCCCATGGGAACAGTCCAGTCCGAACTACAAAAGCCATGTCCTTCCCAGAACTCCCAGATCTTCGGACTGGGTTGAATGTGTGACATTGATCTACATTCGGTCCATCACCTGTTTTGTTTGCAATTGCCGCCATAAGCGCACTGGGGATACTCAGACGTGGGTCCCAGGCACTCCACACCACTGGAGTCAAGCTAGCCGGGCTGATGAGAGGTGTTACCTCGAAACCGGTCCGGTCCTCGGATGCTTGATTCCGTTCTGGGAAGGACATGGCTTTTGTAGTTCGGACTGGACTGTTCCCATGGGGCACAGGGTCAGAGCTGATTTGCATATCGCCATTGTCTAACCCAGGGTGGTGTGGAGTGCAAAAAAACGATGGATTTGGTCCCAGATCTTCGGACTGGGTTGAATGTGTGACATTGATCCACATTTGGTCCATCACCTGTTTTGTTTGCAGTTGAAAATTTCCCAGCATGCTACGGTTTCCAGTGTTCACCCTTAATTTATTTGCTTGCTATAACACTCAGGTGAGTAACAATACAGTGCATCATGGGACTGTAAGTCATAGTTCAATACTACCCAAGTGGGCTGCTTGGTAACTTGCGGCAAATAGTCCCAAAATTTCTATTGGTAAGCCCCCAGCACCCATCAACATTCAGCCGCTCGCCTATTCGGTCTGCTCCGCTATCCCAAAAACAGCAGTGGAACCGCTCCCGTTGGCGGCGGTGCTCCTCCCGGCTGGGCTGGCCGTACAAAATCCAGTGTCAAAGTTGCCCACAAGAGCGAGGAGCACTCCCAGTTCGGCGTTTATAGGGTCATGAGAAGTGTAAGGCAAACCGGCGTCCGCAGCTTCCTGACTTATTTCAGTCTGACGCCCTTCTTCTGAGGTTTGTGCTGCTGCCGAAAATTACCCAGCATGCTACGGTTTCCAGTGTTCACCCTTAATTTATTTGCTTGCTATAACACTCAGTTGAATAACAATACAGTGCATCATGGGACTGGAAGTGATAGTTCAATACTACCCAAGTGGGCTGCTTGGGAACCTGCGGCAAATATTCCCAAAATTTCCATTGGTAATCCCCCAGCACCCATCAACATTCAGCCGCTCGCCTGTTCGGTCTGCTCCGCTATCCCAAAGACAGCAATGGACCCGCTCCCGTTGGTGGCGGTGCTCCTCCCGGCCGGGCCAGGTGTACAAAAGCCAGTTTCACAGTTGCCCACAAGAGCAAGGAGCACTCCCAGTTCTGCGTTTATAGGGTCATGAGAGGTGTAAGGTAAACCGGCGTCCGCAGCTACCTGACGGGTTTCAGGCTGACGCCCTTCTTCTGAGGTTTGTGCTGCTGCCGAAAATTACCCAGCATGCTACGGTTTCCAGTGTTCACCCTTAATTTATTTGCTTGCTATAACACTCAGGTGAGTAACAATACAGTGCATCATGGGACTGGAAGTCATAGTTCAATGCTACCCAAGTGGGCTGCTTGGTAACCTGCGGCAAATAGTCCCAAAATTTCCATCGGTAATCCCCCAGCACCCATCAACATTCAGCCGCTCGCCTGTTCGGTCTGCTCCGCTATCCCAAAGACAGCAGTGGACCCGCTCCCGTTGGTGGCGGTGCTCCTGCCGGCCGGGCCAGGCGTACAAAATCCAGTTTCACAGTTGCCCACAAGAGCGATGAGCACTCCCAGTTCGGCGTTTATAGGGTCATGAGAGGTGTAAGGCAAACCGGCGTCCGCAGCTACCTGATGCGTTTTAGGCTGACGCCCGTCTTCTGAGGTTTGTGCTGCTGCCGAAAATTACCCAGCATGCTACCGTTTCCAGTGTTCACCCTTAATTTATTTGCTTGCTATAACACTCAGGTGAGTAACAATACAGTGCATCATGGGACTGGAAGTCATAGTTCAATACTAGCCAAGTCGGCTGCTTGGTAACCTGCGGCAAATAGTCCCAAAATTTCCATCGGTAAGCCCCAGCACCCATCAACATTCAGCCGCTCCCCTGTTCGGTCTGCTCCGCTATCCCAAAGACAGCAGTGGAACCGCTCCCGTTGTCGGCGGTGCTCCTCCCGGCCGGGCCGGCCGTACAAAATCCAGTTTCACAGTTGCCCACAAGAGCAAGGAGCACTCCCAGTTCGGCGTTTATAGGGTCATGAGAGGTGTAAGGCAAACCGGCGTCCGCAGCTACCTGACAGTTTTCAGGCTGACGCCCTTCTTCCGAGGTTTGTGCTGCTGCCGAAAATTACCCAGCATGCTACGATTTCAAGTGTCATTTGACGAATCTTCACAAAATTTTAAAAATGAATTTTTTACTCAGGTCAGCTCCTGTCTTAAAAGATTCGGGGTGATTTTTCAAGGGGAGGTCGAGAAAAAAGGGTGGCCTCAAAAGGTGTTTTATTCATATTAATTTCCATAGAAAACTTTAGACATCGCTACAGCTCGAACTCCTGAACAGAATTACACGAAATTTGGCACAGAGATAGCTCTTGTTTTGGGAAGCACGGCTTTTCTACCTGGTGTAAATCGATTCTGCAGTTATTGAGATATTTAAAGATTTACAGATATCTATATTTGAAAATTGGGAGATCTGATTGGCTGAGTCTTCCCTAGCACGAGCTAGCCTCTGATTGGCTGCCAACACTTCAAACCAGGAAGTATTGGCAGCCATCATGTGCTTCCGCAGAGGAGAAGGAAAAGGGTGAGTGAAAGGATAAAAAAGAAGAAAAGAGGGTAGGGTAAAAACACCCTGTCCGCCTAGGCCTGGTCAGGGGGTCCCACAAGGACCCCCAGGGCCAAAAAAAGATTTTTTTTTTTTTTTTTTAAAGTCAGCCGGATTTTCGCACCCGGCGCAACTTCAGACGAAACAAAAAAACAAAGAGCTTTGTTTCATAACGCCCCTGGGTAGGCCAGGTTCTGGGAGAAATGCCAATTTATGACTGCCACCTCCCCAGAGCTTTATTATTCATGTGCTGGGGGCACACCTCCCTCCCCACAGCCTCGGGGACCGCCACCTCCCCGGGACTGTATTATTCATGTGCAGGAGACATGTGGCCCCCGCACCCTGGGGACCACCACCTCCCCGGGGCTTTGTCAATTATGGTGGGGGGCCTGGCAGCCCTCCCAAGCCCCAGGGACGCCACCTCCCTGGGGCTTTCTTATTCATGTGTGGGTGACACGTGGCCCCCCACCCTGGGAACCATCACATCCCTGGTGTCTTGTTAATTATGTCGGGACCGCCACCTACCAAGGGCTTAAATACTATTACTGTTGGGGGGCTCCTACCCCTCCCCAGGGACCACCATCTCCACTGGCCATTGATTATGCTAATATGGAGGTCCGTGACAGATCCTCTGCCCTGGGGACCACCAACTCCCCTGGGCTATGAAAAAGAAGGGAGGGGGGCTGCGCAGTCCCCCTCCTGGAGCCCTCAATGGCCCTGGGGACTGCCACCCTCCAATGGCCTGCTCCTGCAGTGTCCCGGGGTGCCCACCCCAGCACACTGCTGTTTGCTATGACAGGGCGGGAGCATGGCTCCTGCCCTGTCATAGCAAACTCTGCTTTGGTTTTTGGAAGCGAGAGCAGGAAACCTGCTCTCAATTTCAAAAACCAAAGCAGAATTGCTTTTCAGCAAGGGGAGCTGCATGTCAGCATCTCCCCTTATGCAAAAGCAATGCAGGATCCCACAGGAGGTGGGGAGCTCGCGGAACCGTGGGGGTATTGGGGCTCCCCCCACGGTCCCCAAAGGTGAGGTCAGGCCCTGGGGGATGGGGTCCCCGGGGCCAGAACTGGCCCGGGAGTGGGGCCACGTGGCCCCCTCCCTATAAAAAAAATAATGAATTTGGCATGCCCAGGGGATGGGGTCCCAGGGGCCAAAAGTGGCCCAGGGAAGGGGGGCCACTCGGCATCCCTCTAAAAAAAACAACAAGGCTGGCCAGGCCTTGTCCTCTTGTGTCCTGAGGACCTCAGGACACAAGTGGACTTCATCCCCCGAGCAGCAGTGCGCCAGAAGGCACGTTTGCAGAGTGGTGAAAAAAGGGGACGTGGCCTTGGACCACCTCTCTGCAATCCAGCTGTGGGGCGCTTACTGGAGGTACCTGGTGGGCTAGTTGGCCCCCAGGGACCCTCAGTATTCAAGGGGACTTAATCGCCCAACTTAGAACAAGCCATGGGGTGTGTTTGCAAAGTGGTGGAGAAATGGGGCATGGTCTTTGTCCACCTTTCAGCAATCCCACTGTGTGGGGCTTACTGGAGGTAAGAGGTAAGCTAGTTGGCCCCTAAAGGACCCCCAGCAGCCAAGGGGACTTCAATCCCCATCCAAGAGCACACCAGGGACTGCGTTTGTAGAGTTGTGGGCAAAGTGGGCATGGCCTGCTATGAGAATTTAGCAATACTGTTGTGTGGGACTTACTGGAGGTAATAGGAGGGGTAGTTGGCCCCAAGGATGTCCTTGGGGACCAACTACCCCTCTTACTACCTCCAATAAGTCCCACACAGTGGGATGGCTAAGACATCTTTGAAGGCCATGCCCCCCCTTTCTCCATCACTCTGCAATAGCGTCTCCTGGCAGACTACAGGATGGGGTATGTAGCACAATTTACTCCTATGGGACTTTGGGGGCAAAGAAGCCCTCCTGGTACCTCCTGTAAGTCCTACGCAGCAGAATTCCTGAGCGCTGGTGGGAGGCACAGCACCCTTTCTCCGCCACTCTGCAAATGTGACTACCAGTTAAATAAGTGTTTGCAATGTAATAGGTTTTGCATTTGTGAGAATTAGAGCTACTGACGTTGCAAATGCAAATGTTTTTCAATAATTATATTGGAGTGGAGTGGATGTACGTTGTGTGTACTGAAATTATGTGGTATGTTGTGCAGTGAAATTATGTGATTAGAAAGTATGTGGTATTTAGTATATAGGAATTATGTAGAGTGGTATTATGTGTTTTGGTGGAGAGTAATTATCTGGTATGGTATTCTATTTTATGGAGTGGTAACCTCAGGTTTAGTATTCCTTGTTTCCAGAGAAGCTCAACTATGAACTCAGTGAGACAAAAAAAGAAGGAATCACTGAGGAGCACTTGTGGACCTAGTAAGAGATATGAGCAAGACTACAAAAATTATGTGACTGTTTGGCTGCCCCAACTTTCGCACAATTATACAGTGACTGCATTAGCCACATAATTCATCATCTGCTCCCTCATCTACAGATTTCAACAAAAAAAGCCTTGTTTCTAGCTCAAACGTTACCCAAAATAGTGACAAGTGTTACAGCGTGGTGGAAGGCCCTTTGCAAACCTAAAATGCTCACGTTACTTATTGTTAAATGTGGGTGTTAATTTGGTACTAATGGTGTGCAAGACACTCTTGCTTCCTTCTGCACCTCTCTTGCCTCTTGCCTCTTTCTGCATTTCTGTTGCTTCTTTCTGCACATTATTTCTGTTTCTGCACTTCTCTTGCCTCTTTCTGCAAATCTCTTGTACTTTCTGCACCTCTATTCCCCCTTTCTGCATGTCTGTTGCCTCTTTGTCCTCAATAGGATTCAGTGGAGAGGAGTCAGCGTCACCGCGCAGCTTCACATCACGTTCGTGTGAGCTCTCAGGGCTCTGCGTGCCATCGGAGCAGGAAGCAGCCTAGGCGCTTCCGTTTTTGTTCAGCTCGGGTTGATCTCTCAGAGTTTTGTGTGCCATCGGAGACGGAAGGAGTTTACATTTTTTCTTCAGTGTCTCCCTGCGCATCTCAAGGAGGAACAGTGTCTCTTCATCAACAATTTAAAACAGCGTAGAATCGATTTTAAAGTTTCAGACACCAGTCAAAGGAATACGGTCAGTTTTTTTATATGTATCTATAAAAAAAGGGGTTATTTGCTGAACTGCTTCATTTGAAGAGGCGCAAAAGGTATTCTTTCATCCTTTTTTTGGGGGTCAACTGGAATACTCTCATAGTACTATTAACATTGACAGTCAACTGACATTTTTTTAATGTACTGCAGCACAGTGGTGAAGTCTACAAATATAATCCTGAAGGGTTCTACGTCTACCTTTTTGACTCATTTTGGTTGTTTTTTTTTAAAAGCTGTGCAGCGCAATTCTTGGATATTTTTCTGTTAATATTCCTGGCAGTTACGTTTATTTATTTTTGTGTGCAATTTATTGTGTTGAATAACCTTTTCTTTTGCAGGTGTTTATAGAAGTAATTGTTTGATTTTACATTATGCAAAATGTTCAAGCTCCACCACCATTTTTACAGCTTTCAGGGGATCCTCCAGTTAAATGGAAGGTTTGGCATAGAGGTTTTGAAAAATATATTGGAGCCATAGGCGGTTCAAGGTTCAGTGCAGAAAGGAAGCGTTTTATTTTTGAACACAATTTGGGTTTTGAAGGACAAGCCGTTTTAGAACATTTACCTCCTCTTGTAGCAGAAAAGGGGGAGGAAGAGTTAAATGCTTATTACCAGGTGGTGAGAATGTTGGAGAAACAATTTGATGTGGAGAGTAGTCTTGTAGTGTCCAGGCATAGATTCTTTACAAGGAAACAAGAATCTGATGAAAGCAATGTATCATATGTGGCTGCTCTTTGGATTTTGGCATCCGAGTGTGAATTTGAACATTTTTGTACACAACTTATTAGGGATCAAATTGTAGCACTCTATTGGGACAGTAAGGTTCAAGAAAAGCTTCCAACGTTAAAGAACCCTACTTTAGATGAAACGATTAGCATTGTAAAAAGCATTGAGTTGTCGCAAAAATCCAAAAGAGAGCTTAAAAAAGAGAAAAATCCTGTTGGTGCAGTCAGAGAACAGAAGGAGTTGGTCGAGGACAAAACTCAAGTAGAAAAAGTAAAATCTAATGTTGAACAAAAGAGCAATACGTTCTTTACCAATAGAACAGGAGGAAGGGGTAATTATTTTAAAAATGCATGTAATAAGTGTGGTTTTCCAAACGTTTTCCTGATTCAAAAGTGTGTCAGGCGAAATTTGCAGCTTGTAGGAAGTGGGGGAAACAAGGACATTTTGCGAAGATGTGTAATTCTCGTGGATGTGTGAATGTTGTGTATTCTGAAGAATCGAAGAATGATCCTGGGTATGAAGCTGTCAGTTCTTTAACTGATATTGTTGTTGTTGTTGTGATGGATGGGTCGAAAGAATATGTTTATCCCATTATTGATGACTTAGAGGATGGGAAATCTTTACAGCTTTTGGTTGATTCAGGGGCAAGGATAGCTATGAATACTGGGGAACTTTTTAACTCTACCTGGAAAGATAAAGATCTCAACCCTCCTGATAGGAGTCCATTTTCTTATGAAGGCATTGAGTTATCTGGATTTTTTGATGCTCAGTTAAGGTTTAAAGACAAATGTATTCAGGGGAAAGTATATGTTGCAAAGAAGGCCCTCAACATACTTGGTGGTACTACCAAGGTTTATTTAAAATGACTCTCAGGCCTGGTACTAAAGAACAGGTTTATATTGTTGAACTCTAGCCGGTAGAGGAGAATTTGGGTCACTAGTTTGAGAAATTCCCGAATGTTTTTAGTGAGAAACTAGGGTGTATCACTGGTTTTAAACATTTCATAAATGCTAAAGATGGAGCTTCTCCAGTTAAACATAAATTGAGGAACATCCCATTTAGCATAAGAGATGATTTGTCTCTAGAATTGAAGAAAATGTGTGAAAGTGGTGTTATTGAGCCTATAGAGTCATCTCTTTGGTTAAGTGCCTTGGTCGTAGCGAGAAAAAAAATGGCAATCTCAGGGTATGCATTGATTTGTCCAGTCCGAACTACAAAAGCCATGTCCTTCCCAGAACAGAATCAAGCATCCGAGGACCGGACCGGTTTCGAGGTAACACCTCTCATCAGCCCGGCTAGCTTGATTCCAGTGGTGTGGAGTGCCTGGGACCCACGTCTTCACATCCCCAGCGCACTTAGGGCGGCAATTGCAAACAAAACAGGTGATGGACAGTATATGGATCAATGTCACACATTCACCCCAGTCCGAAGATCTGGGCCCAAATCCATAGTTTTTTTGCACTCCACACCACCCTGGGTTAGACAATGGTGATATGCAAATCAGCTCTGACCCTGTGCCCCATGGGAACAGTCCAGTCCGAACTACAAAAGCCATGTCCTTCCCAGAACGGAATCAAGCATCCGAGGACCGGACCGGTTTCGAGGTAACACCTCTCATCAGCCCGGCTAGCTTGATTCCAGTGGTGTGGAGTGCCTGGGACCCACGTCTGGGCATCCCCAGCGCACTTAGGGCGGCAATTGCAAACAAAACAGGTGATGGACAGAATGTGGATCAATGTCACACATTCACCCCAGTCCGAAGATCTGGGCCCAAATCTATAGTTTTTTTGCACTCCACACCACCCTGGGTTAGACAATGGCGATATGCAAATCAGCTCTGACCCTGTGCCCCATGGGAACAGTCCAGTCCGAACTACAAAAGCCATGTCCTTCCCAGAACGGAATCAAGCATCCGAGGACCGGACCGGTTTCGAGGTAACACCTCTCATCAGCCCGGCTAGCTTGATTCCAGTGGTGTGAAGTGCCTGGGACCCACGTCTGGGCATCCCCAGCGCACTTAGGGCGGCAATTGCAAATAAAACAGGTGATGGACAGAATGTGGATCAATGTCACACATTCACCCCAGTCCGAAGATCTGGGCCCAAATCCATCGTTTTTTTGCACTCCACACCACCTTGGGTTAGACAATGGCGATATGCAAATCAGCTCTGACCCTGTGCCCCATGGGAACAGTCCAGTCCGAACTACAAAAGCCATGTCCTTCCCAGAACGGAATCAAGCATCCGAGGACCGGACCGGTTTCGAGGTAACACCTCTCATCAGCCCGGCTAGCTTGATTCCAGTGGTGTGGAGTGCCTGGGACCCACGTCTGGGCATCCCCAGCGCACTTAGGGCGGCAATTGCAAACAAAACAGGTGATGGACAGAATGTGGATCAATGTCACACATTCACCCCAGTCCGAAGATCTGGGCCCAAATCCATCGTTTTTTTGCACTCTACACCACCCTGGGTTAGACAATGGCGATATGCAAATCAGCTCTGACCCTGTGCCCCATGGGAACAGTCCAGTCCGAACTACAAAAGCCATGTCCTTCCCAGAACGGAATCAAGCATCCGAGGACCGGACCAGTTTTGAGGTAACACCTCTCATCAGCTCTCGCCATTGTCTAACCCAGGGTGGTGTGGAGTGCAAAAAAACGATGGATTTGGGCCCAGATCTTCGGACTGGGTTGAATGTGTGACATTGATCCACATTCGGTCCATCATCTGTTTTGTTTGCAATTGCCGCCATAAGCGCACTGGGGATACTCAGACGTGGGTCCCAGGCACTCCACACCACTGGAGTCAAGCTAGCCGGGCTGATGAGAGGTGTTACCTCGAAACCGGTCCGGTCCTCGGATGCTTGATTCCGTTCTGGGAAGGACATGGCTTTTGTAGTTCGGACTGGACTGTTCCCATGGGGCACAGGGTCAGAGCTGATTTGCATATCGCCATTGTCTAACCCAGGGTGGTGTGGAGTGCAAAAAAACGATGGATTTGGTCCCAGATCTTCGGACTGGGTTGAATGTGTGACATTGATCCACATTCGGTCCATCACCTGTTTTGTTTGCAGTTGAAAATTACCCAGCATGCTACGGTTTCCAGTGTTCACCCTTAATTTATTTGCTTGCTATAACACTCAGGTGAGTAACAATACAGTGCATCATGGGACTGTAAGTCATAGTTCAATACTACCCAAGTGGGCTGCTTGGTAACCTGTGGCAAATAGTCCCAAAATTTCTATCGGTAAGCCCCCAGCACCCATCAACATTCAGCCGCTCGCCTGTTCGGTCTGCTCCGCTATCCCAAAAACAGCAGTGGAACCGCTCCCGTTGGCGGCGGTGCTCCTCCCGGCTGGGCTGGCCGTACAAAATCCAGTGTCAAAATTGCCCACAAGAGCGAGGAGCACTCCCAGTTCGGCGTTTATAGGGTCATGAGAAGTGTAAGGCAAACCGGCGTCCGCAGCTACCTGACTTATTTCAGTCTGACGCCCTTCTTCTGAGGTTTGTGCTGCTGCCGAAAATTACCCAGCATGCTACGGTTTCCAGTGTTCACCCTTAATTTATTTGCTTGCTATAACACTCAGGTGAATAACAATACAGTGCATCATGGGACTGGAAGTGATAGTTCAATACTACCCAAGTGGGCTGCTTGGTAACCTGCGGCAAATATTCCCAAAATTTCCATTGGTAATCCCCCAGCACCCATCAACATTCAGCCGCTCGCCTGTTCGGTCTGCTCCGCTATCCCAAAGACAGCAGTGGACCCGCTCCCGTTGGTGGCGGTGCTCCTCCCGGCCGGGCCAGGTGTACAAAAGCCAGTTTCACAGTTGCCCACAAGAGCAAGGAGCACTCCCAGTTCTGCGTTTATAGGGTCATGAGAGGTGTAAGGCAAACCGGCGTCCGCAGCTACCTGACGGGTTTCAGGCTGACGCCCTTCTTCTGAGGTTTGTGCTGCTGCCGAAAATTACCCAGCATGCTACGGTTTCCAGTGTTCACCCTTAATTTATTTGCTTGCTATAACACTCAGGTGAGTAACAATACAGTGCATCATGGGACTGGAAGTCATAGTTCAATGCTACCCAAGTGGGCTGCTTGGTAACCTGCGGCAAATAGTCCCAACATTTCCATCGGTAATCCCCCAGCACCCATCAACATTCAGCCGCTCGCCTGTTCGGTCTGCTCCGCTATCCCAAAGACAGCAGTGGACCCGCTCCCGTTGGTGGCGGTGCTCCTGCCGGCCGGGCCAGGCGTACAAAATCCAGTTTCACAGTTGCCCACAAGAGCAAGGAGCACTCCCAGTTCTGCGTTTATAGGGTCATGAGAGGTGTAAGGCAAACCGGCGTCCGCAGCTACCTGATGCGTTTCAGGCTGACGCCCTTCTTCTGAGGTTTGTGCTGCTGCCGAAAATTACCCAGCATGCTACCGTTTCCAGTGTTCACCCTTAATTTATTTGCTTGCTATAACACTCAGGTGAGTAACAATACAGTGCATCATGGGACTGGAAGTCATAGTTCAATACTAGCCAAGTCGGCTGCTTGGTAACCTGCGGCAAATAGTCCCAAAATTTCCATCGGTAAGCCCCAGCACCCATCAACATTCAGCCGCTCCCCTGTTCGGTCTGCTCCGCTATCCCAAAGACAGCAGTGGAACCGCTCTCGTTGTCGGCGGTGCTCCTCCCGGCCGGGCCGGCCGTACAAAATCCAGTTTCACAGTTGCCCACAAGAGCGAGGAGCACTTCCAGTTCGGCGTTTATAGGGTCATGAGAGGTGTAAGGCAAACCGGCGTCCGCAGCTACCTGACAGTTTTCAGGCTGACGCCCTTCTTCCGAGGTTTGTGCTGCTGCCGAAAATTACCCAGCATGCTACGATTTCAAGTGTCATTTGACGAATCTTCACAAAATTTTAAAAATGAATTTTTTACTCAGGTCAGCTCCTGTCTTAAAAGATTCGGGGTGATTTTTCAAGGGGAGGTCGAGAAAAAAGGGTGGCCTCAAAAGGTGTTTTATTCATAATAATTTCCATAGAAAACTTTAGACATCGCTACAGCTCGAACTCCTGAACAGAATTACACGAAATTTGGCACAGAGATAGCTCTTGTTTTAGGAAGCACGGCTTTTCTACATGGTGTAAATCGATTCTGCAGTTTTTGAGATATTTAAAGATTTACAGATATCTATATTTGAAAATTGGGAGATCTGATTGGCTGAGTCTTCCCTAGCACGAGCTAGCCTCTGATTGGCTGCCAACACTTCAAACCAGGAAGTATTGGCAGCCATCATGTGCTTCCGCAGAGGAGAAGGAAAAGGGTGAGTGAAAGGATAAAAAAGAAGAAAAGAGGGTAGGGTAAAAACACCCTGTCCCCCTAGGCCTGGTCAGGGGGTCCCACAAGGACCCCCAGGGCCAAAAAAAGATTTTTTTTTTAAAGTCAGCCGCATTTTCGCACCCGGCGCAACTTCAGACGAAACAAAAAAACGAAGAGCTTTGTTTCATAACGCCCCTGGGTAGGCCAGGTTCTGGGAGAAATGCCAATTTATGACTGCCACCTCCCCAGAGCTTTATTATTCATGTGCTGGGGGCACACCTCCCTCCCCACAGCCTCGGGGACCGCCACCTCCCCGGGACTGTATTATTCATGTGCAGGAGACATGTGGCCCCCGCACCCTGGGGACCACCACCTCCCCGGGGCTTTGTCAATTATGTTGGGGGGCCTGGCAGCCCTCCCAAGCCCCAGGGACGCCACCTCCCTGGTGCTTTCTTATTCATGTGTGGGTGACACGTGGCCCCCCACCCTGGGAACCATCACATCCCTGGTGTCTTGTTAATTATGTCGGGACCGCCACCTACCAAGGGCTTAAATACTATTACTGTTGGGGGGCTCCTACCCCTCCCCAGGGACCACCATCTCCACTGGCCATTGATTATGCTAATATGGAGGTCCGTGACAGATCCTCTGCCCTGGGGACCACCAACTCCCCTGGGCTATGAAAAAGAAGGGAGGGGGGCTGTGCAGTCCCCCTCCTGGAGCCCTCAATGGCCCTGGGGACTGCCACCCTCCAATGGCCTGCTCCTGCAGTGTCCCGGGGTGCCCACTCCAGCACACTGCTGTTTGCTATGACAGGGCGGGAGCACGGCTCCTGCCCTGTCATAGCAAACTCTGCTTTGGTTTTTGGAAGCGAGAGCAGGAAACCTGCTCTCAATTTCAAAAACCAAAGCAGAATTGCTTTTCAGCAAGGGGAGCTGCATGTCAGCATCTCCCCTTATGCAAAAGCAATGCAGGATCCCACAGGAGGTGGGGAGCTCGCGGAACCGTGGGGGTATTGGGGCTCCCCCCACGGTCCCCAAAGGTGAGGTCAGGCCCTGGGGGATGGGGTCCCCGGGGCCATAACTGGCCCGGGAGTGGGGCCACGTGGCCCCCTCCCTATAAAAAAAATAATGAATTTGGCATGCCCCGGGGATGGGGTCCCAGGGGCCAAAAGTGGCCCAGGGAAGGGGGGCCACTCGGCATCCCTCTAAAAAAAACAACAAGGCTGGCCAGGCCTTGTCCTCTTGTGTCCTGAGGACCTCAGGACACAAGTGGACTTCATCCCCCGAGCAGCAGTGCGCCAAAAGGCACGTTTGCAGAGTGGTGTAAAAAGGGGACGTGGCCTTGGACCACCTCTCTGCAATCCAGCTGTGGGGCACTTACTGGAGGTACCTGGTGGGCTAGTTGGCCCCCAGGGACCCTCAGTATTCAAGGGGACTTAATCCCCCAACTTAGAACAAGCCATGGGGTGTGTTTGCAAAGTGGTGGAGAAATGGGGCATGGTCTTTGTCCACCTTTCAGCAATCCCACTGTGTGGGGCTTACTGGAGGTAAGAGGTAAGCTAGTTGGCCCCTAAATGACCCCCAGCAGCCAAGGGGACTTCAATCCCCATCCAAGAGCACACCAGGGACTGCGTTTGTAGAGTCGTGGGCAAAGTGGGCATGGCCTGCTATGAGAATTTAGCAATACTGTTGTGTGGGACTTACTGGAGGTAATAGGAGGGGTAGTTGGCCCCAAGGATGTCCTTGGGGACCAACTACTTCTCTTACTACCTCCAATAAGTCCCACACAGTGGGATGGCTAAGACATCTTTGAAGGCCATGCCCCCCCTTTCTCCATCACTCTGCAATAGCGTCTCCTGGCAGACTACAGGATGGGGTATGTAGCACAATTTACTCCTATGGGACTTTGGGGGCAAAGAAGCCCTCCTGGTACCTCCTGTAAGTCCTACGCAGCAGAATTCCTGAGCGCTGGTGGGAGGCACAGCACCCTTTCTCCGCCACTCTGCAAATGTGACTACCAGTTAAATAAGTGTTTGCAATGTAATAGGTTTTGCATTTGTGAGAATTAGAGCTACTGACGTTGCAAATGCAAATGTTTTTCAATAATTATATTGGAGTGGAGTGGATGTACGTTGTGTGTACTGAAATTATGTGGTATGTTGTGCAGTGAAATTATGTGATTAGAAAGTATGTGGTATTTAGTATATAGGAATTATGTAGAGTGGTATTATGTGTTTTGGTGGAGAGTAATTATCTGGTATGGTATTCTATTTTATGGAGTGGTAACCTCAGGTTTAGTATTCCTTGTTTCCAGAGAAGCTCAACTATGAACTCAGTGAGACAAAAAAAGAAGGAATCACTGAGGAGCACTTGTGGACCTAGTAAGAGATATGAGCAAGACTACAAAAATTATGTGACTGTTTGGCTGCCCCAACTTTCGCACAATTATACAGTGACTGCATTAGCCACATAATTCATCATCTGCTCCCTCATCTACAGATTTCAACAAAAAAAGCCTTGTTTCTAGCTCAAACGTTACCCAAAATAGTGACAAGTGTTACAGCGTGGTGGAAGGCCCTTTGCAAACCTAAAATGCTCACGTTACTTATTGTTAAATGTGGGTGTTAATTTGGTACTAATGGTGTGCAAGCCACTCTTGCTTCCTTCTGCACCTCTCTTGCCTCTTGCCTCTTTCCGCATTTCTGTTGCTTCTTTCTGCACATTATTTCTGTTTCTGCACTTCTCTTGCCTCTTTCTGCAAATCTCTTGTACTTTCTGCACCTCTATTCCCCCTTTCTGCATGTCTGTTGCCTCTTTGTCCTCAATAGGATTCAGTGGAGAGGAGTCAGCGTCACCGCGCAGCTTCACATCACGTTCGTGTGAGCTCTCAGGGCTCTGCGTGCCATCGGAGCAGGAAGCAGCCTAGGCGCTTCCGTTTTTGTTCAGCTCGGGTTGATCTCTCAGAGTTTTGTGTGCCATCGGAGACGGAAGGAGTTTACATTTTTTCTTCAGTGTCTCCCTGCGCATCTCAAGGAGGAACAGTGTCTCTTCATCAACAATTTAAAACAGCGTAGAATCGATTTTAAAGTTTCAGACACCAGTCAAAGGAATACGGTCAGTTTTTTTATATGTATCTATAAAAAACGGGGTTATTTGCTGAACTGCTTCATTTGAAGAGGCGCAAAAGGTATTCTTTCATCCTTTTTTTGGGGGTCAACTGGAATACTCTCATAGTACTATTAACATTGACAGTCAACTGACATTTTTTTAAAGTACTGCAGCACAGTGGTGAAGTCTACAAATATAATCCTGAAGGGTTCTACGTCTACCTTTTTGACTCATTTTGGTTGTTTTTTTTTAAAAGCTGTGCAGCGCAATTCTTGGATATTTTTCTGTTAATATTCCTGGCAGTTACGTTTATTTATTTTTGTGTGCAATTTATTGTGTTGAATAACCTTTTCTTTTGCAGGTGTTTATAGAAGTAATTGTTTGATTTTACATTATGCAAAATGTTCAAGCTCCACCACCATTTTTACAGCTTTCAGGGGATCCTCCAGTTAAATGGAAGGTTTGGCATAGAGGTTTTGAAAAATATATTGGAGCCATAGGCGGTTCAAGGTTCAGTGCAGAAAGGAAGCGTTTTATTTTTGAACACAATTTGGGTTTTGAAGGACAATCCGTTTTAGAACATTTACCTCCTCTTGTAGCAGAAAAGGGGGAGGAAGAGTTAAATGCTTATTACCAGGTGGTGAGAATGTTGGAGAAACAATTTGATGTGGAGAGTAGTCTTGTAGTGTCCAGGCATAGATTCTTTACAAGGAAACAAGAATCTGATGAAAGCAATGTATCCTATGTGGCTGCTCTTTGGATTTTGGCATCCGAGTGTGAATTTGAACATTTTTGTACACAACTTATTAGGGATCAAATTGTAGCACACTATTGGGACAGTAAGGTTCAAGAAAAGCTTCCAACGTTAAAGAACCCTACTTTAGATGAAACGATTAGCATTGTAAAAAGCATTGAGTTGTCGCAAAAATCCAAAAGAGAGCTTAAAAAAGAGAAAAATCCTGTTGGTGCAGTCAGAGAACAGAAGGAGTTGGTCGAGGACAAAACTCAAGTAGAAAAAGTAAAATCTAATGTTGAACAAAAGAGCAATACGTTCTTTACCAATAGAACAGGAGGAAGGGGTAATTATTTTAAAAATGCATGTAATAAGTGTGGTTTTCCAAACGTTTTCCTGATTCAAAAGTGTGTCAGGCGAAATTTGCAGCTTGTAGGAAATGGGGGAAACAAGGACATTTTGCGAAGATGTGTAATTCTCGTGGAGGTGTGAATGTTGTGTATTCTGAAGAATCGAAGAATGATCCTGGGTATGAAGCTGTCAGTTCTTTAACTGATATTGTTGTTGTTGTTGTGATGGATGGGTCGAAAGAATATGTTTATCCCATTATTGATGACTTAGAGGATGGGAAATCTTTACAGCTTTTGGTTGATTCAGGGGCAAGGATAGCTATGAATACTGGGGAACTTTTTAACTCTACCTGGAAAGATAAAGATCTCAACCCTCCTGATAGGAGTCCATTTTCTTATGAAGGCATTGAGTTATCTGGATTTTTTGATGCTCAGTTAAGGTTTAAAGACAAATGTATTCAGGGGAAAGTATATGTTGCAAAGAAGGCCCTCAACATACTTGGTTGGTACTACCAAGGTTTATTTAAAATGACTCTCAGGCCTGGTACTAAAGAACAGGTTTATATGGTTGAACTCTAGCCGGTAGAGGAGAATTTGGGTCACTGGTTTGAGAAATTCCCGAATGTTTTTAGTGAGAAACTAGGGTGTATCACTGGTTTTAAACATTTCATAAATGCTAAAGATGGAGCTTCTCCAGTTAAACATAAATTGAGGAACATCCCATTTAGCATAAGAGATGATTTGTCTCTAGAATTGAAGAAAATGTGTGAAAGTGGTGTTATTGAGCCTATAGAGTCATCTCTTTGGTTAAGTCCCTTGGTCGTAGCGAGAAAAAAAATGGCAATCTCAGGGTATGCATTGATTTGTCCAGTCCGAACTACAAAAGCCATGTCCTTCCCAGAACAGAATCAAGCATCCGAGGACCGGACCGGTTTCGAGGTAACACCTCTCATCAGCCCGGCTAGCTTGATTCCAGTGGTGTGGAGTGCCTGGGACCCACGTCTTCACATCCCCAGCGCACTTAGGGCGGCAATTGCAAACAAAACAGGTGATGGACAGTATATGGATCAATGTCACACATTCACCCCAGTCCGAAGATCTGGGCCCAAATCCATAGTTTTTTTGCACTCCACACCACCCTGGGTTAGACAATGGTGATATGCAAATCAGCTCTGACCCTGTGCCCCATGGGAACAGTCCAGTCCGAACTACAAAAGCCATGTCCTTCCCAGAACGGAATCAAGCATCCGAGGACCGGACCGGTTTCGAGGTAACACCTCTCATCAGCCCGGCTAGCTTGATTCCAGTGGTGTGGAGTGCCTGGGACCCACGTCTGGGCATCCCCAGCGCACTTAGGGCGGCAATTGCAAACAAAACAGGTGATGGACAGAATGTGGATCAATGTCACACATTCACCCCAGTCCGAAGATCTGGGCCCAAATCTATAGTTTTTTTGCACTCCACACCACCCTGGGTTAGACAATGGTGATATGCAAATCAGCTCTGACCCTGTGCCCCATGGGAACAGTCCAGTCCGAACTACAAAAGCCATGTCCTTCCCAGAACGGAATCAAGCATCCGAGGACCGGACCGGTTTCGAGGTAACACCTCTCATCAGCCCGGCTAGCTTGATTCCAGTGGTGTGAAGTGCCTGGGACCCACGTCTGGGCATCCCCAGCGCACTTAGGGCGGCAATTGCAAATAAAACAGGTGATGGACAGAATTTGGATCAATGTCACACATTCACACCAGTCCGAAGATCTGGGCCCAAATCCATCGTTTTTTTGCACTCCACACCACCCTGGGTTAGACAATGGCGATATGCAAATCAGCTCTGACCCTGTGCCCCATGGGAACAGTCCAGTCCGAACTACAAAAGCCATGTCCTTCCCAGAACGGAATCAAGCATCCGAGGACCGGACCGGTTTCGAGGTAACACCTCTCATCAGCCCGGCTAGCTTGATTCCAGTGGTGTGGAGTGCCTGGGACCCACGTCTGGGCATCCCCAGCGCACTTAGGGCGGCAATTGCAAACAAAACAGGTGATGGACAGAATGTATATCAATGTCACACATTCACCCCAGTCCGAAGATCTGGGCCCAATTCCATCGTTTTTTTGCACTCCACACCACCCTGGGTTAGACAATGGCGATATGCAAATCAGCTCTGACCCTGTGCCCCATGGGAACAGTCCAGTCCGAACTACAAAAGCCATGTCCTTCCCAGAACAGAATCAAGCATCCGAGGACCGCACCGGTTTCGAGGTAACACCTCTCATCAGCCCGGCTAGCTTGATTCCAGTGGTGTGGAGTGCCTGGGACCCACGTCTGGGCATCCCCAGCGCACTTAGGGCGGCAATTGCAAACAAAACAGGTGATGGACAGAATGTGGATCAATGTCACACATTCACCCCAGTCCGAAGATCTGGGCCCAAATCCATCGTTTTTTTGCACTCTACACCACCCTGGGTTAGACAATGGCGATATGCAAATCAGCTCTGACCCTGTGCCCCATGGGAACAGTCCAGTCCGAACTACAAAAGCCATGTCCTTACCAGAACGGAATCAAGCATCCGAGGACCGGACCAGTTTTGAGGTAACACCTCTCATCAGCTCTCGCCATTGTCTAACCCAGGGTGGTGTGGAGTGCAAAAAAACGATGGATTTGGGCCCAGATCTTCGGACTGGGTTGAATGTGTGACATTGATCCACATTCGGTCCATCATCTGTTTTGTTTGCAATTGCCGCCATAAGCGCACTGGGGATACTCAGACGTGGGTCCCAGGCACTCCACACCACTGGAGTCAAGCTAGCCGGGCTGATGAGAGGTGTTACCTCGAAACCGGTCCGGTCCTCGGATGCTTGATTCCGTTCTGGGAAGGACATGGCTTTTGTAGTTCGGACTGGACTGTTCCCATGGGGCACAGGGTCAGAGCTGATTTGCATATCGCCATTGTCTAACCCAGGGTGGTGTGGAGTGCAAAAAAACGATGGATTTGGTCCCAGATCTTCGGACTGGGTTGAATGTGTGACATTGATCCACATTCGGTCCATCACCTGTTTTGTTTGCAGTTGAAAATTACCCAGCATGCTACGGTTTCCAGTGTTCACCCTTAATTTATTTGCTTGCTATAACACTCAGGTGAGTAACAATACAGTGCATCATGGGACTGTAAGTCATAGTTCAATACTACCCAAGTGGGCTGCTTGGTAACCTGCGGCAAATAGTCCCAAAATTTCTATCGGTAAGCCCCCAGCACCCATCAACATTCAGCCGCTCGCCTGTTCGGTCTGCTCCGCTATCCCAAAAACAGCAGTGGAACCGCTCCCGTTGGCGGCGGTGCTCCTCCCGGCTGGGCTGGCCGTACAAAATCCAGTGTCAAAGTTGCCCACAAGAGCGAGGAGCACTCCCAGTTCGGCGTTTATAGGGTCATGAGAAGTGTAAGGCAAACCGGCGTCCGCAGCTACCTGACTTATTTCAGTCTGACGCCCTTCTTCTGAGGTTTGTGCTGCTGCCGAAAATTACCCAGCATGCTACGGTTTCCAGTGTTCACCCTTAATTTATTTGCTTGCTATGACACTCAGGTGAATAACAATACAGTGCATCATGGGACTGGAAGTGATAGTTCAATACTACTCAAGTGGGCTGCTTGGTAACCTGCGGCAAATATTCCCAAAATTTCCATCGGTAATCCCCCAGCACCCATCAACATTCAGCCGCTCGCCTGTTCGGTCTGCTCCGCTATCCCAAAGACAGCAGTGGACCCGCTCCCGTTGGTGGCGGTGCTCCTGCCGGCCGGGCCAGGCGTACAAAATCCAGTTTCACAGTTGCCCACAAGAGCAAGGAGCACTCCCAGTTCTGCGTTTATAGGGTCATGAGAGGTGTAAGGCAAACCGGCGTCCGCAGCTACCTGACGGGTTTCAGGCTGACGCCATTCTTCTGAGGTTTGTGCTGCTGCCGAAAATTACCCAGCATGCTACGGTTTCCAGTGTTCACCCTTAATTTATTTGCTTGCTATAACACTCAGGTGAGTAACAATACAGTGCATCATGGGACTGGAAGTCATAGTTCAATGCTACCCAAGTGGGCTGCTTGGTAACCTGCGGCAAATAGTCCCAAAATTTCCATCGGTAAGCCCCCAGCACCCATCAACATTCAGCCGCTCGCCTGTTCGGTCTGCTCCGCTATCCCAAAGACAGCAGTGGAACCGCTCCCATTGGTGGAGGTGCTCCTCCCGGCCGGGCCAGCCGTACAAAATCCAGTTTCCCAGTTGCCCACAAGAGCGAGGAGCACTCCCAGTTAGGCGTTTATAGTGTCATGAGAGGTGTAAGGCAAACCGGCGTCCGCAGCTACCTGACGCGTTTCAGGCTGACGCCCTTCTTCTGAGGTTTGTGCTGCTGCCGAAAATTACCCAGCATGCTACGGTTTCCAGTGTTCAGCCTTAATTTATTTGCTTGCTATAACACTCAGGTGAGTAACAATACAGTGCATCATGGGACTGGAAGTCAGAGTTCAATACTACCCAAGTGGGCTGCTTGGTAACCTGCGGCAAATAGTCCCAAAATTTCCATCGGTAAGCCCCCAGCACCCATCAACATTCAGCCACTCGCCTGTTTGGTCTGCTCTGCTATTCCAAAGACAGCAGTGGAACCGCTCCCGTTGGCGGCGGTGCTCCTCCCGGCCGGGCCGGCCGTACAAAATCCAGTTTCACAGTTGCCCACAAGAGCGATGAGCACTCCCAGTTCGGCGTTTATAGGGTCATGAGAGGTGTAAGGCAAACCGGCGTCCGCAGCTACCTGATGCGTTTCAGGCTGACGCCCTTCTTCTGAGGTTTGTGCTGCTGCCGAAAATTACCCAGCATGCTACCGTTTCCAGTGTTCACCCTTAATTTATTTGCTTGCTATAACACTCAGGTGAGTAACAATACAGTGCATCATGGGACTGGAAGTCATAGTTCAATACTAGCCAAGTCGGCTGCTTGGTAACCTGCGGCAAATAGTCCCAAAATTTCCATCGGTAAGCCCCAGCACCCATCAACATTCAGCCGCTCCCCTGTTCGGTCTGCTCTGCTATCCCAAAGACAGCAGTGGAACCGCTCCCGTTGTCGGCGGTGCTCCTCCCGGCCGGGCCGGCCGTACAAAATCCAGTTTCACAGTTGCCCACAAGAGCGAGGAGCACTCCCAGTTCGGCGTTTATAGGGTCATGAGAGGTGTAAGGCAAACCGGCGTCCGCAGCTACCTGACAGTTTTAAGGCTGACGCCCTTCTTCCGAGGTTTGTGCTGCTGCGGAAAATTACCCAGCATGCTACGATTTCAAGTGTCATTTGACGAATCTTCACAAAATTTTAAAAATGAATTTTTTACTCAGGTCAGCTCCTGTCTTAAAAGATTCGGGGTGATTTTTCAAGGGGAGGTCGAGAAAAAAGGGTGGTCTCAAAAGGTGTTTTATTCATATTAATTTCCATAGAAAACTTTAGACATCGCTACAGCTCGAACTGCTGAACAGAATTACACGAAATTTGGCACAGAGATAGCTCTTGTTTTAGGAAGCACGGCTTTTCTACATGGTGTAAATCGATTCTGCAGTTTTTGAGATATTTAAAGATTTACAGATATCTATATTTGAAAATTGGGAGATCTGATTGGCTGAGTCTTCCCTAGCACGAGCTAGCCTCAGATTGGCTGCCAACACTTCAAACCAGGAAGTATTGGCAGCCATCATGTGCTTCCGCAGAGGAGAAGGAAAAGGGTGAGTGAAAGGATAAAAAAGAAGAAAAGAGGGTAGGGTAAAAACACCCTGTCCCCCTAGGCCTGGTCAGGGGGTCCCACAAGGACCCCCAGGGCCAAAAAAAGATTTTTTTTTTTTAAGTCAGCCGCATTTTCGCACCCGGCGCAACTTCAGACGAAACAAAAAAACGAAGAGCTTTGTTTCATAACGCCCCTGGGTAGGCCAGGTTCTGGGAGAAATGCCAATTTATGACTGCCACCTCCCCAGAGCTTTATTATTCATGTGCTGGGGGCACACCTCCCTCCCCACAGCCTCGGGGACCGCCACCTCCCCGGGACTTTATTATTCATGTGCAGGAGACATGTGGCCCCCACACCCTGGGGACCACCACCTCCCCGGGGCTTTGTCAATTATGTTGGGGGGCCTGGCAGCCCTCCCAAGCCCCAGGGACGCCACCTCCCTGGGGCTTTCTTATTCATGTGTGGGTGACACGTGGCCCCCCACCCTGGGAACCATCACATCCCTGGTGTCTTGTTAATTATGTCGGGACCGCCACCTACCAAGGGCTTAAATACTATTACTGTTGGGGGGCTCCTAACCCTCCCCAGGGACCACCATCTCCACTGGCCATTGATTATGCTAATATGGGGGTCCGTGACAGATCCTCTGCCCTGGGGACCACCAACTCCCCTGGGCTATGAAAAAGAAGGGAGGGGGGCTGCGCAGTCCCCCTCCTGGAGCCCTCAATGGCCCTGGGGACTGCCATCCTCCAATGGCCTGCTCCTGCAGTGTCCCGGGGTGCCCACCCCAGCACACTGCTGTTTGCTATGACAGGGCGGGAGCACGGCTCCTGCCCTGTCATAGCAAACTCTGCTTTGGTTTTTGGAAGCGAGAGCAGGAAACCTGCTCTCAATTTCAAAAACCAAAACAGAATTGCTTTTCAGCAAGGGGAGCTGCATGTCAGCATCTCCCCTTATGCAAAAGCAATGCAGGATCCCACAGGAGGTGGGGAGCTCGCGGAACCGTGGGGGTATTGGGGCTCCCCCCACGGTCCCCAAAGGTGAGGTCAGGCCCTGGGGGATGGGGTCCCCGGGGCCAGAACTGGCCCGGGAGTGGGGCCACGTGGCCCCCTCCCTATAAAAAAAATAATGAATTTGGCATGCCCAGGGGATGGGGTCCCAGGGGCCAAAAGTGGCCCAGGGAAGGGGGGGCCACTCGGCATCCCTCTAAAAAAAACAACAAGGCTGGCCAGGCCTTGTCCTCTTGTGTCCTGAGGACCTCAGGACACAAGTGGACTTCATCCCCCGAGCAGCAGTGCGCCAAAAGGCACGTTTGCAGAGTGGTGTAAAAAGGGGACGTGGCCTTGGACCACCTCTCTGCAATCCAGCTGTGTGGCGCTTACTGGAGGTACCTGGTGGGCTAGTTGGCCCCCAGGGACCCTCAGTATTCAAGGGGACTTAATCCCCCAACTTAGAACAAGCCATGGGGTGTGTTTGCAAAGTGGTGGAGAAATGGGGCATGGTCTTTGTCCACCTTTCAGCAATCCCACTGTGTGGGGCTTACTGGAGGTAAGAGGTAAGCTAGTTGGCCCCTAAAGGACCCCCAGCAGCCAAGGGGACTTCAATCCCCATCCAAGAGCACACCAGGGACTGCGTTTGTAGAGTGGTGGGCAAAGTGGGCATGGCCTGCTATGAGAATTTAGCAATACTGTTGTGTGGGACTTACTGGAGGTAATAGGAGGGGTAATTGGCCCCAAGGATGTCCTTGGGGACCAACTACCCCTCTTACTACCTCCAATAAGTCCCACACAGTGGGATGGCTAAGACATCTTTGAAGGCCATGCCCCCCCTTTCTCCATCACTCTGCAATAGCGTCTCCTGGCAGACTACAGGATGGGGTATGTAGCACAATTTACTCCTATGGGACTTTGGGGGCAAAGAAGCCCTCCTGGTACCTCCTGTAAGTCCTACGCAGCAGAATTCCTGAGCGCTGGTGGGAGGCACAGCACCCTTTCTCCGCCACTCTGCAAATGTGACTACCAGTTAAATAAGTGTTTGCAATGTAATAGGTTTTGCATTTGTGAGAATTAGAGCTACTGACGTTGCAAATGCAAATGTTTTTCAATAATTATATTGGAGTGGAGTGGATGTACGTTGTGTGTACTGAAATTATGTGGTATGTTGTGCAGTGAAATTATGTGATTAGAAACTATGTGGTATTTAGTATATAGGAATTATGTAGAGTGGTATTATGTGTTTTGGTGGAGAGTAATTATCTGGTATGGTATTCTATTTTATGGAGTGGTAACCTCAGGTTTAGTATTCCTTGTTTCCAGAGAAGCTCAACTATGAACTCAGTGAGACAAAAAAAGAAGGAATCACTGAGGAGCACTTGTGGACCTAGTAAGAAATATGAGCAAGACTACAAAAATTATGTGACTGTTTGGCTGCCCCAACTTTCGCACAATTATACAGTGACTGCATTAGCCACATAATTCATCATCTGCTCCCTCATCTACAGATTTCAACAAAAAAAGCCTTGTTTCTAGCTCAAACGTTACCCAAAATAGTGACAAGTGTTACAGCGTGGTGGAAGGCCCTTTGCAAACCTAAAATGCTCACGTTACTTATTGTTAAATGTGGGTGTTAATTTGGTACTAATGGTGTGCAAGCCACTCTTGCTTCCTTCTGCACCTCTCTTGCCTCTTGCCTCTTTCTGCATTTCTGTTGCTTCTTTCTGCACATTATTTCTGTTTCTGCACTTCTCTTGCCTCTTTCTGCAAATCTCTTGTACTTTCTGCACCTCTATTCCCCCTTTCTGCATGTCTGTTGCCTCTTTGTCCTCAATAGGATTCAGTGGAGAGGAGTCAGCGTCACCGCGCAGCTTCACATCACGTTCGTGTGAGCTCTCAGGGCTCTGCGTGCCATCGGAGCAGGAAGCAGCCTAGGCGCTTCCGTTTTTGTTCAGCTCGGGTTGATCTCTCAGAGTTTTGTGTGCCATTGGAGACGGAAGGAGTTTACATTTTTTCTTCAGTGTCTCCCTGCGCATCTCAAGGAGGAACAGTGTCTCTTCATCAACAATTTAAAACAGCGTAGAATCGATTTTAACGTTTCAGACATCAGTCAAAGGAATACGGTCAGTTTTTTTTATATGTATCTATAAAAAAAGGGGTTATTTGCTGAACTGCTTCATTTGAAGAGGCGCAAAAGGTATTCTTTCATCATTTTTTGGGGGGTCAACTGGAATACTCTCATAGTACTATTAACATTGACAGTCAACTGACATTTTTTTAATGTACTGCAGCACAGTGGTGAAGTCTACAAATATAATCCTGAAGGGTTCTACGTCTACCTTTTTGACTCATTTTGGTTGTTTTTTTTTAAAAGCTGTGCAGCGCAATTCTTGGATATTTTTCTGTTAATATTCCTGGCAGTTACGTTTATTTATTTTTGTGTGCAATTTATTGTGTTGAATAACCTTTTCTTTTGCAGGTGTTTATAGAAGTAATTGTTTGATTTTACATTATGCAAAATGTTCAAGCTCCACCACCATTTTTACAGCTTTCAGGGGATCCTCCAGGTAAATGGAAGGTTTGGCATAGAGGTTTTGAAAAATATATTGGAGCCATAGGCGGTTCAAGGTTCAGTGCAGAAAGGAAGCGTTTTATTTTTGAACACAATTTGGGTTTTGAAGGACAAGCCGTTTTAGAACATTTACCTCCTCTTGTAGCAGAAAAGGGGGAGGAAGAGTTAAATGCTTATTACCAGGTGGTGAGAATGTTGGAGAAACAATTTGAGAGTAGTCTTGTAGTGTCCAGGCATAGATTCTTTACAAGGAAACAAGAATCTGATGAAAGCAATGTATCCTATGTGGCTGCTCTTTGGATTTTGGCATCCGAGTGTGAATTTGAACATTTTTGTACACAACTTATTAGGGATCAAATTGTAGCACACTATTGGGACAGTAAGGTTAAAGAAAAGCTTCCAACGTTAAAGAACCCTACTTTAGATGAAACGATTAGCATTGTAAAAAGCATTGAGTTGTCGCAAAAATCCAAAAGAGAGCTTAAAAAAGAGAAAAATCCTGTTGGTGCAGTCAGAGAACAGAAGGAGTTGGTCGAGGACAAAACTCAAGTAGAAAAAGTAAAATCTAATGTTGAACAAAAGAGCAATACGTTCTTTACCAATAGAACAGGAGGAAGGGGTAATTATTTTAAAAATGCATGTAATAAGTGTGGTTTTCCAAACGTTTTCCTGATTCAAAAGTGTGTCAGGCGAAATTTGCAGCTTGTAGGAAATGGGGGAAACAAGGACATTTTGCGAAGATGTGTAATTCTCGTGGAGGTGTGAATGTTGTGTATTCTGAAGAATCGAAGAATGATCCTGGGTATGAAGCTGTCAGTTCTTTAACTGATATTGTTGTTGTTGTGATGGATGGGTCGAAAGAATATGTTTATCCCATTATTGATGACTTAGAGGATGGGAAATCTTTACAGCTTTTGGTTGATTCAGGGGCAAGGATAGCTATGAATACTGGGGAACTTTTTAACTCTACCTGGAAAGATAAAGATCTCAACCCTCCTAATAGGAGTCCATTTTCTTATGAAGGCATTGAGTTATCTGGATTTTTTGATGCTCAGTTAAGGTTTAAAGACAAATGTATTCAGGGGAAAGTATATGTTGCAAAGAAGGCCCTCAACATACTTGGTTGGTACTACCAAGGTTTATTTAAAATGACTCTCAGGCCTGGTACTAAAGAACAGGTTTATATTGTTGAACTCCAGCCGGTAGAGGAGAATTTGGGTCACTGGTTTGAGAAATTCCCGAATGTTTTTAGTGAGAAACTAGGGTGTATCACTGGTTTTAAACATTTCATAAATGCTAAAGATGGAGCTTCTCCAGTTAAACATAAATTGAGGAACATCCCATTTAGCATAAGAGATGATTTGTCTCTAGAATTGAAGAAAATGTGTGAAAGTGGTGTTATTAAGCCTATAGAGTCATCTCTTTGGTTAAGTCCCTTGGTCGTAGCGAGAAAAAAAAATGGCAATCTCAGGGTATGCATTGATTTGCGCAGTGTTAATAGGGAGATTTGGATTGATTTAAATACCTTACTACGTATTGATGACATTCTGTCCACATTTGCAGATGCAAAGTATTTTTCTAAGATCGATCTTGCATCGGTGTATCATCAAGTCGAGCTTGATCCTAGTTCTAAACATTTAACTGCTTTTGTGTCACCTATAGGAACATTTCAGTTCCGCAGAATGCTTTTTGGTTTGGAGTCTGCTGCTTCAGTTTTTCAGCACATTATGGAGAAGGTGTTGGAGGGTGTTTCTGAGACAGTGGTTTTTCAGGATGATATTCTTGTGGCTGGTAAAACTCTGGATGAGCATGATGTTAATCTTACCACTGTTTTGAAAAGGTTGGAGTCTAAGGGTATTGTGGCGAACAGACTCAAATGTGTTTTTGGAGTTAAGTCTATAGAATATTTGGGTCATTGCATCTCCGGAAAGGGAATTGCGCCAAGAGTGGGTCTCATTCAGGCCATTTCTGATGCCCCGTGTCCTACGTCTAAAGAGCACGTCTCATCTTTTCTCGGTTGTGTGAGTTTTACACAAAATGTATTCAAAATTTTGCTGCTAAGACTGTCGCCATGAGGGAGTTGCTTAAGAGGAGGAAAGTTTTTCTCTGGCGAGATGAGTGTCAACAAGAATTTCTTCAAATCAAGAAGGAGATGGGTACCTGCAAGATTCTGACTCCTTTCAATCCGTCTCTTGAGTGTATTGTATCTGTAGATGCTAGCATTGATGGACTTGGAGGTATGATTTCACAAATGAAGCAAGGGAAGGAGTATACTGTGGGGTTTGCTTCTCGTGCTTTGCGTGCTAGTGAGAAAAACTACTCTGTGATTGAGAGAGTTGCTCACGTGTTGTTGGGCAGTTGAACGTTTTAAGTGTTTTTTGTGGGGTAAGTCTTTTTAAGCTTTTCACTGACCATAAGCCTCTTATTCCTATTCTTGAAAGAAAAATCGTTAAAGATCACACTCCTAGGATTGCGAGATTAAGCTCAAAATTGCTACAATACAATTTTCAAGTTGCTCACATTCCAGGTGGGAAAAATACAAGGGCAGATTATTTGTCTAGATCGCCTTTACCTACTGAGAAGGGCGATTGTAATAATGAAGTTGAAGATGAGTGTTTAATTGCAGCTGTTGATGCGTGCCATTGTGGGTGTTTTTCTGAGTCTGATTGGTTAAATGGTATGGAATCTGATAGTTTGCTCAAGAAAGTCAAATAGTTCATAGTGTCAGGGGGGCCTAAGGAGAAACATTTGGATGCTTCATCCTTTGGCTAAAGTTGCTGAGGAACTTTCCTTGGAGGGTGTTGGTATGATCATGCGTGGAGATCGCTTCATTCCTCCTGCATCTCTTAGATATCAAATCATTAGTTATGGTCATGAAGGGCACGTTGGACAAACCAATACAAAAAAAGAATATGTGCAGTTTATTGGTGGCCTTCAATGGACCGTCAGATTAATGATGTTGTTGAGGGGTGTGTCACGTGTTGCACCACTGATAAAGTGATAAAAGTAGCTTTACCTCCTGTTCACTGCATTGATCCTCCTCAAGGTCCAGGGTTAAAGTTAGCCATTGATTTTATGGGTCCCTTCAACGTGTTGCCCAGAAAATTCAAATTTGCTTTGGTGGTGGCAGATTATTTCTCAAAGTGGTGGGAGGTTCACTTTATGTCAGATCCCAATTCGCTAGAAGTCATCAAGTTTTTGCAAAGTTTATTTGGAAGAGAAGGTTTTCCGAAGGAAATTGTGTCTGACAATGGTGTGCAGCTCACATCAAAGGAAATGAAGGAGTTTTTATGTCAATCTGGAATTTTACACCGGCGTGTGGCGTTATATCACCCACAGGCCAATAGTTTTATTGAACGCAATAACCGCATTTTAGTTGAGTATATTCAATGGGCAGTGTCAGCTAATGTTGACATTAAGGAGGCTGTACAAAGTATGCTGTGGGCCCATCGCACCACTTCCAGTTCTGTCACTGGTCTAGTCCTTTTATGCTAATAGGAGGAAGGGAAGCAGCTTTCCACATGTGTCCAGCATGGATGAAGAAGTGGGGGATGGTCTCGGGTTTATGTAAAACCAAGGTGCGTGCGAAATCCCCTTTGTGTTCTGATTATTCTCAAGGTAAGAACAAGGAGCTAGATTGTTTTGATAATAAAATTAAAGTGGGGGACTGGGTCAGGATTAAATCGCCTCTTAATGTCCCTAAAGGTCTTTCGAAATATGGCCCGCCTGTAAAGGTTGATGCATCGTCACGTTTTGCTATTAGAATTAATGGCAAGAATTGGTGGAATCTTTCTAGAGTGTACAAGATTCCTCGTAGAGTCGTGTTGCAGTTAGGACTCTATTCAGAGGGTATTCTAAAGAGCCCACAGTCTCAAGGTACTGAACATAATAAGATTTCCATGAAATATGATCTTCCACGTAGATCCGCAAGGAATTGTGTTCCGCCTAATCGTTTAAATTTGTAATCTCAGTAGCCTACTTCTTTGTTTTCCTTTGTGTTTTTTTCTCACTTGTATTTGTAGCTTTATTCTTTGTTTCTGGTTTTTCTTTGTCTTCAGGTTCTTTCCGGTTCTTTTTGTCTCTTTTTCTGGTTCTCTTGTACCATTCTTTTAATGTTTAGTTTTTTGTTTAAGGATAGAAGATGTTGTAGTAGTCTATGTGTTAACTCTGTGGTTTTGTTTGAAGCAATCTCGCCTTATGATGTCATTGTCATAGTGATAGAATGGTACTGTTTGAATCTCTGTGAAACAGAGACAGTTCCTGGAAGCTGTGGAGACATACAATAAACACAGAGTTCCCAATTAATTTTGGTGTAATGTGATCACTTCAGTCACTGGAAGATGTCATCAGTGATGTCATTTGAGATGTCATGAGTGATGTCATCAGTGATGTCACTGACCATGTCATGAATTATGTAATATGTGACGTCATCAGCAGTGCATTGTGGGGTTGCAAGTTATAGTTAGCTCAAATAACTATAACAGCCAAATTTCTCTGGTTTTGTATGAGTGAAATGTCCAACTAACTATAACGTCCCTGAAACCTATGTTGTTTTCAGTGAATTTCTATGTTTTTTAAAAGCTAATTTCTAACTATAACGTCCCTAAATCCATTGATTTTTTCAGTGAATTTCAAAGGTTTCTTAAATGATAATTTCTAACTATAAGGTCTTTGAAGCCTATGGTTTTTTCAGTGAATATATATATATATTTTCTGGCAACATTGGTGACTAAGTTATCTTCCCATGTGAAAGACACCAAGGATTTTTTGAATAAAATCCAAAATGTACAATGGCAATCTGACTACCTACTTGTTGTGCTTGATATAACGAGTCTTTACACCTGTATTGAACATTCAAAGGGAATAGAGGCGGTTACTGTCTATCTAAATAAACGACAGTTAAGATATGCGCAACACAATTGTATGTTGATTGAGTTTTTGCATTTTTGCTTAACTAACAACATTTTCCTTTTTGAAGATGAATACTACAAACAGGTGTCTGGTACGGCGATGGGCACCTGCTTCGCTCCCAGCTACGCGGAATTGTTCATTGGCTGGTGGGAGGAGCAGGTGCCCAGAAGCTACAAGGATGACATATCAAGTGGCTCGGTGATAAAATGGCATCGATATATCGAGGATTTGTTTATCATCTGGCAAGGGACAGAGGAGACTGCACGTCACTACATCGCCAACTTAAATGACAACAATCACAACTTGCACTTCTCGAGGACAATTAGTCCAGTGGCAGTGGACTACTTGGACCTGAGAGTGCAAGTTGTTGGGGGCAAGATTGAGACTTCTTTATATTGAAAAGCCACAGCTGGCAATTCGATATTGTATGCAACGAGCAGCCACCCCCCAAACTAGTGCAAAGTATCCCCTAAGGGGAGTTACTCAGACTCAGGAGGAATTGCACACGCGATTGTGACTTTGAAACGGCATCCGAGAGTGTAGCTAGATTCATTGTAAGGGGTTATAATCCTGTCACCCTGAACAAAACACTGTGTAAAGTAAGAGCAATGACAAGGGATATCTTATTGGGTCAAAGTAAGAACAAGAAAACAGAAGGAGGTAAATTCCGACTGATTACCCCATATTCAGCAGAGGCAAATCATTTAAAACACATGCTGAAAAAAACTGGCATATCCTTAAAACGGATAATGTCATAGGTGGGAATGTTCCCAATTTCCCTTTGGTCACATTTAAAAAGGCCAGGTTCATCCGAGATCAATTGGTACGAAGTCATCTAGAAAAGATACCATCTAAGATTAATACCCTCAAGGACATGAAAGGTTTTTTCCCCTGTAATAAATGTATAAGCGTGTTGTAACAGCAAAAGAGCGCTTACATATAATATTCAAGACACCGGTATGGTCAAGAAAATCAGCAAGTTTATCACTAGCAGTACACCATATGTGGTGTACTGTCTTGTCTGCCCCTGTGAGTTGCGCTACATAGGTAGTACAGTGCACCAATTTAAAATGTGGATATTAGAACACATGAGGGCAATAGACAAGGTGGACCAGGCATATCCGGTCGCAAGACACTTTGCGGAAAAACATAAAAGTGATCGGAATCAGTTACTCTGTTTTGGACTTGACCTAGTTCCTGATCATATCAGAGGGGGGGGATCGATTAAAGAAACTTCGAAGATTGGAATTGAGGTACATTATTGACCTCCATACCAAAACCCCTTGGGGTATGAACAGTGGGGAAGACCTCATGGTGCACACTGGAACATAAGTATTGGATAATAACACAATGATGACACTGCTAAAGATGCGGGGACTGTGACAGCTCTATTTGTATATATGTATATTTGTATATATGTATATAAGAAACAGTGTTTTGATGTAAATCTGGATGAAATAATGTTATCTTTTTGGATTTGAGATTAACTTGTGATTTTTAATTTTTATTTCAAGTCAAGAGATGTGCCTTGGTGGGCTCTATGAATATGAATTTGATAAGAGAAAAAATGAAATAAGAGAAAAGTATAGAAATGTTTATACAGAAAAGATGGTATGTTAATGGATGACTTGTTTGAACACAGACCTGAATAACACCAAAGGGAGGATAATAGCCGATGCACGGCTCAATTTTGTTTTGAAACCGAGTAATTCAATATATAAAAATGAGAATTTTACATGTGGCATGATGATAAATTGCTTATATCTCACAGAGTTGATTTTACTTGGGTAATGGAGTATATAAAGTATACGTGAAAATGAATAACATACAAAAGATCAATCATATTTATGACAAAATATATCACTCCAAGATGGCGCTGGTTAATGTCAGTAAGCTATAGTCCTTCCTTTATTGCGGGGATAATGTTTTAAATACATGCCGATGTCTAGTGGCTACTGACATCGAGAAAGGCTTTGTGCGAACGTGTCTGTCTGTTGTTGTAAAATAAAACAACCTTTGGAAATCAACCCCGCGAGTGTGGATAATTCTTTTGCAAGTGGGGAAGAATTTGGAGCACAATATATATATATATATATACATATATATATATATTCACTGAAAAAACCATAGGTTATAGACCATATATAGTTAGGAATTCGCATTTACAAAACCTTATTTTACTCACACAAAACCATTGAAATTCCATATATAGTTAGTTGCACTAACTATATATCGCGCACCCGCAATCCACTGCTGATGATGTCACATATTACATCATTCATGACATGGTCAGTGACATCACTGATGACATCACTGATGACATCTCAAATGACATCACTGATGACATCACTGATGACAACATCCAGTGACTGTATGTTTCTGTAAAGTTAAAATATGTCTTACATATTGAAGAATGAGTGGATGTATAAGTGTCTGGATGAAGGATTTAGTAGGTGCATGACTGACTGTATGAGTGAGTGATTAAATGTGTCTCACTGAGTGCATGGGTTAGTGACTAAACTGTCTTAATTTGTGCATCATTATGTCTGTTGTTCTGTAAACTGTTGCATGTGTTGATAAGTAGCTATATGAGTAACTATATGGGTTATTCATTGGTTGCCCAAGTATTTGTATGGGAGACTGAGTGTGTGTGTGGGTGGCTGGGAGGTGTATGACTCTGTGCATAGATGTGTGAGCAGTTGATTCACTAGATGTATGGTTTCAAAAGTGCATGTGGAAACAGCTGTATGGGCGTTTGACTGTGTGCATGAGTGTATTGGTGAGTGAATGGATATCTCAGTGCTACATGTCAAAGTAAGTACATATGTAAAACACAGTACATGTGAGAGTTGACATATATAAATAACTGTGCATAAGAGCCGGTGAATGTGTGAGTGGCTGTATGGATCATTGTGAACTTGTATCAGGGATTGTATAAGAGAGTAAATATGTGTTAGTATATGTTTGAATAAGTAAAGTTTGTATAACTGTATAGTTGAGGAAATGGAGGTGTGATTGATTCTTTGCATGACTGACTAGGTGTGTGAGTAACTCCATGGATGAGTGACAGTCTGTGAGTGTCTGTTTACACTGATTGTATCTAAGGTCATATTAGAGTCTGAAGAGGTTCATCGTATTATCACATGAATGATATCATCAGTGATGTGATCAGTAATGTCAAATGAGATGTCATCAGTGATGTCATCAGTGATGTCATTTGAGATGTCATCAGTGATGTCATTTGAGATGTCATCAGTGATGTCATCAGTGATGTCACTGACCATGTCATGAATGATGTAATATGTGACATCATCAGCAGTGGATTGCGGGTGCGCGATATATAGTTAGTGCAACTAACTATATATGGAATTTCAATGGTTTTGTGTGAGTAAAATAAGGTTTTGTAAATGCGAATTCCTAACTATATATGGTCTATAACCTATGGTTTTTTCAGTGAATTTTCAAGGTTTTGTAAATGCTAATTCCTAACTATATATGGTCTATAACCTATGGTTTTTTCAGTGAATTTTCAAGGTTTTGTAAATGCTAATTCCTAACTATATATGGTCTATAGCCTATGGTTTTTTCAGTGAATATATATATATACATACATATATAAACATATATCATCTGTATATCTATATAAATACAAACATAAATGCATGCATACATATACTTATATGCATACAGATGCATGTTATTTACATGAAAGTTGAAAAAACACTAATAAAAGCAAAGCTAAAAAGCCACCTCATTACAAACAGAATGGCTTTAACTTAAACGAGGGCGAGATCTATTGCATTTTCAATGCTTGTTTACTTTGGTTCCATCAAGAAGGCATTCAGATGTGTCACACATTTGCCATAAATTCTGAATGTTAGCACTCTAGTTGCACATTAGATCACTGTAGTAAAGCTACTGCTCACCAGGGACGTCTGCTGCTGGTATTCAAAGTGCATGTTTCAGTCTGCATGTCAGAATTTGTTTAATGAAATAGAAGAGGATTTGAGAAGTCACTCAAAATGATCCCTAATTTTTCTTTCTGAAGCACCAATCATACTTTCTATGGCAAAATTAACCCCCTCATGTTGTTCCTTTTTAAATTGAGTGTTTTCAGACTTACCACTTCATTCCAATCAAGATGGCTTCTGGTGTGCCATACTTTTGTCATAAGTAAGACTGTTAGCGCTCTAGTTGTTCTTTAAATTGAAGAGGGTTTGAGAAGTCACTCAAAATGTGCCCTAATTTTTCTTTCTGCAGCACTAATCATAATTCATATGGCAAAATATACCCCCTCATTTTGTTCCTTTTTAAATTAAATGTTTTAAGAGTTACCACTTTATTCCAATCAAGATGGCTTCAGGTGTGCCATACCTTTGTAATAAGTAGGACTGTTAGCGCTCTAGTTGTTCTTTAGAACACTCTGGGACATTCTGTCATTGGGCTATACTTGGGCTACATCTGGGTGATATTTGGGCTACATTTGGGCTCTTTTGTCTCTGGTGGCCATTTTGGGAGACTGCATGTCAGAATGTTTTAATGAAATAGAAAAGGATTGGAGAAGTCACTCAAAATGTGCCCTAATTTTTCATTCTGCAGCACTAATCATACTTTCTATGGCAAAATATACCCCCTCATGTTGTTTCTTTTTAAATTAAATGTTTTAAGAGTTACCACTTTATTCCAATCAAGATAGCTTCAGGTGTGCCATACCTTTGTAATAAGTAGGACTGTTAGCGCTCTAGTTGTTCTTTAGAACACTCTGGGACATTCTGTCATTGGGCTATACTTGGGCTACATCTGGGTGATATTTGGGCTACATTTGGGCTCTTTTGTCTCTGGTGGCCATTTTGGGAGACTGCATGTCAGAATTTTTTAATGAAATAGAAGAGGATTTGAAAAGTCACTCAAAATGTGCCCTAATTTTTCTTTCTGCAGCACTAATAATACCTTCTATTGCATAATATACCCCCTCATTTTGTTCCTTTTTAAATTAAATGTTTTAAGAGTTACCACTTTATTCCCATCACGATGGCTCCAGGTGTGCTATACCTTTGTAATAAGTAGGACTGTTAGCGCTCTAGTTGTTCTTTAGAACACTCTGGGACATTCTGTCATTGGGCTATACTTGGGCTACATCTGGGTGATATTTGGGCTACATTTGGGCTCTTTTGTCTCTGGTGGCCATTTTGGGAGACTGCATGTCAGAATGTTTTAATGAAATAGAAAAGGATTGGAGAAGTCACTCAAAATGTGCCCTAATTTTTCATTCTGCAGCACTAATCATACTTTCTATGGCAAAATATACCCCCTCATGTTGTTTCTTTTTAAATTAAATGTTTTAAGAGTTACCACTTTATTC